>NC_141993.1:77831769-78141977 GCF_049901715.1 Pseudonaja textilis
ACGTGGGAAAATACCTGAACAAAGCTGAATGCCATACATGTAAGTACTCGTGAAAACTTTATATATATATACACTTCCCTCCACTTCCATTTACACCTGCAACCTAACTTCCATAGCAACTCTACAGCTATGCATCTACAGAACCAGCCTAACTCTGTTTAACATGGAAGCTCAGATTAGGTTGACCTGGGTGTGTCATGTTATAAGATTTGAACAAAGGGATGTGGTTGCCATTCAAGGCTGCTGCTGCTGAAATCCAGCATTCTATCATTCTTCATATGCAAGTGAAGTCATCATCCTCTATACAACTTTCCATGCAGCTATGGTCTATTCTTAGCTCTCGCCTTTGACAATGTTAACATGGAGAGTCAAGAGCTGAGTCAGAGAAGCTCCAGTCTGAACAATTAAATGTAATCCTTAAGAACAAATAAGCTTCCACAATCCTTTTTGCAACATGGCTCATCAACCACAGCCAGATTTGTTTAAGTGAACACTTCAGCTTGTCGCGGATTACTTTCCAATATTATGAATGGTTTGGATATTGCCCCTGCTATATACTGATCCTGACAGTGGTTTATAATAAGAAATGGCATGACAAACACACAATAATGTGCAGCCATTATTTTCTCAGGGTCAATACTGCTGGTTTGCAGAAGGTAGGCAATTTAGAGCCTGGATGAGATTGGAAACAGCTTTGCAAGGAAATATGGTATCCTGCTTTCTTTTTCTAAATCAATGGATGGTGCAGAATGAAATAAGGAATTTGTAACCAAGGGATGGAAAAGAAAAGCACTTATCTCAGACTTTATGGTGGGAGTTTAAGGAACTCCAGAATATGTTTGACTTGAACAATTGATCATTCCACTTGCATGCTTAGATCAGTGTTTTTCAACCTTGGCAACTTGGACTTCGTCTCCCAGAATTCCCCAGCCAGCATGCTGGTTGAGGAATTCTGGGAATTGAAATCCACACATGTTAAAGTTGCTAAAGTTGAGAAACATACCTTAGATCTGTATTATAAGGGGGAGGAGTGCAGTTGTCCAAACATTTATTTGGTTCTTCTTGTAAGTCCTTATATTTCTGATTGGCTAGTAATTTTTTGGTAGCTACGGTAGTTCTGACAGTATGATATTCATGGGTATGAATAACCCATGAATTATGTAAGGTCTACATCAAACCAGGATCCTTCTCAAGAAGTGATGTTGCTGAAGTTACAAGATGTTTGTCAGGATTCTAGCAATCACTCTAATTAAATCATGATTCTTGAGCCAAAGTTCAAAAAACTTCAAAGGATTTATTAGAGGTGACATACTGGCACTGCCCTGTATGAAGCCAACTCTGGCATACATAATTTACAGTCACCTTGACCCTGTTCCTGCCCCTCCCCCCGGGTGTCTCATAAACCAGATTCTCCAAATGAACACGTTCACGGGCTGGGTATCATCATTCACCTTCTCCAATTAAATATATTCATAGGCAAAAGCTCTGGTGTTTTAATTACAGTCTTTTAAAGATAAGAGTTGGAATGTACTTCCACTTTCAAACTGCTGCACTGTTCTTCCAGATTTCCTTCCCCCCCCCCCCCGACTTTTTTTATGGCAACTACTAAAATAGGACTACCAGATTTTACTTACTTCTAGTATATTCCAGGTTTTGATTATGATTTACTAGTATTTTCTGCTAGGGTAAGTTTTCACTTCCCTTTCCAGGTTACAAGCCTGAAATTGCCAATGGATTTCCCACTAATTGGGCCAAGGCTGCTTAGCTTCCACGATCAAGTGTGATAGCTAGATACAAGGTGCAAGTGTCAAATGTTCATGCAAGTCCTGCAATGAATATACATGATGTCCTTCCTAAAGCAGTGCTTCCTTCTTTGGGGAGGACATATTTTTGCAGATAAAGGTTGATATCGAACCTGCCAAAAGAGACAAAACTACATTCTTTGTACACAAGTGACGTGCAGGTCAAAAAGTCCCAATTGTTGGTCAGTGACCTCAACTTAGTACTGATATAAATGTGACCTTAATGAAAGTTAGATAAATATGTACATATTTATATAATTATGTGTTCTATTGACTGATGATAAAAGGTATGTCATGAAAACCTTTATAGTCACAGTATCCAGATATTACATTGAAATTTTGAAACCCAGCAGCAGAAACCATGTATTATGCAATAAACCTTCCTTCCTTCCTTCCTTCCTTCCTTCCTTCCTTCCTTCCTTCCTTCCTTCCTTCCTTCCTTCCTTTCTTTTTCAGGATTTCCCTTTTAATGCATAAAATAACTATAATTTGCTTCTGAAGAACACTGAACGAATAGAAGGCTTTAGATCCTCTAAACCTCAATTCACTTCCAGAAAACCTTTTCCCATCCACCTCCTCAATCCATCAGCAGAAGATGGATCTTAGAACTTCCCACTATCACATGGGAAAAAAATTTCCAAGGACAATCTATAAAGTTTAGTGGCCTTCCTAAGTGTACTGGGCCACATTTAGAATAACTTCGCTTCTAATTTTAGTTATTACTCTTTTCAACCCAACAGAAGTTGAAAACAAATTACTGCATGTCAAGATGTTTCAGATTCTGCCTGTCTACCTTTTAATAGGATACATCTGAGATAACCAAAAGAGACAAAACCAAATTTGTGAGGAGGAGAGAGAAGCTAACAAAAGAAAGATCTAGCTTAAAATTCTTTTCCAGGGGGAAAAGAAGGTCCCCTGTATGAGAGAAGCAGTTGTACAAGGGTTCAGAGTGAGGGTGATTTCTCTCTTGTAAGCCACTTTCTCTTCTCCATCTGGTCACATGACCCAAAACATATGCAGCTTACCTTGTGTTTTCCAGGGCACACAATTGAATAACAGAGGTGGAAGGCAGGTGTGGGTTTCAAAATTTTTAACAACCGGTTCTGTGGGCATGGCTTAGTTGCTGGACGTGGCTTGGTGGTCATGTGACAAGGTGGACATGGCTCAGTGGTCATGTTATTGGCTGGGTGTGGCCCACTCAATATAACTCACATCGAGGCACACATCTCCTTGCCTGGCCTCTCATGATTGTGGGGATGCTGCAACAGCCATAAATGTGAAAAATGGTTATAAGTCACTTTTTTCAATGCCATTGTAACTTTGAATGGTTACTCCACACAAGCAAAGTAGGGGAAAAAAACTCCAGAGACATTCCTGAGACAGGAAGTCTAGTCCTGCCAAGAATGTAATAAAGGTTAATCGAGAGGCAGTTTCTGTAAGCAACACCAGAATGTTTCCTTCCTGCCTTCCTCACAGGATTAGGCCAGTAATTTCTTCTAACAACTGGTTCTCTGAACTATTTAGAATGGTAACAACCGGTTCTAGAGAATAGGTGCGAACTGGTAGAATCCCACTCCTGGTGGAAGGGGCCTTGGAGGTCTTCTAGTCCAACCCTCTGCTTAGGCAGGAAACCCTATACCATTTCGGACAAAGGGTTATTCAATCTTTTCTTAAAAACCGGTGTTGGAGCATTTACAACTTCTGGAGGCAAGTTGTTCCACTGATTAATTGTTCTAACAGTCAGGAAATTCCACCCATTGCTTCTTCTCCTGCCCTCAGGTGCTTTGGAGAATAGCTTGACTCCCTCTTCTTTGTGGCAGTCCCTGAGATATTGGAACACTACTATCATGTCACCCCCTAGTCCTTATTTTCATCAAACTAGACATACCCAGTTCCAGAAACTGTTCTTTATATGTTTTAGCCTCCAGTCCCCTAGTCCCGACAGATACAATAGAGGAGGAGAGTGAGACATAGCAATGCAATTCTTACCTGTTACACAGAAGAAAAGACAGATATCTCCTATGGCCACTGCTGGTGCAAGGTTGGAAACAGTGGTGGGATTTTAAAAAAAATTACTACCAGTTGGGTGGGCGTGGCTTGGTGGGTGTGGCAGTGGAAGGATACTGTAAAATATCCATTCCCTCCCCACTCCTGGGGAAAGATTACTGCAACATCCCCATTCCCTACCGACCCCGCTAACCTGCTTTCCAGCTATGTTCTCCTGTGCAGGGCAACAAAAGAAGATCCAGCCAATCAGCTGGGACTCAGGAGGCAGAGAATAGATGGGGGTGGGGCCAGTCAGAGGTGAGATTTGCCGGTTATCCGAATGACTCAAAATTTCTGCTACCGGTTCTCCAGAACTGGTGAGAAACTGCTGAATACCGCCTCTGGTCGGAAAGAATGTATATGCATATGCATATGTATATATGTATGTATGTGTGTGTGTGTGTGTGTGTATGTGTGTGTATTCCTCGACTTACAACAGTTCATTTAGTGACTGTTCAAAGTTGCAATGGCATTGAAAAAAGTGACTTATGACTGATTGTGAAAGTGACTTTCACAATTACGACCTTTCCAGCATTCCCATGATCGTGTGGTCAAAATTCAGGTTCTTGGCAACTGGTTCATATTTATGCATCCCAAGATCATGTACGACCTTCTGTCAATGGGAAATCCAGATTCACTTAACAACCGGGTTACTAACTTATCTCCTGCAGTGATTTCCTTAACAAGCGAGGCAGGAAAGCTTGAGCAAATGTCTCACTTAGCAAATGTCTCACTTAACAACAGAAATCAGGGGCTCAATTGTGGTCATAAGTCTTTGCATACTGGCAAAGATTGGCACTTGCCTGGAAAGCCATTGCACTTGCTCTACTTGACATGGATTGAAAATTCAGAATCTTGAATTTGAGGTGGGCGGCCATGTAAATGGAATGAATGAATAAGCAAACTTCCTTTGGATTAAAAACAATCTCTTGGGTGAAATCAGATATGTTAGCTCATTTCAAATTAATGTCTATGTTTGCCTGTAATCTTCACATGTGATAGACTTTCAAGGTTGTGCAACTGAAAATAGCACACAACCTTCACCACGGAAAAGAAAACCTGTTATCAAGGAAATTTATCAGGCAATTTACATCATAAATTTTTCCACTGAAATTAATTGCAAGGCAGTGTTCAGGCACAAAATGCTTTCTTTCTTTATCTCTCTCTCTTTTTTTTCTTTCTTTCTTTCTTTCTTTCTTTCTTTCTTTCTTTCTTTCTTTCTTTCTTTCTTTCTTTCCTTCCTTCCTTCCTTCCTTCCTTCCTTCCTTCCTTCCTTCCTTCCTTCCTTCCTTCCTTTCTTTCTTCCTTTCTTTCTTTCTTTCTTTCTTTCTTTCTTTCTTTCTTTCTTTCTTTCTTTCTTTCTTTCTTTCTTTCTTTCTTTCTTCTATTTATTTATTTCACATATGGCCTCTACAGAGATCATGCAATCACTGATATACAAATTTACTTAAAGTGTCAGCAAATATACACATATAAAATGTGTGGACCATACAATACAGGAAATAATATTTTAAATTAAGATAAAACTATAATAAAATCACCATAATATGGAGCCCATAGAATTCCAATGGGATAGAACAGCATTTCTCAACCTGGGATAGAAGTTAATATGATGCGATATGAAGTACAGACTACCTCCATGATGGTACACTATTACCCACCCCTCCGGGCAGCTTTCTGTCTTAACAGAGTGGCTAAAAGCCAATACACATGGTGACCAAACAGGATATTGCTTCCCTCACAGTCAAAAACGACAGAGGCAGCAATTAGACTACAACAGTTCTTTTTTTTTTCACTGTGATTTTCTTTTATGTTTTCATTTTAAATGTGCCAGTCTGTGGTTGCTTTAGTTATACAGGTAACTATATTATACTGACTCTTTGAATGAATCCTTTTTGTGTAAGACAAACTCCCATCAAACTTTGCTACTCTGTATTTTCTAAAGAAATAACAACTCTTTTAAAGAGACATTGGGGAAGGGATCTAGTGTTATCAGCTCCCAAGATAATGTGTCAATGTGTCTTGCAAAGTTTAAGTCCGGCTACAACAGTTCTTTTAAGAACTCACAAAGATATTGAACCCCGGATCCATGTTTTTTTCCCCTCTCCTAATTTGATTTTTCTATAGAATAACTTTTATGAAACAAATATTTATTCTTCATATTTGTTGAAAGTGTACGTTGAACTCTTAGAATAGTAAGGTAAAGGTAAAGGTTCCCCTTGCACATACGTGCTAGTTGTTTCCGGCTCTAAAGGGCAGTG
Source organism: Pseudonaja textilis (assembly GCF_049901715.1). NCBI lineage: Eukaryota > Metazoa > Chordata > Lepidosauria > Squamata > Elapidae > Pseudonaja > Pseudonaja textilis. Next base: position 77,837,879 of record NC_141993.1, read on the forward strand.
CTCATTTCCATTACAAAGCTGAAGAGCCAGGGCTGTCCGAAGATGTCTCCGTGTTCATGTGGCCGGCATGACTGAACACCAAAGGCGCACGGAACGGTCAAGCCCGAAATTGACATAAGTGTAGCCATTTTAGTTAGTCTTAGTATATATTCTTTTTCTTACTTTCTCTGTGGGGGGAAGCGTTTCAGGCTTGCCACATTCCTAAGGGAGGGGAGTGGAGATAAAGAGAGTGTTTTGGCCAGGTGATCTTTCTTCCTGTGGGAAATGAGCTGTCCATGGTTGGGCCTCTTGAGGTGGAGATTTATGACATCAAGCAACGTTGAATTACTTCTATTGGAGAATGTGACTTTTGGGGGCTGTTTCTAACTTGTAATATGGTGGGGTAATTCTGGGTTGGGTCAGATCCAGAATTACCATGGACTTTGCCAATCTGATGCTTTCCTAAATAAAAGAAATTTTTTTTTGAAGTTGGATTTTGTTCTTTTCTTTTTAAATGGATTTCATCACTTGGAAGCCTGATGGGAATGGTGTTATCTTCCCACCAAAGTGGTCCCTATTTTCTACTTGCATTTTTTACATGCTTTCAAACTGCTAGGTTGCCAGAAGCTGGGACACGTAACGGGAGCTCACTCTGTTATGCGGCGCTAGGATTCGAACTGCCAAACTGCTGACCTTTCTGATCAACAAGCTCACCATCTTAGCCGCTGAGCCACCATGTCCCCTAGAATGTACCCTTAGAATGGTACATGCCTGCAATTTGCCAGTTCAAATCCCACCAGACTCAAGGTCAACTCAACCTTCCATTCGTCCGAGATGGGGACCCCAAAATGAGGACCCCAAACTGTTGGCAGCAACATGCTGACTCTGTAAACCACTTAGAGAGGGCAATGTAAAGTGGTATGTAAGTCTAAGTGCTATTGCTATTGCTATTACAGGTGTCCCTAACTTACAATGGATCCCTTAGAGACCATTTGAAGTCCCCACAAATCTCCCTGTGGACACAGATTCAAAATGCCAATCTTTAGGCTCCTCCTCCAGTCATGTGACCACATGTTGGATGCTCACCAACTGGACACATTTACAGCTGTTTGCAGCAGATGTACTATCCAGTTTTCGACAGTCACTTCTAGTTTTCAGAAAAACTTGCCCCATAGCAAACCAACCACTGGTTCACTTAATGACTATGCTATTCACTTCATGACTGTGGCCACAAAAAGGTCATAAAATCAGATTGGACAGGTGACACATCTGCTTTATGAACATCACAATTTCGACTGTAATGGGCAGGCTCCATTATGGTCCCAACTTCATGATCACCCGTATAAAGCACCCTAATGAAATGGAATTGACTGTCGACATTTCTGCTCTGATTAGAATATTCTTTGTCAGTTGTTCATTTGTCCTCAAATACACTCTTAAGTTCAGTTACAAATCTATGGGATGATCTAGTTCTTGGAAATTTTTGCTGTCGTGGCCTTTCCTGAATCGTTGAGTACTATGGGTTATTGGTCAGAGTGACCTGACAAACAGCATCAGTTAAAGAAAACCACTTGCAAAACTCTTGCTGTTAAGAACAGAACAAATACATAGGGAAAAAATGTTTTAATGCACCCAAGATGCTTTCTTATGAGTCATCAAAGAGAAAAGAATAGAATGCAGAGATTTGTATTTCATAATTTTTACGCAGAGATACAAATAGAGAAAATACTATTGCAAATAGCCATTTCTTCTGGTAGTAAGGAAGATAATAAGCAGGCTTATTAGGTATTTAGTAGCTGGCTGCCCTTCTTATGGTTCTTTATTTTTAAACCAGACATGAGCAGCTCTTCAAAAAGAGGATGACTTCCTACAAAGATTGTCCTCTGTAAAGTAAGATACATGGTTATTCTACTTAATTCGCTGTATTTCTTTTCCACATTTTAATCTAGGAGAGCATTCAAAAATAGGACAATCTGATTATTCTCTCAAATAATCAAAAAATATTGTTAATGTGTAGGGTTTAATTCTTCAGATTAAATTGGAGCAATTTTCAGAAAAAACTAAAACCCCTCCCAGTAATATGCAATATTTTTTTAAAATGCTGTAGTAGCAACCATTTAATAACAAGTTGTCAAACTTGAAAGGTAGTTCAAGCAAGAAGCACCCCCAATAGTAAAGGTAAAGGTTCCCCTCGCACATATGTGCGAGTCATTCCCAACTCTAGGGAGTGGTGCTCATGTCCGTTTCAAAGCCAAAGAGCTAGCGCTGTCTGAAGACGTCTCCTTGATCATGTGGCTGGCATGACTAAACACCGAAGGCACACAGAATGCTGTTACCTTCCCACCAAAGTGGTCCCTATTTTTCTACTTGCATTTTTACATGCTTTCGAACTGCTAGGTTGGCAGAAGCTGAGACAAGCAACGGGAGCTCACCCCCATTACGCGGTGCTAGGGATTCCAGTAGTACTAGTGCTATTGTAAGTAGTACTAGTGCTATTGTGTTAATGTAAGGCTACATTAACAGGATCTTGCAAGTCTGAAAGTAAAACTTCCTTCACACTTTATAGTCTAAGAAACTTGGGAGGGCCCTTTTGAGATGTTTGCTGAATCCCCATTCCTTCTATAGCCATGATGACAAACCTATGGCACGCAGAGCCATTTGTGCCAGCACGTGAGCCACAGGCAAACTTACTTCACTGCGCATGTGCATGTGCATCCTCACAGCTGTTTTGAGGCTGGTTTGAGGCCTTTTTAGGCCTCCCAGAGGCTTGAAAAAAGCATCTGCAGGCCAAATCGGCCCGTTTTGTCACTTTCTATAATACCAGAAGTGACGAAACGGGCCTATTCAGCTTGCAGAGGCTCTTTTCAAGCCTCTGGGAGGCCGAAAAAGGCCTCAAACCAGCCGAAAATCAGCTGCGAGGCACAATGCAGGTAAAGGGGACAGGGAGATTGCCCACGCATGCGCAGGGGCATGGGGGGGCACACATTGCCTCCTGGGTGCTGGCACATGAGCATGCATGCACTCGCATGCACACAATTTTTGGCACAGGAGCCCTCAAAGGTTAGCCACCACTGTTCTATAGACTCAGTCATCTTTTATTTGTATTTGTCCAATTTGTGACTCTTCCTGCTACTTCCTAGTGCTCCAACTCATTCCTACATATCACATGCAACTTATAAGTACTAAATACTATGCTGTGCAATGCTTTAGATTCACTTCTAAAAAGTTGTGTTGGAAACATTGGGTGAAGAAAGGCAACATCTCTCCATATCTCATTTAAGCATTTCTGTTTTTTTGTCAAAACTGCATCCTTTGGTTTGGTTAACTATGGTGGCCATTTTGAGACAACTGTGTTTGCTTAACAACCATCACAAAAAAGATAGTAAAAGCAGGTTGGTGACACAACTAATCCTTTTTACAACTGTTGTGACTTATGACCATGATGGACAGGCTCCACTAAGGTTGTAAGTCAAGGATTGCCTGTATTTCAATGGACCTCTCCCTCTGAAATGATAAGGAAGGATGGCACCATCTTGTCCTTGCTCAGGCAACAAAATGCCTTGGATTGTCAAAGAGGAAGGAGGAAGTGAAGAATTGATGAAAATTAATTTGATGAAGCTGTTCATTCTCACCTCATCTGGGATGCTTATTTATAAAACAGGCTTAACACTGTTTGCTTTTCAGTGTCAGGGTTCCAACGGATGCTCTAATTAATTCATGAGCCTCAAGTCAAGTTTCAAAAGAAATCCAATTATTTATTAGGAGCAACATGTCAGCACTTTTCCCAAGTGCAGTCAGCTCTGCCTTACATAATTTACTGCCCACCTATGACCCTGTTTCTCCCTCTCCTCCCAGGGTGTGTCATAAATCACATTCTCCAATGAAGCACTTTCAGGGCTGTGGAAAACACCTCTCTCCAGCTGGTCTTGGTAACCTAGGACACAATCTGGAGAAAGGTATGCATGGAATGTGCTTCTGGTCATAGCAACAAACTTTCCATCAGATCTCCCCACCCCACTTCATATGGCAACTCGAGAGCAAGCCAGGAATGCTTTATGACTGTGAATGCACCAAACATTTGGGAGTCCATGATAGATGACTTAAATCCTACTGTCTATGAACAGTATTCTTTTTCCTCTTCAGTATTCTCTTGCTTTACTGTAGGAAGCTCCCCTCCCCAGATTAAAATATTCTTTATTCTTAATATTAAAAAGAGGCAGGATAGAATATTTCCCCCAAAGGAGAAATGGAGAAAATCTTAACAAAGGAGAAAGCAGCCCCAGTCTTTCTGCCATAGGAAAACAGCCTCAAGCAGAAGTTTGAAGAGGCTGGTCTTTTTTTGTATCGATTCAGAAAGACTGGGCCAATCTATTCATAAGCAGAGACTTCAGATAAGCAACACAATTAGGCAAGCCAAGGATGACAAGATTAGCTCAGACAAACACCTAGTCTTTTCATTTCCCCTTTGGCCTGTAGAGCCAGCCATGACCCCTACATGACCCCAGAGGAATCTGGCAACAGCCATTAAAACATTAAAGGATGTTTTACCAGTGGTGGGATTCAAAATTTTTTACTACTGGTTCTGTGGGTGTGGTTTGATGGGCGTAGCATGGGAAGGATACTGTAAAATCTCCAGTTAGAGGTGGTATTTGCCAGTTCTCTGAACTACTCAAAATTTCTGCTACCGGTTCTCCAGAACTGGTCAGAACCTGCTGAATACCACCTCTGATTCTTACACAGGAACAGGCATCTCAATCACAAAGCCCCAAAGCATGTCTAAAAGCCCACTTCTCTCAACCCCCTTTTGTCAGCCACCCCAGAAACATGCTGCTGTCACTGAAGTTTCTGGCATCCAAATAAATAGAGGCCTTCTTTCCTGCAGCTAATCTCCATTTTATTTCCAGCATCTTTTTCCTGGATTGGAACTGGATTTGATTTTTCTTCCAATACTATTGCAGGAAGTTAGCACCCACCCGTCTCCTAGAAAATTGAAATATCCTAGGAAATATTAAAAAGGTAGAATATTTCCCCTAAAAAGAGTAGAAACTTAAGAGCAGAAACACCCAGAAACAGACTGTTATGTCCTGAGAACTCTAGGAGTTCTCACTCAGGCCCACTCACTTGTGTGGGCGTTCTTCCCCCTTTCCTCATTGGTTGGTTCTCCCCAGCAGCCAGCTATAAAAGCAGGCTGCGGGGTCCAACCAGTTGCTGATTGCTGCGAGCCAGTTCCAGGCGTGGCAAGCACGGTCAGCCCTTTATTGTTATAATAAAGTATTGTTGCACTCATGCTCTGGTTCAGCCTCTCACTGCTCAAACTTAACACTGGCGACGAGGGTGGGATGGCTACCAGAAGCACCATGCAACCGCTGAGTCACTAGCCGCCGATCCGCAGCCCAGAGAGAGCGATCGGCCGGCGATAAGAGAAACGCTGATCCGCAGCCAGAGAGAGCGGTCAGCCAACAAAAAGAGCAAACAAAAAGAGCAAACGCTGATCCGCTGACAGAGAAAGCGGCCAGCAAGCGATAAGAAGCGAACTCTGATCCGCAGCCAGAGAGAGCGGTCAGAATCGAAAGTTAGAAGCGTCTGTAGCCGCTTGTTAGCCCAGCTACAGGGAAAGTGAAGCGCTGCGAGCCGCAGCCGCTCAGTATAAGGCGCGAAATTCAAACGGTTGTCATTTGAATTTCAAACCTAAAAGGTACAGCACAGCGCTGTAGCCAGTCACTGACGCCCACTCAGGCGCGAATCCAAACGCCATCAACGGCTAACAGCCTGACGTGGTTAACCCAGAGAGAAAGAGAGGATTGCAAACAGCCTCTCCTGAGCTGAAATCACTTGCCCACCACGGGCACTAAAACATTGTCTGCTGCCCCAGAGAGATTTTTTTTCTCAGGTTGTTCAACCGGTCCCAGCACCATGAGTTCCAATCCAGTCTTCCCGGCGTTCAAACCAGACGAGGAGAAGTGGGAATCGTATAAGAACCGCTTTAATCATTATATCGATGCAGTTGGCCTGGCGGATGCGGGGGAGCATCGGAAAAAATCGTATTTCCTAATCTACTGCGGAGCCACCGTCTACGATACTGCCGCAGCGCTCGTGGCTCCTCGTGAGTTGAAAAACGTTCCGTGGTCTGAGTTACTTGAAATTCTCACTAACCACTATTCCCCTAGGCCCTCACAGATTGCCAGGAGATTCACCTTCCGTATGAGGAAGCAATCAAGCAAGGAGACCATCAATCAATATATGGCCGCTCTCAGAACAGCAGCACTGCATTGTGGGTTTGGAACCTACCTGGAGGACATGCTCCTCGATCAATTAGTCTGCGGGTCAAGGACCTCCACCTGCAAAGGCGCCTTCTCTCAAAGAAAGACCTCAACCTCGCACAAGCAGTCGAGGAAGCCTTGGCAGCTGAGCTGGCAACAAACTCAGCCACCGAAATCCAGGGCCCAAGTCCCAAGCTGACATCACTCCCAGTCCACTCCGAGGAGGTGGTAGCAGAGGAAACCATCAGTGATGAAAACGAAGTCCACTGCCTATCCAACGACAGACGGTCGCAGGTAGGGGCCAAACAAGAAAACATCGGTCCACCCAAGCACTTCACCCTGTGCCTAGCCTGTGGGGGATCTCATCAGAGGGCCACCTGCAAGTTTAAAGGAGCCACCTGCAATAACTGCCATAAAAGGGGACACATCGCGAGAGTCTGCCAAGCCCCCCAAAGCGCAGCACAAAGGCACCCTCCCTCGCACTCGGGACCACAGAGGCAAGTATTGAACTGTCGCACGCACCACCTTGCCAAGCGCACTTGCCGCACTGTTAGTAAAATTTCTCTCTCCGTTTCCCTAGAAGGTAAACCGTGCCGCATGGAGATTGACACAGGGTCAGCGCTCTCAATTATCTCGTGGAACACCCTTAAGAGGCTCCAACCAAGCCTATCCACTAGCTGGCTCCAGAGATGCCAGTTTGGCCTGAAGGACTACCAGGGGAAGACCATTCCTGTAATCGGCAGAGGCAAGTTTCTTGTCAGTTTTAGAACTTTTAAAGGTCACCTACCTCTAGTGGTAGTTAACGGCAATCTACCCACCTTATTGGGGCTCGATTGGTTTCCCCATCTCGGCCTAGGGCTAACAGGAGTCCATGCTGTCTCAACCTCAGACACTGACTCCTTATTCGCTGATTACTCAGATGTATTCAGCGAAGAGCTGGGGTGTTATAACGGTACCCCCATCTCATTCTCAGTTGACCCCCAAGCAGTCCCAATTAGGCTAAAACCGCATAGGGTCCCATTTGCTATTCGGCCAAAACTAGATGCGGAATTGGATAAACTATTAAAACAAGGGGTCATTGAGCCAACAGATTTCGCCAAGTGGGAGACGCCCATTGTCACACCCTCAAAAAGATGGTAGCCTGAGAATTTGCTCGGACTACAAGACGACAATCAATAAATTTCTACAAGTTAGCGCTTATCCGGTGCCCGTCATCCAGCACTTATTACACACATTCGAACCAGGCAGCATTTTTGCTAAATTGGACATGTCTCAAGCATATCAACAGTTCCCTGTAGATAACCAAACAGCGGAACTTCAGACAATTGTCACTCACAGGGGTGCCTTCCGATGCAAGCGTCTCCAATTTGGCGTAAGTGTTGCCCCTGGTATTTTTCAATCCCTCATGGAGCGGATTTTGCAGGGCCTCCTGGTGTAGTACCCTACTTCGACGACATCTTAGTCTCGGCCAGGGACAGACCCCAACTCTTCCAAAGAGTTCGAGCTGTGTTAGAGAGGTTCAGACAGCATGGCCTCAAGTTGAAAAAAAGAAAAATGCGCCATTGCCACTAGACAGGTGGACTTTCTGGGTTATAAAATTGATGCCTCTGGCATTCACCCCCTGGAGTCCAAGGTTAAGGCAATCCACGAGGCACCCACTCCAACCTCCAAAACTGAAGGCGTTCTTGGGGCTTTTGAACTTTTACGCATCCTTTTTGCCCCATAAGGCATCAGTAGCTGAACCCCTACACAGATTACTGGATAAAAAGTCACCCTGGCACTGGGGGCACAAAGAAGACCATGCCTTTCACACCGTCAAATCACTACTCACGTCAGAGGCGGTGCTTATTCAATTCGACCCTAACCTCCCTTTAGTACTGGCAGCAGACGCCTCCCCTTTTGGAATTGGGGCGGTACTAAGTCACAGGCTTCCCAATGGCGCCGAGGCTCCCATCGCCTTTTTCTCAAGGACGCTCTCTGCTACGGAGCGCAATTATAGCCAGATCGATAAGGAAGCCCTAGCAGCTGTTGCAGCCGTGAAAAAATTTCACGAATTCCTTTTCGGCCATTTTTTCGAGCTGGTCACGGACCACAAACCCCTCCTGGGCCTCCTAGCCGGGGACAAGCAGACCCCTCAAGTCCTCTCCCCTAGGATGACAAGGTGGACTCACTTCCTAGCAGCCTATTCCTACAGACTTATACACCGCCCAGGTAAAACACTGTCCCACGCTGACTCACTCAGTCGCTGCCCCTTGCCTGCCCCGGCTGAAGACCCTGCTCCTGTCCACGCTATTTTCGAGATCACCCAGTTGGACCTACCCATCACTGCCCTGGACATTGCTGCTAAAACCAAGGCAGACCGAACACTCGCCCAGGTGCTCGACTGGGTGAGGAGGGGGTGGCCGGGTGGCAATGTTGATAACAAATTCACACCTTTTAAGACCCGCATGCAGGAATTGTCTAGTCTGCAGGGCTGTCTACTATGGGGCACTCGAGTGGTCATCCCGGCCTCACTGCGTACCCGAGTTCTGGAAGCATTGCACGAGGGACATCCTGGCATCGTGAGAATGAAGGCATTAGCACGCAGCTACGTGTGGTGGCCGGGTCAGACGAGGACATTGTCAATTGGGTAAGTTCCTGCAACATTTGCCAGGAATCCCGTCCTGCTCCCCCATTGCCACCCCTACTAGATGGGAAAACGCCAGCGCTCCTTGGTCCAGAATTCACATCGACCTAGCCGGCCCTCTGCATGGGAAGATGTTCCTAGTGGTCGTGGACGCCTATTCCAAATGGATTGACGTAGCACAGCTATCCATGACCACCACACTAGCAATCACCAACGTGTTAACACGCCTGTTCGTTACGCACGGGCTACCCGACTCCATTGTCTCCGATAATGGCCCACAGTTCGCATCGACTGAGTTCAGCCGTTTCGCTGCCAACCTGGGCATCCGCCACATTTTCACAGCCCCATTTCACCCTGCCAGTAACGGGTTGGCTGAAAGGGCCATCAGGACCACTAAAGAAGCCCTGGCAAGGTTCAACAAGGATGACTGGCACCACAAACTCTCGCGGTTCCTGATGAGCCAGCACTCAACTACTTGTTCAGTCACCAATAAGTCCCCAGCTGAGCTCCTGATGGGCAGGCGCCTGAGGACTGTATTGGACAGACTACACCCACAGTACTGCCCTGACTCCCCCCTCGCTTCCACATCGGGGGTTAGACATTTTATCTTACAGGAGCCAGTTTTCGCGAGGAACTTCGCTGGAGACCCCCTGTGGATCCCGGGCGAGATCGTAGCCATCACCGGGCCGCGGTCGTATCGGGTCAGACTGGAGGATGGCCGCGTCTGGAGAAGGCACATAGACCAACTGCGTAGACGCCTCAGCACCATCGCCAGCAGAGACCCAGAGGCACAAGACGAGGGGAGGCTTCATCCTCAGCCTCACATCCACATCACGCCCGGCGATCAGTTCACACCTACAGCCGGTTCCAAAAGCCCGAACACAGACAGCGGCGCCCAGACAGTTGACCAGCCCGATCCAGTCTACAGGAGCACACCCCCAGTGATCAACCCTACGAGCCCGGGCAGGCCCAAACCGAGGGGCACACTGGGGACACTTTGCCGACTCTGCCTTCCCAGGCAGACCCCGGACGGACAGACGATGTTCCAGAGCTACGCCGTTCCGGGCGCCAACATAAACCTCCTGCCTACCTCAAAGACTATGCATGTTCGCATCTGGGGGGAAGGGGTTTTATGTCCTGAGAACTCTAGGAGTTCTCACTCAGGCCCACTCACTTGTGTGGGCGTTCTTCCCCCTTTCCTCATTGGTTGGTTCTCCCCAGCAGCCAGCTATAAAAGCAGGCTGCGGGGTCCAACCAGTTGCTGATTGCTGCGAGCCAGTTCCAGGCGTGGCAAGCACGGTCAGCCCTTTATTGTTATAATAAAGTATTGTTGCACTCATGCTCTGGTTCAGCCTCTCATTGCTCAAACTTAACACAGACGCTCACCCCCACTTTTGTTAATGGTCTGGGCCAGAATACTTTACATAACAAAGATCTCCAGGTAAAGCTATAGCAATTGCTCAAAAGCCCTTTCAGTGCATCATCATCCAGCAAGGCTCAACTGAGCCTGGAACTCAGGACAGCCTACAGAGTTGCCCCTGCATGGCCTCATGGGAGTCTGACAATCAATCAGAATAGAGCTCCAATTCAAATCCCAACAAAGGTTATAAAACCCAGGCACTCTCAGCACCTCAGCCCTTCCTTCTCTTTTTCTTCACCTTGGAGCATGTGATCATCCTTCTTTGGAGCTCCAAGCCATGTGGTCCTGTCCACCATTAAACCTTCCAAACAGCCTCCATGTTTCCAGTGTATTTTTCTCCACTTGGAACTAAACCCAGAAGGATAATTCTTCCAACACTACCATAGTCCCTTCATTAACTGAAATGAAGACAGTTATTTCATTTATAAGTTCGTCAATAAACTTATAATGATCTACAAACTTCAGATAATTTTGTTAGAAAAAGAAAACGTAAGACCTATTTCTTCCACAAAAAAGCTAGATTTTTGTTTAATATTTGCCCATCCCCCCCCCCCAAATTTATATTCCCCTGGAGCAGCAAGAAGGAAGCAAGAGAAGGAAGGAGGTTCTCCGTTAACTTACATAAGCTTGAATGCGGCAATTTGCTAAATTATAGTATCACCTTTCTTTTCCTGTTTAGTTTAGCAGTTTCTAGCAGTAACTCTTAAGGCCCAACTGTGGATCCATTATTCTTGTGCAGCAAGATGTCGAAATGGAGGCGTTTGCTACTTAAAATGCATCCCTGGTTTGTAGAAATCTGGTTTGTAGAAATCTGGATCTCTGCTCCATGGCAGCCAAAAAAGTGACCAAGATATTGAAAAATATCCCATCATATGCTTTTTCTGTAGAAGTCAAAGTGTTAATACAGTCAGTAAGTAGCATTTGCTCTGTTTGTATTTTTAAGTCTCAATGGCAAAAGCAAAAAGTTATCAGCCAAAGAAATCAAATGTTTTCTTTTAAAAAAAATGTTTTGACTCTGTTCAAGGCCAGTTTTATGCATTTGCTTAGGAGTTAACTTGGTCTAGTAAACACTCTGCACTATTTTAACTACAGACTAGAAGTTCACTTTCCAAATTCATTGTATTTCATTTTTTTTAAAGTAGCAAATGATCCAAAAACATTTCAGGAGAAGATAGAAAAAGGGGAAATGTTATGTTACATGTATTAACAGCAGCAAGAATTTCCTATGCACGGTATTGGAAGAAAAACTCCATACCACCTGAGGCCTTAATAATTTAAAAAATCTATGAGTGCATGGAAATGGATAAATTAACCATGGAATTAAAAGGGAAAGTAGTTACAGAATACTATGCAATATGGGAAACTTGGTACATTGGATTGACAATCGAAATAAGAAAAGAAAATGTATATAATGTATATAATATGTAGATATAGAAGGTATGGAAGTAGTATGTATAGAATGTATCGGATAGAATATGTGAATATATACAAAATGTCACAGTACTGTTTATTGAGTAATGGAGATGTGTAAAAAAAGAAAAAAACCCAATAAAGTATTATTAAAAAAAGAGAAAAAAGGAAAAGAAAGAAAAGAAAAAGGTGAAAGGGAAAGGAACCCCAAGCATGAAAAAAGCAAGTTTTTGTGCTAGCTCTTATTTTCTCATTATCAACTCAGTGACAGTAATAAAAACTTATTTGAAAACAGCAACTTCAACCCTGAGTTTATGAACTTTATATCTTTCTCTGATGATAGAAAAGCATTAATTTTGCTAATGATCTCCTCATGTTTTTACTTGAAATGAAATGCCTAGACAAGTCAATGAAAGTCTAAATAATATAAATAGCCTGGCCTGGTTATCTGATTTGTTTTGGAATAAAGGCTATTAAAAAGATCCATTTCTGGGAATGTTTTTATTATCACTGAAATTGGCCAATGGCTTTCAGTCTTTCTGTCCCTTATGACATGCAGGTTTTCCACATCAGATTAATTACTTATTAAGGCTAGAAATACTCTACATAATATTATCAGATATACAGTACCTTCCCAAGTTATAAAACTGTGGCCTAATGAAATGTTTCTAGCCAACTCCTACCTATCCCTGCCAACAAGTCTGATAGATGTGGATGATGGAACTTAGAGTCATATTCTGTGGTGAGCCCTATAGTTTTCCCACTCTATTTTTTTTTAGGGCATAGAACATAATTTCAACATATCCTTTGCAATTAAACTGTAATCTCTTAGATTGTTAAGGCAGCTTGTTCATTTCACATTTGTTTATCTAGGAACCATGAAAATATCTGAAGACGTCAGAGGTTCCTAAAACCGTAGCTTGAAAACTGGCGAATGTAATCATTTTAGCCAGATGTCATAGTAAATTATGATTAATTGAGATTGCAATGTGCCTAGCGTTTCCCCTGAAATGATTTGCACATTCCTTCTTTCTTCATGAAAAAGAATACACTTCCATTTCAGATGCATCCAAGTTTCATTAGAACTCAGGAAGTTGTGATATATCTTAACCACCGTGTGTTTAAAATTAACCAATGTTAGATATTATAAACCTTCAATTTATCTAAATTAGAAGAAGAAATTTCTAATCTCTCCCCCTGGCTACACTGAGGAAAAGGGAAGGCTGGAGAAACATGTGCCTGAAAACAGATAGAATTGGTTTTTTTCCTCTTAGTTGTGGCATTTTAATGGCTTCTAGGACTTGTCTTCTAACCAAGCAGAGAGCTATCACCTCAACCTGAACATTTAAAAATAACATAGTTGAATGCCCCTTCTCTATTAAAATAAAACAAACTGGACATAGAAAACTAGCACCTTTTTAAAAAATTCACCCTATTTTTTCTAAGAAATATTTGTTTTCTAACTGTTGCGAATGTTACAGCTGTCAGATGTAAACTTCAGAAATCTATATCACAGATCAGAAACTGTGGCCCACGGGCCAAGTCTGACCCCACTACCTGTTACACTGTGAGCTAACAATTGGCAACAGACTTGGTAGATCACCTGCGATGAGCTTCAGCTAAGCTATGTTGGAAGAAATCTCCCTGGTTTGTTCCCCAGCTGGTCAGCAGTCACTGACGCTGAGAAGGAATAGACACAGAAGCAAGTTACCGGAAAGTGGGATCCTTTAATCCAGGAAGGCAAGAAAAGTAGTGACACAGTTCAAGAGTTCCTGGCTAACAAGCAAATTGAGGAGGCAAATCCATACCTTCTGAGGCTTGATTTTCCTTTGAAGCTCCTACAGTTTGATGAGGTGTTTTTTTTTTTTTTGGATGTGCCTCTAGCTGAAGTGATTGCCCTGGGTTTTTGTTATCCTGCTTTACTGGGTTAATCCTGTCCCAAGGTCTTTTGTTTTTTCCTGTCCTAGGAGTTAATCCTGTCAAGGAGGCAGGAAAGAGGAGTTCTGGGGTGCTTTAGTGGGTTGTTTTTAGCCTGATTCCTTAAGTGTTTTCTGAGACTGCATTGTGGTTAGGCTAATGGTGTTTGGCAGCATACCCAGACTTCCAATTCAACCTGAGCACTTACTTCAGGGTCTTTCTCTTTTTAAGGAAAAATGATTTTTTTAAAAATTTTCTGCCTTGTTTTAGGGGTTCCTGGCACTGTCTTTTTGGGATGTGCTTCACTCATTACCAGTCCAAGTGGCCATATTGTTCTGGGCAGCACTGGTATCAATTCAGTGCCTGTGGACATGGAGGAGTTGCAGGATCTAGCTCATTCCCAAAATGTTTACAGACCCCTAATCTAGATAATCACTAGATGAAAAACAACTTGATGCTCTTCTAAATATGGGCAACCTTACCCTTATATAACTCTTAGAGTATTGTCTAAAACCAACAACATCTGAAGAGGGAGTGTGTTGAAAATGGTGACAATGGCAAATGCATGTAAAATAAGAACAGGACTTCAATTTCACACTGATGGCTACGGGGGGGGGGGGGGGGGGGGGGGGGGGGGGGGGGGGGGGGGGGGGGGGGGGGGGGGGGGGGGGGGGGGGGGGGGGGGGGGGGGGGGGGGGGGGGGGGGGGGGGGGGGGGGGGGGGGGGGGGGTCATCTTGAATTTTCTTGTGGAGTCCTTGATTGCTGTCTAGTTTGTTTGCTTGCAGACATTTTATTACCTAGCTAGGTAACATCGTCAGTGCTAGAAGGGAGTGGCGTTTGCTCTTTGATTATGTACACTAGCCTGTCCTGTCAGTATTTGTGGGAGTGTTGTTTTCTCTTTGATAATTCCATGAATAGAGTATTGTTTACTGCTCGGTTGTTTGTCTGGTATTAATCCCTCTGCTTATCTGGACATCGTTTGCTGGTTACAAGGAGTTCTGATCTTTTTTTTCCTTTTTAACTTTTTATCATATCTTTTTAATTCAGCAAGCAATTTGGCAAGCAAGTAACCAAACTCAGAGAGCACAAAGGAGTAGGATTCAATTTTTTTTACTACTGGTTCTGTGTGCATGGCTTGGTGGGTGTGGCAAGGGAAGGATACTGTAAAATCTGCAGTCAAAAGTGGTATTTGCCGGTTCTCCGAACTGTTCAAAATTTCCGCTACCAGTTTTCCAGAACTGGTCAGAACCTGCTGAATGCCACCTCTGCTAAGGACTCTACAATTTAGCCCTGAACTACACAGATTTTGTTACTTTTGAACACCCCTGCCCAGAATTATAAAGAAAGGGGAAGAAAGTTATCCTAAAATGCAAAGTTTTCTAAGGGTCATATGTCAGGAAACTACTGTCAAAAATGCAGTCCTTTACAAAACAAAGAAACTTTAGTTGGCCTAAATTAAGGAAAGTGTCTAATTCTGCAGCTATAATCCAAACATTGTTTTCAGGAAAAATGTATCTATTACACAGACATGTCTGGTCTGCTTTCAGCATGCCACCCGCCACATCTGAGAATATTTTACATTCTTCTGTCAGTGAAAACTTGAATACCCCTTTATTTGATGTAAGAGGTGCTCCTTGCCAAGCTCATATTGTAAAGCCTTCACATACAGTCTTCTCAGCTCTCTCCTTCTACTGAATTTAGTTCCCCTAAATATAACTTGAAAGCATTCCTGAAAAATTATAGGCTGAGAATGGTTGGTAGACATAAAACTGATAGGAGGATTTGCCTGCTTTGCTTCAGATCCAAACTATAGGTTGCTTGCTGCTCATAAAATGATACCCGTACCATGTTCTTTTTTAGAAAACTCAAAGGTCAACTGGGAACAAGGAAAGATGGAGAGAAAGGAGGGGAGGGAGGGAGGTGGGGGAGAATTTCTGTACTGTAATGGCAGAAGGAATAACTCTTAGGAACAGAGGAATAACTCTTAGGAACAGGAGGAGGAGCCAACTAAAGAATAACTCTTAGAAGCAGGAGAACAGGAATAATTCTTAGGAACAGGAGGAAGAGCCAACTAAAGAATAACTCTTAGAAGCAGGAGAACAGGAATAATTCTTAGGAACAGGAGGAGGAGCCAACTAAAGAATAACTCTTAGAAGCAGGAGAACAGGAATAATTCTTAGGAACAGGAGGAGGAGCCAACTAAAGCAGTGGTCAGATAAAAGACATGTGAGTCAGAACTGTAATCTGATAAAACATCTCAGGCAGAACCCTCCCTAGTTCTTAGGAAGATAAATGGAGGGACAAGAGAAATGTATTCAGACTTGAAAGATTATGTTGCTATAACATTATATTAAAAGTAATGTTAGCCTGCATGACTTTTGTTTCTTAGTCTGGTCTGTCTGGAAGGGCTGACACTTGCCTTCCAGATTTTTTCATGGGATTTTGCTTGAATGCTTCTTTATATGTGTTTTTCAGGTTCTTAAAGGACACCCATGTTTTATATAATATATCCAGATTATCACCTTCTCCTTCCTCCAAGAGGTCTGGCTGGCACAAATCCTTCTCTTGGCAGAATTTTCCTTTTTCTCAATTCCTACAACTATTGGTTATTGTCCTGGATCCATGTTGGCCCTGCAAGGTAGACCAGACTAAGAAATAGACACTGCCAGGACCTAAAGCTACAATATTTTCATTACAACAGCAGCAGTAACAGAATCTTATAAGTCTGAATGTGCTTTTCTTTCTCTTTTATTTTCATGAAAATTGGTGAGAGAAGCGAACTGACTGAGACCTTTTCACAACCTGCTTTCTTGGTTTGGGTTCAAACCTTGTTTATCTGATTATTGCCTTGTTGATGTCTTTACAATTCACCAGCTCTGACATTAAGATGTTCCATTCTGGAATAGGAAACTCCATTCTGAAGCTTCAAGCAATAAGAGCTAAACTGTCTGCATGTAACTTATACTATAGTAATATGCAGTAATAATAGCAAAATAGAGAGTTGTTCTTTTATAGACTAAGAAACCATTTTCCAAAATTGAACAGAACTGGACAAGTACCCATTTTTTAAAAAATATAATGTTTAGTAAAGTGTAACAGGAGGAACTGAAACAAAAAAATATATAATAATCCTAACATTTATAGTCTCCGGATTACGATACAAAAGAGAATGAGAGAAGCAATTTTGTTTAAATGCGTCTTGAAAAGCTGAGCAGCCATTTGAACTGCAGTTACAAAGTAGTTATTAGAAGGAAGGTGTAAAGAAAATACTGTTAGGAAGTTAGTATCAACAATTCAAAACAGATTCCCCCCCCCCCCCTTTCAGGCTGCTGTTTGTGCAGATGAAAAGTAGGTTTGGACACATCAGATAAGCAATATAAATATTGAACCTTGGTGATAATAAAATACATTGCTAGCAGATTTTCAAGGTGAACTGTATGTTTGAAGTTCTGTTTTTATAGAGGCATAAATATAGGAGGATATTATTAGCAATTTGGTTTATTACAGCTTTCAGTGCAATGCATGGGGGAAAATGAACATTATCCTTGATGAAGAAATGGCTTACGAATTTTCAGTGAAATTGATGTCCATTCAAAAAGATCTAGGTATCATAGAAAATCAACACTGCTAAAAATATGAACTGCCTTATATTTCAATGAAATTAAACTAGACAAACACTTCTGTGGACAATTTTAAATTTTTGTTTCATATTTTAAAGATGATAAAACAAACATTTTGAAAGATTGAAATTTGCAATCTATTTTTTTCTGAGAATATATTATATGCAGCATTAGCCATTTAGAGTTTCTTCTGAAGATTTGGAGAAACATAACACAATGAGTGATTTGTATCAATCAAGAAACGTAATATGTCAAGAGTATATTGCCGTCAGTCTAACAAAGTTCCATGAATTTCATATATATATGGATCTTTGGTTATTTGGGTTTTCTCACATACAAATACCCATGAAAACCTCAGAATATATATATATGTATATAATCTTAAATTTTCGCGGGTATTTATATGTATGGCATTTGGCTTTGTTCAGGTATTTTCCCACATCATTGTAGTTGTGCTTTTAAAGTTGTAGCAACGTTTCGGCAGAATCTCATCTGCCATCATCAGGCTTCTGTATAGTGTTCATCTGTGAGTCAGACTTTTATAGTGGTTTCAGATTTAAATTTGGGGCAGCCTATTGTTGTGTCAGAATGGTTTTTTGTTCATCCTGATTGGTTGGGAGTCTTGGTCTGTGTTTATTGGTCTTGGAGTTTGCTGTGTTCTGCTTGATTAGTGTTTCTAATATCTTCTGTCTGTTTTGTGGCTCTATTTGTATCTTGATTGGCTGGCAACATTGTGTTACTTTATTGGAGGCCTTTAGTGCAGCTTGGCTCTGGGTAAATGGACGGCTATCATTAGTTAGGAAGCTAGGTTTCATCTGGGTGCCTGGTTGGGGTGTGCACTCACAGTCTGACTCACAGATGAACACTATACAGAAGCCTGATGATTGGCAGATGAGATTCTGCTGAAACGTTGCTACAACTTTAAAAGCACAACTACAATGACATGGGAAAATACCTGAACAAAGCCGAATGCCAAGGTGTGTTCAGGTCTTTTCCCATGTAAGATTAAGAGTATCTTGGCGACATTTCAGCGAGGTCCCACTCACCATCCTTAGGCTGGTGCTTTCGGCTTCGTGCCAGTGCAAGCAGTGTGTGATCGGAGCTGCCATCTCTCTATAAATCCTGGGGGGAGGGGGAGGCTGGTGTGCTGAACTGGTTGGCTGTGCTGCTGCCTCTTGATTGGTTGATGGAGTTGATGTTGGTATAATAGGTTGTGTGATGGCCCTGTGAGTTTTGTTGTGGAGATATCCTGGATCTTGTGCTTTAATCTCCTGGGTCGTTTGTATTTTGATCTCTTTTCCATTAGCCTCCTGTGTTGTAGCAGCTTGGGTAATGGGTTGTGTGGTAACCTTGTGAGTTTTATTGCTGTGGTATCCTTGGTCTTGTGCTGTGATTTCCTGGGTCGTTTCCTGAGTTTTCTGATGTGATATCCTGAGTGGTCCTGTGATGTAGCATTCTGGGTTTTGGTCTGGCTTTGAGTTTGGGGTCTGGGTCTGTGTTCTTGGCATGTGTCAGCTTGTTTGGTTTTGGGGTCGGGACAGCTGGTGAAGCAGCCATGGTCTGGTTTCTGGATGGTGGTTGTTCTTTGTTTATAGGATGGGTTTGGGCCTGGATCTGATGAGGGGGATTGGTGGTGGTATCCTGTGTTGTTTTGGGTCTGGTGTTGGTTTTCGTGGCTGGGACTCATTTGTTGGTGAGGGCTAGTTTCCAGATTTCTGGTAGGCGGGAGGTATCGTCCCATTTATTCATGTTATGAGGGTGTATATATTAGTGACAGAAGTTCTGATCCCAACTATGATCATAAACCAAGGACAGGACTACCTCTACAGTTAACAAAATGCAGGCGATTGAATGAGTGGTGTTACAGTTTATCCTCGCAATTTCTTTTTAAATATATTTAGAATGGACAATAAAAACCATGATTAAACAAATCACAGCTTAGTTCAAAGTAGGAATATTATGCATGTCATGCTATACATCAAAGAAAATGATTTATTTCGTTCTTGAGATTTATACAGCTGTTTTTCATAATTGTTTTATTGCTTTTTCCATTACTATGCCTGGTTTACAGCTTGACGTCTACAGAATCCAAAAAGTTCATGCTCTATAAAGATCCTCATAGTATTTAAAAACAAATAAATATAAATAAAGAATAAAATTATTCAAAGAGCCAGATATGATACCCAATGGTATATGAGTGCTGTCCAGTTACTCCTTCAAATCTAGTTTTGTCCTCATTTTTAACATTCACTGATCTTGTCTAACCTGGAATGGTTGAAGGATTGGGCCTTGGATACCATTTACTCTGGAAAACCTTGTTGTCTAGTTGTCAAGAAAATATATTAATATCTCCATTAAGTTATCAGGGATCAAGCTCAATTAAAAGGCAATTGAAAGGCAATTTCATAATTTTTGATTTGAAATCCAGACAAGTTTTTAAAAATATTGGCAACATTGTTTAGATTTTTTTGAAATGGCTTGAGAAATTTTAGTATTATTTTTAATAGGCAGATGCAATGATACAGCGGCTTAATGACCCTGAACTGCCAGCCAGAAAGGATCTGCACTCCAGCAGTTTGAGTCCAGCTCTGTCAGACAGGATGAGCCCCTTGCTCCCTGGCTCCTGCTGACCCAGCAGTTCAAAAGCATGTAATATTGCAAGTAGATAAATAGGTACCACTTTTTTTGGGGGGACGACTAGCTACCTTCATATGTGTGGAGAGCAAAAGCTGATGCTGGACCTGGGTAGACATGAGGCAATGCAACGCAAGGCAAAGCAAGGAGAAACCAAGAGTGAATCCATGGAAGAGCCATCAACCCAAGCACCGCTAATCAGCCAATGTAAGCTAGTTTGTGTTATGGTTAGCCGGCAGCAGGTGCAGATGGCTGAGGAGAGCGATGACTCTGATGAGGGGCCAGGACCATCAGAGAGTGGAGTGCTGCCTTCACGGATTGTGGGGACTGGCAGCAGTGACAAGGAGGTTCCCGAGGAGCCTGTGCCAAGTGCACATGAGCACAGGATGATTCATAGAAGGGAACAGTTGGAGCAGTACAGGTGACTTGGGAGTAAGGATGCAACGTAATGGCTCCTCCTTCCAGGGAATATAAGCCTGGTTTCAAAAGGTTTTTGCTTTTGCAGAAAGCAAAAACATTCTATAAACTCAGCATCGTGTGTGGAGACTCCAGCTTTTCTGAAAAATTCTATCAAGGCTTTTCTGGTTGGACTAATTGGCTGCAAGCCGTCTTTTATCTACAAAGAAGTTATTTGTAGATTAAAGCTGTGAAGGTTTGAGTTGCTGCGTTTGTTTGGGATTTTCTTGCTGGTAACAGGGTTGGGTCAGAACATTTTGTCCCCTATGTTGCACTAAGGATAGGCAGGCAAGTGCCTGTCCTTGCCTGCTTATCCTTAGTGCAAACAGGATGATCTAGCATTCTAGCTTGCAATTTAGACTGTCAGAATTGCATTGTGTCTAGTATGTGTAGATTTCCTTGGCCTTGTATCTTCTTCTTCTTCCTAGCATATTCCTGCAGGTGCAGGATCTGCTTTTGGATCATTGAATGCCACCTTGCATGGTCAGCTGCATCTCCAGGGTGCTGGCTGGTGGCTTGCATATCTTTGTTGGTGTCTTGCCATCTCTGTTTTGGACACCCATGAGGTCACCAATCATTGACTTCTAATTGGTAGGTAGTCTTGGCCAAGGTGGAAGGTGCTGCTCTCTGGACATGTCCATACCAGCAGAGACAGCCTTTTCTCATCTCCTTTACAATGAGTGCCACACCAAAATGCTATCAAATGGTGTCATTTGTGATGTGGTCAAGAAGGAAGATGCCCAATATCCAATGCAGCATCCTCATTTCCATGGCATGGAGATAGCATTTGGTTCCTGTTGTTGCTGCCCATCATTCAATGTCATACAGTGCAACAGGGTGGATGGTTGTCTTGTAAATCTTAGATTCCAGAAGGCATATCAACCTGTGATGACCCAGGGCATTGCACAAAGGCAACACAGTCAGATAATCAGTAGGAGTCCCTTTATTAGCTCCAACTTTGCTCCCAATGTCCTGGTTACCTTCTGGCTGGAGAAAAACTCCCAGGAAAAGCCGTTGGCTGCAGAGAATCAAGTCCAAAACATAGTCAACAAAAACTGTAACTATAAGTCCAATCAAGGCAAAATGAGGTAATTAGTTCTACAGGGCAGAAACAAGAATCCCAGATGTGAAAGCATGGCAATAACTCCACATGGCCAGGAAGATGCTAGTAGCACACATAACTAAAGTCAACACAAGATAAACTCACGTTTGCTCCCAGCAGCTGCCGCAGTCAGCATACATTTCTTTTAAACTCTAATTCCCTGGTGTGGCTAATGAAGAGAATCAGGGCCCTTTCCTCCCATGTAAGGCCATGCAATCCTCATTGCTCTCTTCTCTGTTCCTTCCTGTGTGCCCTAGGATGAAGAGGGAGTGGGCTGGGTCTTCCTCTAAACTCCCTCTCCCTTGTTCTATCTCTCCCCTGCTCTGGCCAGCCAGACTTTGCCCTTCCCCAGTTTCTTCCACAGCCAATGGAGCCACACTCCCACTCTCTATCAGCTGTTCAGCTTCCTCCTCAGATTCAGACTCTGACAGGGGCATGATACCAACCCATGGAGCCATTGTACTCATAACTGAGGAAGAAGTCAACAAAGCTGTGGACAGAACGAAGAACTTGAAGGCCCCTGGACCTTCTTTCCCTGACACTTGTATGCCATATGCTAAATAAGTAAGTAAGTAAATAAGTAAGTAAGTAAGTAAATATTATTTTTAATATTGTATATCACCAAGAACCTTTATGGATGCAGGTGACCTTCAAATTTGACAAATAAATGAATGTGCTGTACTTAAATACAACAGGGAAAAGACTTCAGGCATCAAGAGTTAGTGAGCTAAAGCTGTTGCTGTCACAAACATTTCTGGTCAGTGCTGGCAACAGCCAAGATAACCGTTTCTTTGGAACTATTGATTTCCTGCTTCCTTGATTGTTTTGGAGGATTATCAGAACTAAAACACATAGCTGAAGAACACTTTGTAAAGGACTGGATCTGAGAAACATTTCTTGTCCCCAGCTTTGCAGTTTCCAGTTAAGTACACATGCTAAAGGCTACAAATTGACAAAACTCATCTTTTTTCTGTCATGATATGTAGTCCATTATACAGTTAACCATCTAAAAAGGAACAAGGGACTTACACTTTGTCCTACGCTGCCCAGAGTTGCTTGCTTGGGGAGATGCTGTATACATAGGAAAAATTAATAAATAAAATTTAAAAGTTCATTTTTTTTAAAAAAGCTTGCTATTTAGTGCTCTATGAGATTGATCCTATTGTGAAAGGACAGGCTTCCTGCAAAATGTCCAGCACTTGGGTGGTTTTAACATCTCTCTATAGCTAGCCCAGCAACTGTGACTGTAAAAGCTGATCAGAAGGACAGACAAGGTAAGGTGATGATGTGAGAGGAGAGATGGGTTATGTTGGTTTGAGAAACTAAAACAGTCTGAAGGCCAGTGGTGGGATTCATCTGGTTTGCACTGGTTCAAATGAACTGGTTATTAAATTCCCTCCACCACCCCCACTATTAAAGTGAATCTTGGGTGCTGCACTACTGTGCAATGGAGAAATGGGCAACAGAGTGCCCAGCATGAGGGAAGGAGAAGGCTGCTTTCCCTTTTTCTTCTCCCTGCACCTCCTCCTCCCCTCATGCTGGACTCTTCGTTGCCCATTTCTCCATTGCAGCTGCAGTGCCCAGGTTCCACTTTGATGATGATGATGTGTGTGTATGTGGGGGTGTAATTTAATACCTGGTTTGCCCAGGGTCAAGCTGGGCCATGCTCCCATGGCAGCCAACCTGACCCTGGGTGAACTGGTTGTTACATTATTTGAATCCCACCACTGTTGAAGGCATATACCTTAAAGAATTTTTGACAGATATATTGGTTTCCCTTCTGGAGAAAGTGCATCAGAAGGACTGATTCTAGATCTAATTCTCTTTCTTCCTTCTCTACTGGCAAGCTACAGGATGACTCAAATAGGGCTGACTTCTCCATCATCCTAAACTACCCTCCGGCTGTCCACAATGACTTCAGTTATCACTTTGATCTAGGCTTTGAGAATTGCTCAGGGTTTTTTTTTTTTCCCTACTCTTATACACAAGGAGAGGAAAACCACAACCACAACAACAACATGTGAAATGTAAACATCTTTCTGTGCTAATTTCTGTCTTTCTGGCTGCCTTAGGCTTCTTCTGCTCCCCCTTATCATCTGGGTTTTCTCACAAAAGGGATCCAAGCAGCTAGAACAATCCAATTAAAGATCAATAAAATCCAGGGCAGAAGTCATCTGAAAAAGTCAAAATTACTACAGTTGGAAAGTCAAATAAAGAGCTGGAAAATCTGACCAGCCCTCAGCAAACTTAGTCATGAAATCAATCAGCCAATCAATCAATTTGCAAAGTTGCCCATTTCAACAAGTGGGCCCCTTTTCAGAGGTTGTTGTTACCAAACAGGCAGCTAAGTAGGATCATGGGCTGGAGATTTAAAAAGTCAATCCAATATTTAGGCCAGGAGAAAGAAATAACAACCAGACCCACAAATTGGATTTAATTTAATTTAATCTATATTCATTTGTTTTCTTTTGCTCCAGATCAGCAGCCTCAAATTTATCTTCCATTCCGTATGACAATTTTTTTTAGTCTAAACAATAGTTGTTCAACAATGGAACATCTTGTCTTGGAAGGTAGAAGATTCCTTTCATTGTAAGTTTTTAGCCAGCAAATAGATATCCAGCCAGGAACTAGAGTGTAGAAGGGATTATTAGTGAAATGGCATTCAGCAACAGTAATAGCATTTAGACTTATATACTGCTTTATAACACTCTTTAAGCAGTTTACAGAGACAGCATATTGTCCCCAACAATCTGGGTCCTCATTTTACCAACCTCAGAAGGATGGAAGGCTGAGCCCCATAAGGATTGAACTCCTAGCAGTGGCAGAATCAACCTGTAATACTGCATTCTAACCACTATGCCACTATGGCTCTTATCCTGATAAAGCAAAACAGATTGCACCTTGAGGTATAGCTGACCAGCTTCAAAATAAACTTCCGTACTAGTCCAGTAATTGACTGAAAGCTATTTCATGAACTGTGGATGAGATGAAGTCAATGTCCTTATGATTTGCAGCCATACTGAGCAGGTTCCATTATTGTCATAAATGAAGGACCTATGGTGGTATTCAATTTTTTTACTACCAGTTCTGTGGGCATGGCTTGGTGGGAGTGATGTTGCTTGGTGAGCGTGGCAGGGTTACTTTCTTAATAGCCCCAGCAGGACTGGGCCAGCCTATCTACAAGACAAAAGGCCTTCAGCTCCAGGATTATCCTTCAGGGCAAAGCCATTCAGCCACAATAGGAACTGCATTGCATCAGCCCAAGTTTCAACCAAGCTTGACTCAGAAAACCTACAAAGTTAGCTATAACCCACTAGGAGTCTGACAACCAATAGAATACATTTCTAGCACAGGAACAGGAAGCTCAAGGGCAAGGCGCAAGAGAGGGTATAAATATCTCTCACTCTCCAATCCATGTGTTCAGCTGCCCAGGACCTAAAACCCATTGGTCCTGTCCATCAATAAACCATCTTTCCAATCAGCCTCCATGTTTCCAGTGTCTTTCTCCCCACTTAGAATTGAGCCCAGGTGGATATTTCTTTTAATATTACCATTCAGAAGATCTTCCTACCAATATATAGATCTATGCTCTGTGGTGTATTTGCTAGGCCTTTATACCCATCGCATCTTTTTGAGTCAATGGATTTTCCAGTGATTTCCTTGTTTGCCTTAAGAGACATTTGATCTGTATTAACATACCAAGTTCTCTCTAATCTGGGTACATCTGGTCTTTGCTTCACCAGCTTCATTTGTTACAAGTGCAAGAAAACTGCACATGACTTATCAGATGCAGCTACAAGAAACTGTGTGAGATAGAATACAGAGCTTGATAACGCTTTGGCCTGCAGTTTTTTTTTTTTTTTTACATGCTTCTAGTGAAAATATGAAGACCCATCCAGGTGAGGTCAGAAACTAGAGTTCTGATCGCGCCTGTTCACAGGGGCAGTGACTAGAATGTGTGGATACGAGCAACTCAAACGTGTTCATCAAAGTAAGAAACTTTAACATGTGTTTTAAAGTTGCAACATGGATTCTCAGGCCAGGAGAAAAAAAAAAAGAATTTGGCAAGGAAGTAAGAAGGGGGGGGGGGTATTTTCTCCTTTCAGTGTCTAAAGTAGATGAGGCCCAGATGTTTCATAATAGCAAGTATGAAGTTTCATGTAGGACACTTCAGATTGAGAAAGGACATTTTTCTACTGCAATATAGTTCCCCACCCCCTGTAATTGAGGTTGCGCTGTAATTTGCATTGGATTGCCTTGGACTTAGGAGACCTTTATATATATTTTGTTGAAAATTGGGAGAACTATAAATGTGTAATGGTCACAAGTGTTTTTCAATTGCCCCTTTGGAGGCCAAGTTAATCCTGAATTCCAAACTGAATTACATATCAGAGATTGTCCCTTCCTACCCCACAAATGTGGGAAAGTTTAGGAATGGAAATTTAGTGAGCCATGTAAGAGGAAAAGATTATTATTTTTAGTTGGGATACAATGTTATCTTAACTGTTTTATTTTATGGAGAAAGTAGTAAGCAAAGTTTTCCAGACAAGGCTTCTTTCTAATACAGCATTCGCTTTCCAAAATAGAATTTTCAGGGAGTATTGATATTTGGACTATTTCTTTTTTTTTCTCCTTCCAGCAAATTAAATTTTTAGAAGAGAGGAGCCCCCCCAAACCCTTTGAAATATATGAATTCACTCAGGTTGCTATGTTAATAACAAGAATTGGCAAGAGAGTGAGACCTGTCATTAAAGATTCAAAAACGACTTGACAGATTGCTAAAATGGATAGAAATCAGTTGTGATCAATTAAATTGTTCTACACCTGGGGTCCCCAACCTCCGGTCCACACCCTGGAACTCGGCCACAGAAGTGGTGGGCGAGCACGGGTGAAGCTGCATTAGTAAAAGTGGAACGCATGTGCATAAAACTATAAGACTTCAAAGGTCCCTTCCTACTCTGTTTTTCTATTCTATTCTATACCTGTGATTGAGCAGGGATAATTTACTTAAAACTAAAGGTAAAGGACTTCTTTGAATTAGCCTGATTCCTGATGACTTCTAGGCACAGCAAACAACACAAGAGTGATTTATTCCTGGTCTTTCTAGGACATTTTTTAAAAAAATTTCCCAGTCCAGAGAGGACTCAGATTTAAACACTGACTTAAGTCTAACCATGCTTTGTTGTTTCCCAGCCTAGCGGGGAAAGTGCCAGGTGCTGCCACCTGCTGAGATCCAATAAAAGACAGAATGGTCAAGGGTATTCCAAGAAGAGATCCTGCATGTCTAATCATTGTAAAACAAGCTGACATTTATCACCATTCTACTGAAACAAAAATCTCATAAAGTTCTTATCTGAAACAAGTCAAAGGTGCAGAATTATATGAAAGATAAAAATGACATTTTTAGATGGGAAGAATGGGACGATGGGGTGTAGAGAAGGTGAATGGAGAATACAATATTTCAGATCTTCCTTCCTTCCTTCCTTCCTTCCTTCCTTCCTTCCTTCCTTTTATGGTTGACTCCTGATAACTGCTTGGAGCAGTCCCTGCTGTTTACTTGACTGTTTTTTTTAAATTGTCTGCCATTGTCATCTTCCTAGGGCTGAGAGAGATTGACTGGCTGAAGGACACTACAGGCTTTTCATGGCTAAAGTAGGACTAGAACTCACAGTCTTCCAGTTTCTAGCCTAGTGCCATAATTACAGCACCTAACTGGCTCTCTAAATTATATTGCATTTTTATTATTATTAAAAATTAATACAAATATTAAACTTCTGGTTTTGTGAGTCCTGTTTGTAGCTGAGTCTTTTCCTGCTTGTTTGTCTTTCCAAAGAACACAAGGAAGAACACAAACAGAGAAAACTGCAGAGAACCCAGAAGGCAAACACTGGGGATATAAATGCTTAATTATGACTTTCCTAAAAATACAGCATAACCAAGAGCAATTGGATAAGATTACTATTGCAATTTTCAAGTCCAGTTGCTGTTTCTTGAAAGTACCATGGGATTGGTGCAAACGAACAAACAAACAAAAAACAAAACCCACCCCTACATTTCTGGAAACCCGCAAACAAATATTAAATACAGCATTTCTTCTTAAGTAAGATCACTTTAGGTTCAAAGTAGAAAAACAAAGATGAGTACCAAGTATCATGGTCAGATGTAAACAGATATAAACAGGTAAACAAATAAAGAGGTGTATAACTGTATATGATGTCAAAATCACTGCTTAGGGAGATCTTCCTGTCTCCTTACAAACAGACCAATAATTACTGAAAAAGTAGTTTAACATTCAAAACACAACTGTCATATATGGTGCCATTAAGCGAATATCCAAGGTCTTGAAAGACAGTGGTGTATATATAATTTTAGGGGCTCTCCAGACTGAGAATGAAGACATTTGCAAAGATGGCTCCGGGAAAACAATGTAGCCTGCCTGCTTTCTATCTCTGCAGCTGTTGACAGCAGTGCTCTACAACAGAGGGGTGCCAAACATTTCCAAAGCAAAGCACTAAATGTCCCATTTCAAAACCAAATCCTACATGTCACATTCTGAACTCAACAGAAGCATTCTGATGTTGGGATGGCCCATTTAAGACAAACGAAAGAACTTCACTAGAAGCGATTTGATCACAAAATGAGCCATTTTATCTTCCAATCATTCTGATGTGGGTACTTTTCTCCTAAACACCCAACTACCCCAATTTCTAGGCCCATCTTAGTCATGATGTCAGTCATGGGTGACTTTGAGTTAGTCATTTTTCCTCGACCCTAGGAAGAAGAAGGCAATTGCAAACTACTTCCAAAATCTTGTCAAGAAAACTGCAGGGACTTGTTCAGGCAGCTGTTAAAAGTCAACACTGACTTGAAGGCATAAGATGAATTAATTGTAAGGCCCAGCTAGAGCAAGGTTTAAAAAATGAAACTGGGCTATCTTCTGATATATTACTTCTGCTAGGAGTGTTTTGCTTTGTTTATATTAAGTTTGTTTTCTAATAATGCATAAATTTATAATTGGTTTATTATATTAAAAGTACCTAACATTTGTTAAGTGCTATCCAGAGATTAAAACATGAGATACTATCATCATACTTATCACATCTAAAAGTTACAATGGAATGGAAATAAAGGAACTGCAAAAGGGAAAAAAAAACCTCTCAGCCACTGAGATTCATCAGGAATCCTGTGGATAGAGTTAGTTTGTACTTAAACCCAAAATGTTGGGTTTTGAGAGCAACTCAGTGCTAGAGACATAATATCATCCAGTATCTAAAATATTCAGGAAGACCTTGAGCTAATCATGGAAACCAGGGATCATGTTCAGGAGAATACAGAGTAGTAGCAGAGGAAAAATTCAGTTACCATGAGATAGAATAACTGTATGTTTCAGTCCAGAAAAAGAGGTAAGCTTCCTAGTTACTATCTAGGACAATGCCCTAGAACAGTTGGTCATTGAACTGACCAAAAGAGAGGTGACCCTGAACTTAATCCTAATCAGTTGCAAACTTTGAACAGGATGTGACAATTTTAAACTGACTGGAAACAGAAAAGGTCATCGCTCTCAACGTAAATTCAAATTAACCCTAACCGGAACTGTTTACTCCTGTTCTTTTCGCACGGTGTTCCCTCCTACCAGCTCTTAATTTTCCCTTTCTTCTTGGTACTCACACTATTCTTATTTTATTTTATTCAGGAAGAGTTATGAAACCAGGGATATTCTTGGAAAGAAAAAAAAATTGATATGTTTGGTGGATTTCATTTTTGCACCATGTGAGCTTTAGATTTAAAATGAAACATCAGATGGTCTGCAGAACCTTTGGAGAGAATTCTGATGCCATTGCTGTCTTCTTCTCTAAGACACCAGTTTAGAGCTGATTGCCCCCCCCAACACTTTATTTGACCCTGCCTACACTAAATGTAGCACAAAGGCTAGTACACAATTTATGCCCTTTCTGAATATGTGAGTGTGTATGAGTGGGCCGCTAGGTAAAGCTAATAAATAACTGTCATGGGTGGCAGGGTCAAAAACAACAATAAAAACAATAGCACTTTCAAAATTATGGCAGGAATAAATGCTTTATTTACTGGATTATTTGATTTTCCTGCATATTGAAGTGCTGATGTGATACTCTTTCAATGAGTCTTTAATTTTCCAGCCCAGCAAAAAGCTGATTCATACATTTGTTTCCATATCCTGCTTTTACAAGGCTGAGTCACCATGACAATTTTGGATCTCAGATCAAGGTATTTATCATTATGAGCCTATCTTCTGTGCATCTTCAATACTGCTGGGATTCATGGACAGGGGATCTGAGTAAGAGCAATTTGCTACTTTACAAGGATTCTCTAATCATGCTTACCCAACTCATGGTTGTGCATATTTACTGATATCTACTGTGTTAAATGAGCCTTAATAAGAACACTGCAGATTACAGACCTAAATACATTTACTTTTGGCTCTACCAGTAGAGAGATAACAGGGGTTCAAGAACTGCAAATAGGTTTTAACATCTGGCTTATGAATAGGAAACTTGGTGCCTACTCACCAAGCCCATTTAGCATAGTCAATGACTACAATCTATGAGTATGGCAGTTCAGAACATCTGGACAATGAGGAATCCTTGGTGGTCTCTGAACTTGGTATTTTCTTGCAGATGTTTCATTACCCAAACTAGGTAACCTCATCAGTACTAAACCATTAGCACTGATGAGGTTACCTAGTTTAGATAATGAAATGACTGCAAGTAAACAATCCAGCTAAGAGTACCAAGGATTCCTCATTTCAACCCTCAGCTACAAATATTCTCCTTTACTGGTGATGGAAAATGCTTGTTTGTCTATCTTTAACCTAGTTGCTAAGTCAATGCATAGTCTTGGCAATGGTTGAGTTAGGCAGCTTTCCATCCTGCACTAAACTGATGGGGAATGCCAGACTAACTTGATACATTCTCCATAATTCTGCTGAGTCAGTATGGTCTGGTGATGAAAGCCAGAAACCAGGAAACCATGACTTCAAGTCCAGATTTAGCCATGAAAGTTATCTGGATGACTGGCTCAGAGAGTTGTCACTGTTAAGTTGGGGCAGGTTGAAGAGGCAAGACAACAGGATCAGCAACAATAGCTCTTTATTTAGTCAATCAATACAACCCAGCGACTTGTCTACTCTATCCGACAATTTGCCCTTTTAAAGGGAGCTGTTGGACGGCTCAACCAATGACATTCAACCATTCTCCCTCCAGAATGGCAGACCAATGAATTTAAACTATTCTTCTCACCAGAATGGCGGACCTGAGTGAAGCCTTCATTCCTTAGCTTCGTTCTGCATTAGAATATTCAACAGTCACTGTGGGGAAAATAGGAAGAATAATGAGTATTAAATATGTATGCTTGTAGCCTTGTGTTGTTTATAAAAATATAATAATAAAGGTAAGAATATAAATTAAATAAATAAATGCTGATGTCATTTCCACTTTGAGGTCTTATTTTAATGTGCTTCTTTTCTTACTGTTCAATCTTACATGATATTGTTTTACCAGGCAGTAAGCTGCCCAGAGTTGCATGACACAGAGATGTGGGGGGTGACTAAATTTTATTAATCAATCTATCATTTTGATGATACAAAATACATGTTTATGTTGAGGCAATATTAAAAAGAAGAATAATGCTTTTGTGTTAGGGTGGACATCTGATGGTTTTAGGGATACCTCCATTCAGTTTTCTTCATGACTTTATGGACATGGTTTGCCACCTCTCATTTCTGCTTTCTAGACATTGTTTTTGCTTCTGTACTGACACTTCAAGACCTCATGATCTACCTCCAGGGGGAGAGTAGGCTGGAAATAAGGTAAAAGCGTATCCTCTTTATTTATAACACTGATTATCTTGTTTAACAGCCTGATAATCTGAGGTCACTGTCTTCTGTCCATTTTCCTTGGCAAATGTGCACAAAACTCATGCTCTTTGATTCTCTTTCTGGTAAAAGGTAGCTAACTAGATGCTAGGCTTTGCATATCTCTGCAATTGTAAAGGAACAGAAGTGGACAATTAATTTTCTCAAGAGCCTATGAAAAACTAGCGTTATTGTGGAGATCCACCGGTGCCTTACTCCCTGCCACCTGGGGGTAATCGTGAGTTTGACACCTCTGCAGTAAATAAATCTCCTTTCTATATGCTTTACTAAACCTCAATAGCATCAATAACATCATATGAGCCTATGCGGCACAGTGGTGAGAGTGCAGTATTGCAAGCTACTTCTGCAGCCAGCTGCCTACCATTTGGCAGGCTCAAGGTTGACTCAGCGTTCCATCCTTCCGAGGTGGGTAAAATGAGGACCCAAATTGTTGGGGCAATATGCTGACTCTGTAAACTGCTTACAGAGGGCTGTAAAGCACAATAAAGCAGTATATAAGTCTAAGTGCTATTGCTATATTCCTACCTTCAGGAAAGCTCACATGAACACTCAACTTCCAACCTAATTTATTTATCTCACAGTCTAGTTTACAGCCTTGGGACTGATGACCTCTCACTCAAACACTAACCAGGGCCAACCCTACCTATCTTCAAAGTCCAGAATGAGACTCCTAGGTCCTCTCCTATGAAGAGAAGCTCACTAATAAGTGCTACCAACGTTGGAAGTACTCTTGTACTTCTAATCCATAATTAATTATCACACGAGGTAATTTTGCAGTTTATTGACTCCTTTGGGAGGGTTGCATTGTTTTCATTACTAGGTTTTATCATGACAGAGCTATCCTAGGAAAATGAAGATTAGGGCTGCAAAAATTATTTGCAAGATATGCATCAGAGCACATGCTTGTACTGTTAAAGCACTAAATCTTTTCTCAGGCGTTCCAGTGAACCTAGGAAAAAAATTGCTGAATTTTATGAACTCTAATTGGTTGGATTCCCTACAGCAGCACTGTTCTTTTTACAGACTGGCACATTATCCTGAAGAAACTCAGGCTGGTTTAACAAATAATGGAGATACGCTCAGGCGTGGGATTCAAATTTTTTAACAACCAGTTCTGTGGGCGTGGCTTAGTTGGTGGGCGTGGGTTGGTGGTCATGTGACTGGCTGGCTGTGGCCAACTCAATAGCACTCACATTGAGGCACACGTCTCCTCGCCTGGCCTCTCGTGACTGTGGGGATGCTGTAACAGTCGTAAGTGTGAAAAACGGTCATAAGTCACTTTTTTCAGTGCCATTGTAACTTTGAATGGTCACTCCACACAAGCAAAGTATCAGCAAAGGAGGGGAAAAAAACTCCAGATACATTCCTGAGACAGGAAGTCTAGTCCTGTCAAGAATGTAATAAGGGTTAACAGAGAGGCAGTTTCTGTAAGCAACACCAGAATGTTTCCTTCCTGCCTTCCTTACAGGATTAGGCCAGTAATTTCTTCTAACAACTGGTTCTCCGAACTGCTTAGAATGGTAACAACCTGTTCTAGAGAATAAGTGCGAACCTGTAGAATCCCACCCCTGGATATGCTTGCCCAATGTTCAAAGCACTTCTTTCTAATAAAGGTGAACTGTTAGTGCCCAAGTTTGTTTGCAAAGTTTCTGGCTGATTTTGTCTGGATTAGAAAGATAAGTAAGATTAAGCCTGAGTAGTGCTTTATAGTGGGATATATCCAGGAAACACAGAGTTGTACAGTTCTAAGCTAGACTGGAAAGTTGAGAAAACATCTGGAAGAAGAAAGTGGCAAACCATTTCTATATTATTGTCAAAAAAAAAACTACAAAAAAATCTACAAAGTCAAACCAGGAGATTTGGATGGATATGCACACCTACAAATTTCAAACTTAAAGGAAATTATATATTAGTTCTTCTCCTTCCTCCTCCTCCTCCTCCTCCTCCTCCTCCTCCTCCTCCTCCTCCTCTTCCTCCTCCTCCTCCTTCTTCTTCTTCTTCTTCTTCTTCTTCTTCTTCTTCTTCTTCTTCTTCTTCTTCTTCTTTCTTCTTCTTCTTTTTTTTTTTTCTCATCTGCTGTCTCCTCCTTCTCCTCCTTCTCCATCGCTTTCTGTGCCACCATTTCAGGTGTTGAGAGAGATAAAGTTCTGGTTCTTGCACTTCTGGCAGCCTCAACCTTTGTTATTTCATGCCACTGTGCCTTCAATGTTGTCTCTCCATCTTCTTCTGGATCTGCCTCATGTTTTTTGGCCTTCTCTTTTTGTATATGCTTTGTATGGAATAGAATCCCAAGACATCCTCTCCAGGTGAACAAACCACTTAACTTGGTGGTTTTATATGTAGGCTGCCTCTATTCCAATTCTTATATTAGTTTGCTTTTAAGTTAGAAACATAGAGGGAAGTCTTTCTATCAAATTTACATTCTCTTTGGGATAATCTCTCAGTGAACAAGACTAGAGTCCAAGGAGGAAGTAGGATGTCAAGAAAAAGATCCAAGGTAAAGTTGCCATCAACCCACCTGGACTGTGTACACTTGGTTCTGCCAATTTGTGTGGGGAATGACACAATCCTGAGGGTGGTTGGCACCTGTGATCTTTGGTTCAGCTTGTTACTTTGTTTTTTGTTTTGTTTTTAATTATGTGTGGTTTTATCTATAAATCATCTAGAGTCACTTAAATAGTGAGGTGGGCAGTGTCTAAATTTGAAAGAAAAAAAATACCTCAGAACAAAATCAAAGATAATTGAAGACTATGATAGATAGATAGATAATAGATAGACAGACAGACAGACAGACAGACGGACAGACAGACAGACAGACAGAGGGATAGAGATATAGGGATAGAGATATATTTATACCGGTAGATATAGATATACCTCTATAGATAGATAGATAGATAGATAGATAGATAGATAGATAGATAGATAGATAGATAGATAGATGTGTGTGTGTGTGTAGAGGGGGGGATGGAAGGAGGGGGGAGAGTGAGAGAGCAAGAGCAAAAGCACAGATCATAAACCCAATGTAATAGTTGGTAGCTATATGGAATAAAACATACTTTTTCTGGAATTTTCTTGATTGTAATATTTATTGGAAACTTTGGTAAGGTTTTCCCTAGATTCTAATCAAGCATTCTTCTTAGCTTAGGATTCCTTTACAACTTAAGTGTTGGATAATTTTAGATATATTATAAATTGTGTTTTATATGTTTTAGCTATAGTCATAAGGTACAGCTGATTCTATCTAGTTGGAAATACTCTGTGGGACTCAGTTTCAAGATTGAATGTAGAACATTGCAATCTCACTTTTGAAAGTGGTATATTTCAAACACATTGGTGGCAATGGCTTTGTATGCTTCATAATAAAAATAACAAAGTTCTTTTGTGGATGAAGAATGACTTTGTGCTTTTGACATACAACTAGTGTGCCCATTGTTACAGAAAGGAAGATTCAAATCTAGTTAGCTGTTTCCAACAGAGAGCTATGCCTGGGCCTTATCTTTCCTGCTGATTTGAAGAATCCAGCTTGTTGAGGAAAACATGGGAGAGTTAGAACTTGGGAGAACATTACTGATGACACAAATATCTCAGAGCAGTACAAAACCTTTGTCCAATTGATTTAAGGTTCCTTGCAGAAAAAAGTTCCAGGGCATCTTTTGTAGAAGCATACTGATTATCAGGAAAAGCTGATTTATTATTCCAACCCTCTGATTCTTAAAAATGAAACATATCAAAATAGAGTCCTCATGTACCATTCATCCCCATAAAGGGGATAAAACCAGACTTGCACCAAAATGAATAATTTTTAAAGACTATCAAAGCCCAATGCCACAGACAGATATGGAATTAAAATTGTATA
This sequence comes from Pseudonaja textilis, assembly GCF_049901715.1. Taxonomy (NCBI): domain Eukaryota; kingdom Metazoa; phylum Chordata; class Lepidosauria; order Squamata; family Elapidae; genus Pseudonaja; species Pseudonaja textilis. The sequence goes on from NC_141993.1 coordinate 77,873,070, forward strand.
TTTAAAATGGAACGCCCATAGAATCTAAATGAAGAATTGAAGAAGTATCTACAAGAAGCCATTCTGTATCTATCTATTTTTATATCTATCCATCTATCTGTCTATCTGTCTGTCTGTCCGTCCGTCTATCTATCTATCTATCTATCTATCTATCTATCTATCTATCTATCTATCATCTATCCATCCATCCATCCATCTACGTCTATCTTCTATGAAAATTATATAGTACCTCTTCTATAAATATATTTTAAATATTTTTATTAATGTTTTCTTAATATAAAATACAAATAGAAATAATGACAATAATATAAAAGGGAAGGAAGAGGATAGACAAGAGAACAGGAGTTTTTTTAAAAAAAAGAAACAAAAAGCAGTAACTTCTGAGTTTTTTTCAGGTGCAGTAAGATACAATTATAAGTTACAGTATTGACTTTTTAGTTATACCAAATAGTAGCTACAAGCCATTTCTATAGCAGTAACCAACTTAGTTATCAGAGCTCAAATTCCACCACCACCCCCATATCTGCCCATCTCACTATTAAAAAAACTTCAGGTAGCTTACATCATCATAAAAACAAGAATATAAAAATAATAAAATGCTAAAAAGATGAAACACATTAAATTTAACAGAAGTTGGGTAATTAGGAATCACTACACGAATTGAATATCTACATTGGGGTCCCCAACCAATTAGGGTCCGGGCAGAAACAGGTTTTAAGATCTGTTTGGAAGGCCGCATGGGTGGGGCAGATCTCACCTCCAATGGCAGAATGTCCCAGATGTCTGAAGCCCCCACAGAAAAGGCTCATCTGGATCTCACCAAATTTTTTTGATCAAAGGGATCTGCAGCATGGCCCTTCTGCTGGAGTGAGGGTGGCGAGCCACTTTCATTGGGGTGAGATGGTACCTTAAGAAGCCTGGTTCTATCCATAAAGGGCTTTAAATACTGTAGGATAACCAACACCTTGAATTGGACTCGGAAGCAAACAGAAGCATCAGTGAAGCTCATGCAACAGAGATGTCATATAGCCCCCTAAGACTGTCCACGCAACTGTGTTCTATGCCAGCTGAAGCTTCTTAATGGTCTTCAAGGGTACCTAATCTTCAAAAGAGACCACACAGTGAACTTTGGACTCTCCATAGCCCAATCATTTGGAGTCTATAAATCTGATTGGCCAATGCAAACAGAAGATGCTCACTTTGAGAATGGGTGATTGAGCAGGTAGCTTTCATACCCCCATATTCTTGGCTTCCACTGCCTTGTTTTGTGGGGAGGAAATCTTTCTGAGGTCCAGTGGAACTTCTTATGTTGCAACTTCCTCTCCCTCTTTGTTTGGATAGATCAGGGGTGTCAAACTCGTTTTCCTTGAGGGCTGCATCAGGGTTGCGTTTAACCTTGGGGGGCCAGCTGGCTGGGGTAGCCATGGCCAGCTCAACATCACTCATGTTGGGGGCACCTGTGGTGGCCCGAGCACTCTACCAGCAAAAACAGCTCCTGAGCTCAATTTCCTGCTGTGATGGCCTCCTGCATCCCTCTGCTAGTAGAAAACAAAGCTTGGGAGGGCTGTGTGCGGCCCTTGCAAGCTCAGTTTCCATCTGCAATGACCTCCTGCAACTCTCTGTCAATGAAAATGGAGTTCGTGAGGGTCCCATGAGGCCTTCCCAAGCTGTTTTTGCTGGCTGAGGTGCCACGGGCCAGTCCTTCACTGTTTCCAGTGTACCCCATGGGGGTCTAGGCATCCCACGGGCTGGATCTGTGCCCTGGGCCTTGAGTTTGCCACCCCTGCGATAGATGGACATGTTTTTGAACACTGCAAAGGATTTTACCTATCGTCTTTTTTCCATTTCTTTTCTAAGACTGCTGGGTGGAGCCATTCTTGGAAATAAAGAAGGTGCCGGAAGCTTGCCAATGAATCCCGTTAAAGGAAATAAATCACTTCCTTGTTAATGAAGAGTATGGACAAGCATCAAGGGATTTAAATGCAGGCATGTTGGTGTCCGTGGGCATCATGCCATTCTATTTTCTCTTTCATCTCCTTGCTTCAACAGCCTTAGACGTTTACTTGCAGTGCCCTCAATATATTCATGTTACTAATTAATCCCGGGTTGGAAAATGAAAGGGAATGTGCTACCTCCAATTTCTTGCAGAAGGGCACGTTGACTTGGCTTATGTCATTGATGGATTGGAATTTGCCATAGTTTTGACAGGCCCCATTGTGGATAGAACTAGCACACAGTGGGGTCTGGCCATCTGGCTGGTTTTCAGCTCAGACAGCAGGAAAACGTCAAGGCGTGGTCTCTTTCCTTGTTCATTTTAATTACTGAAATCAGCAAGAGGCAGATATCTATTTGAGGATGGAACAATATCACGTGGGGAGGTTTTTTTCTTCCATTTCAGGGAGCCTTGAGTGACAATTTTTATTTAGATCAGTTCCAATTGGGTTTCAGACCCTGCTTTGGGATGGACAGAGTCTGTGTGGCCTAGAAAAAGGTTCTGCATTAAATTATGAAAAGGAAAATGGCCAATGTGATGGTGTTCTTTCATCAACTGGCCTACAAAGTAGTCCCAAAAGTGCTTTTTCAAGAGGCAACTGGATTTTCTTGTTTGTTTTTTTAAGATGTTTCGCTTCTCATCCAAGAAACTTCTCCAGCTCTGACTAGATGGTGGGGAATGGAAGGATGTATATTTCTTACAGACAACAGGTCCTTTTAGAGAGTCATTGGAGGTTGGAGCTGTAGACATTTCACTATGCACATTGGAATGAACATCCTTTGAATGGTGCTGGAGTATGAATGGTTTTTCCAGAAAAAAATTCCAGACTTAAGGTGTCAAAGAGGCCAGCTAAGGATCCAACTTCCAAGTGGCCTCAACCACTCTCTAAAAGGATGCAAATGACCAGCTGTCTGCAAGGGATATAAATCCTTCCATTCCCTACCATTAAGCCAGAGCTGAAGCAGCTTCTTGGATGAGAAGCAAAACATCCTCAAAGAAAAACCAGAAAGTCCAATTGCCCCTTTTAAGAAGCACCTTTGGGACAATTATGATCTGGATGACAAAGAAGCTCTGTAGACATTTGGCCTAAGGAGTAGTTCAAAAAATAGTTGCTCACCTTTGCTTTAATTGAACCGGGACAATGTGATTAAAATGTAACTGTTAAAAAGATTGTGGTTTTAATAATAATGCTTCAGCAAGATGGCAGCTGCTGATTACGGCTGGTCTTTGACTTATGATCATTCATTTAATGACCGATCAAACTTAGGATGGCACTGAAAAAAACCCAGCTGGTTACAGGTGGCACTGACTTATGATCGATCCTTGCACTTAAAATTGTCACAGCAATCCTGGATTCACATGTTCAAAATTTGGGTGCTTGCAACAGGCATGTATTCACAATCCTTGTAGCATATCAGAATCATATGGTCAGCATTTGAAATCTTCCTGGGGACTTCTGACAAGAAAATCAACTGGGTTTGCTGGACTGTGTGATTTGCTTAACGACCATAGCAAATGTGATAAATTTGAGTGTGACTCACTTAATGACTACATCGCTTCGTGATGGAAGTTCTGGTCCCAATTATAGTCACAAATTGAGAGCTACCTGTATTTGGGATTAGAAAATAATCAGGATGGTCTGGTTAATATTTGGATGGAAGACCACTAGGAAATAAGACAGGTGCTGAAAAATATCCCAGAAAATCTGTGTTAGCAAGCAAACTGCAGTGACCCGTCTTTAAAATCACCAGGAGCCTCCTCCAACTTCAAGGAAACTTATCCTATTTAATAAAATTACCTAAATAACCATGCACCCATATCAATATTTTATTTTATCTGTGGATAAAATAAGTGGATATTGAAAGAGGATTGGGGGAATTAATGTGAAGGCATATGGTAAGTAAATATGCCAATCTCTCCAGGAATCTTGTAGATGCAAACATGAGGAAGAGATTATAACGGGTAACTGTGAAAAAGGGGAAATAGAAATTCTATTGATTTTGCAAAAATATTGATGGCAGGGAGTTGAACGAGAATGAAAACGGTCATATATAATATACACACGCACACCCGGTATATACAGGTACATACATATACATATACAATATTATTATATATATTGTAGATGGTGCCAGCCGTATGTCGCCCCCTCCCGCCCTACTTTTCTCTCTCTCCCTCCCTCCCTCCCTCCCGCCCGTTCCTTCTCAGCTGATTCCTCCCCCCATCCTTTCCCACAGTAGCTTCTAATCCAGACTGTATGGTATGTGGGCTGGTCACAAATCCCATGTGGTCCGACATCATTGACATGGCGGAATCCCCCTCCGAACCCGCCTGGTAGTTATTCCAGCTCGCTCAGTCTCTCCAGCCAGGCGGGGATTTTTCGGACTGCCGGTCGCCTCCCTTCCCTTCTTCCCTTCCCTTCCCTCCGAAGGACAGACAGGGCATTTTCTCCTCGCGCGCAAGGCCCCCCACACCCCCGTTTTCAACCCCCAAGGTAAGAAGACCCCCTTCGCCATCCGCCGTTTGAGAAAAGCTGGAGGGGGAGAGAGAGAGAGAGAGAGGGAGGAAATATAGACATCTATCTATATATATGTGCGTGAAAACGGATTTCTATCTACCGCTCTTCTTCCACTTCCCAACCCCCCCCACCCCAAAAACCCACGGCAACCCCCTCCCCAGCTCTGCGGCTCCTTGGAGAAAGCCAACGCGATCCTTCCTATTGCAAGAATCCAAAGCGCCCCAGTTTTTGCTCGCGGGGGGCTCAGCCTCTTGGCTTTTTCCAAAGTCTGCATACGTGTGTATGTTGTAGCGGGGGGGGGGGTGAGGCTGGGTGTCGCGTCGTTTTTTGTTTTTTTTTCCCCACTCTTCCCGATCCGGGTTCCTTTTGTTTTCAGGGTGCGAAAAAAAAATCTCCCGAGTGGGAACCGGGATCGGGGTTCATTATTTTTTTTAGGGGGGGGGGGTGGAGTAGGAAAAGCAAGGAGAAGTAAAGATCGCCGTGAATAAACTGGGAGAAGACTTGGGAAGTTGAATGGGAGGGTGGGGGAGAGAGAGAGAGAGAGACACCCCGCAGGAGGTGAAGCCCCAAGTTGTAAATTATTATTTTTTAGTTGTTCCATTTTATTTTATTTTATTTTTGGGGTGGGGAGATAACCCTTGCCGGTGCCTTTCAAATCTGCCCCCGGTCTGTTGCTTTCCCCGCGTTACATACTTTCCTCCTTACTTCCATTTCTCAGCCTCGAGCGCCTCGATTCTTTGCCCTGCTTTAGAATTCTTTTGCTTTCTTTTTAAAGGGGAAAAGGGGAGGAAGGGAAGAGAGAGAGAGAGAGTCCATATCTCGGGCTGCCCCCGGCCGGGGTGGGGTGTGTGTGGGGAGACGGGAGAAGAAGAAGAAGAAGGGATCGGCTCGGTTTCCGCTCGGAGCCGCCGAAGTTAGCCCGGGTGTTGGGCGAGGGAAGCGGGGCCGAGGGCGATGCTGAGGGGTCAGAGGCGAGGAAGGGAGGGTGATGAGCTGGGTAACCCTGAAGGCTGCCGAGGGAAGCGGGGCGGAAAGTGGAAAGGAAGGGAAGGGACGGGACGGGACGGGGCTCCTCCGCGCCTTGGCGGGGCTCTTTTGGACGGAAACCCGCGTCGCGGGGTGAGATCGGCCGGGGAGGGCTTCCCTCCGCGTTGGGCGGGTGCGGGGAGTCACGCTCCATCCTATCCTAGCAATCCAGAGAGACTCCGCTCGGCTTTCCCGGGAGACCGGAGCCTTTTCTAACCCCGGTGGTCTCCCCTCGCTTGCTTCCGCCCTCCACCCCCCCCATCCCGATTTGCCTCCTTTTCCCCCCCAAAGGGGGAAAAAAAAAAAGCGCCGCATCAGGGCAAGGCGGGTTCTCGCTCGGACGCGCGCGCGGCTGGGGAAAGCGGAGCATGGGCTTTGTCGTCCCCCCCCCTTCCCACCGCTTCCCCCACCCACCCCCCGCCTCCTCGCCCAAGGGCAGAATCAGCCGGTTGAACGAATGAAGCCGGGGAGGGTGGAGATGTCGCTTCCAGGCTCAGAATGACAGGCAGAATAACAAGAGTTGGAAGGGGACCTTGGAGGTCTTCTAGTCCAACCCCCAAGCACTTTTCCACCCCGCCAAGGGCCGCTTAACGCTATCGAGCCCCGGCTGGGCGGCGAGGAAGGATGGAGGAGTCGTTCAGGTGGAGGCAATGCTGCCAGCGCTCCTCCCTGCGGTGGCGAGAAAGCTGGACGTTAAAAAACAAAAAAAAAAAAAACAAAAACCCTGCCCCTCCCGCCCTCCGCCTCCTCCCTTTTGGCACAACGTCTCTGTCTAGGGACACGTTGGAGAAAGCGATGGAAAGACGCAGGCGGCCAGCCTGTCCTCCAGGGCTCCTCCCGGTTCTCGCTGACGCCAAAAGTGAAGAAAGATTTCTGGAAACTTTGGTTTCCTTTGCCAAACGCACAGCCCCCCCGCCCCGTCTCCTTCTCCCCGCTCCCCCCCACCGCGCACCCTGCCCCCATAGCACATTGCCAGGAAATGGAATGCTGGCTTATATTATTATTATGGTTGGTTGGCCAGATGTTTAGACTGGATTTGGCATTTTATTATTTCTTGTCCTTATCGAGTCCTTCTCAAGGAGGACCCTGGGCAGGCTGTGGTTTGAAGGCCTCCAAGCTATCTTTGCAGAGCGTTAGCTATCCCAAGGCTGCCCTTTTGCAATTGACTGATGGTGATTTTTGCCTATGCCAATGGTGTGTCAGCAATGCTTCAGATGTTATTGATATTAGTAGTAGCATTCTACTTTTCTAGGCCAGCCTTTTGTTTCCCCTCCCTCTTCTTTTAAGTGCTAAATAAAAGAGGCATGTATCTGCAATTCCAAGCAGAGAGGAATTCATTCTAGTGAGAATCGAACTTTTTCTCTCAGGAGCTGCAACCTATGTTTCCTTCTCATATCCATGCCCCGTTTTGATGGCTGATTCAGGGGAATAGCCTGTTGGTTGGAAAGGGGTAAACTCTCCTGGAGGGTTTGTGGGGAAAGGAGACTCATATGCCAAGAATCCTCAGCGGATTGTGTTGAAATCCGCAGAAATGGATTTTTTTCCCCAGTTAACATCCAGTGTCATTTGTGGAGGGGGGGTCACCTCCACCAGATACAGAGCTGCAGACACCCAGAATTGAACCCTGCAACCTTCCATTGTCTCCCATTGGCTCAGCTCCACCTAAAAAAAGATTCCTCCATCTTGTTTTTTTTTTTTAAAAAAAAATACAAACAAATGCTAATAGAAATTAGCTTGGACTTTGGAAGGAGGTGGCATCAGTATGCTGATGGCATTTTGCTTGCCTTGTGTTTGGCCCAGAATCAGTGTCTGAGATCAGTAAGGCGTTGGGAGGGAGCCAGCCAACTAGCTGAGCTGATTGTGTAGTCAAATGGTGTCAGTCTGTTCTCCTTTCATCTTCAACTGGACACTTTCCTGATGTGCTGGATTAGGACTTGCATCATCTGAGGTTATAGAGATCAAACTGGTGGTCTGGAGATACATTGGGGTGGTTCGGCTCAGTTCGGCTTAACTGGAAGCTCCGAGGATCATCTGTGAGCAAACGGGTTCGCTCTGACGATCAGCTGCTGGGCCCACTCACCCACCCTGGCTCTATACTGACCCTTATTTCCTGGTTTTGAAGCTCAGCTTCTTCGCGCGGCACAGTGGATTGCCGTGCATCAGCTGTTGAACACATAGGGAGAGTTCAGGAGGTCAATATCAAACCCTTTACACGTGCATAAACCATGTGTTTGTTGCATGCGCACATAGAATGCACCCACCAAGCAACACCAGAGGTGGAATTCAGCAGGTTCTGGCCAGTTCTGGAGAACTGGTAGCAGAAATTTTGAATAGTTTGGAGAACCAACAAATCCCACTTCTGACTAGAAATTTTACAGTGTCCTTCCCCTGCTACGCCCACAAAACCGGTGGGTTAAAAAAAAGTTGAATCCCACCACATCTTTGATACAGTTTTGAAAGTGAAGCCCTTGGTAATTTCTCCAATGTGCTGGCTATGACTTCCCCTGGCCTGTGGAGTCCTTGATGCTTCCTGAGCTTGATTGTTTTCTTGCAGATGTTTCACTGCCAAAACTAGGTTAACATCAAACTAGATAAATAGTTTGGTAATGAAATGTACACCAAGGACCCCCCTGTGAGCTAGAAATATTCTCTTCTCCTGGTCTATGTCATTTTGGATGGAGTCATTAGAATAGGGAGCCAGATGTTTCCCAGGAATGAGGGATGCTGGGAAATGTAGTTGAGCAATCTTGAGAAGGCCACAATATTCTCATTCTTGGATGACATCCTAGTGATGTGAGGCTGGCTTTGTCATAAACTTGAATTATTTCAAAATAAGGCCTTCAAGTTACTTATTGATACTTACTCAAAGAACTGAATGGCTTTAATGTCTTGTGTGTGGGTGGCCACTAGTGTGTGGGTGGGTGGGTGGGGATGTATTCCATATTTATTTTTGCTAAAGGAATGAAATTTCCATGTTGCACTTGAATGATCTTTTAACAGCGTTTCCAAGTGGTTAGAATTTTAAAGGCCTTCTCTGCCTTTCTTCTCAACATTGTATCAAGACAATGATACAAAGAAATTTCCATGGATATTATTTCTAAAATACCTGTCCCTACACCTTGCTTCCTTTTCTGCCAATTCATACAGATGAGCCCAGAATGTATGCTGCTAAGCGAGATATGTATTTTGCCCTGTTTTATGAGCTTTCTTACCACTGTTGTTAAGTGAATCACTGCAGTTGTTAAGTGGGTAAGATGGTTGTTAAATGAATCTGGCTCCCCATTGACTTTGCTTGTCAGAGGGTCATAAAAGAGGATTATATTGCATAACAGGACACTGCAACTGCAAGTATGTGTCAGTTGCCAAACACTTGAATTTTGATCATGTGCGGATTGATGCAACGATCATAAGTGTGAAAAACGGTCATAAGTCATTCTTTCAGTGCTGTTATAACTTTGAATGGTCACAAAATGAACTATTCTAAGTTGAGGACTATCTGTACTTTCATAGAAATGTATTTGCAATGACAGAGCAAGAGTCTTCCAATCCAATTGTCCAGATTGTATTCCCATAATATGCCTCAGCTGAATTAACCATTTTTTTCTCTTTTTTTTGGGGGGGGGGGGATATTGAACTGTAAATGGATTCAAGAAGCTGAATTTGCACATCCCCTAAATAATAGTTAATAATTTACTGAATTGATGTGCCGCCCAATTTTCCATGACTTTGGGAGGTTTACAAATTGTTAAAAGTATTTAAAACAAGAAAACAACACAGAGCAAGAAACAAAGATGGCAGAGATGACAAAGCCCTGCTGGGAACAAGGAAAAAGAAGGAAAAAGGGAGATTCAACCATTTGCCAAAGGCCTGAATCAAGAAACGGGGAGCTCTTCAAAATCTTGATATGGACCTCATTCTAGAAAAGAGGCTTCTGTGCATATTATTTCTCAAACATCTCTTCTGGAGCCTGTTTCCTCTTCTTCCAGGGTTTGAAGTTAACCAAGCAATCCATGCTCTTTGAGATCTCTCTTTTACCTGGTTATGCATATTGTGTATACATGGCAACCAAGGCCACTGGCTGCCCTGGAATTATATGACATTATTTGCATGATTTAGTTGACATCTCTATTGAGGGAAGGAGGGAGGGAGGGAGGGAGGGAGAAAGAGAGAGAGAGAGAGAGAGAGAGAATTATATACAGATAACACAATCTCCTAGCACCTTCAAATGCTATGTATAGATGCTGTTAGATTTCTCTGTAGGCAGGTATGCAGGTTGGCAAAAAAACCTGCAGGGTGCAAGAATTCTGTAACCCCAGTATTTGACTTCAGTCGTATCAGAAGGGCATGTTTCTAGTCCTTAGTGAGTCTTTGAATGCATGTGGAAAAATCGGCTTGAAATGGAAGAAATTTCTAATATTCAAATGCCATTCTTTATACTTCCTTACATCTTGTTAAGAAAAACAACAGCAACTGTAGAGCACAGTAATGAAACACATGTTTGGATATACATTTACAGTCAGACAGTGTATAAGTCTGGACATGCAAATTAGCAGATTTACTGTAAGGCATCTTCCTATGTTTGTAAATGTACAACCGAAATGCATGCAGAAGCCAGATCTTGGAGATTGCTATCTTTGTATTGTTTTTGTGTGTACACTTCTGAGTGTACAGTGAATCTGATGCATCTTTGATGAAAGCAGTGAAAGAAATAGTAGAATTATATTGCTCCTCCAATTCATAGAGAACAGACTAACTTGTATCATTGTGAGCTTCATCTGTAGAAGTGGTATAATGCTTTGCCTCAGTCACATCTCCTTCAGGGCATATATCTAATTACTGTATTAGATCCTTGATTTTATTCTTTCCCCAAATACTTAGCTCATACTTCCTCCCTACCTCTCTCCCTCTCTCCCTCTACATCTATATATCTATATCTATTATCTATATTATCTCTCTTTCCCCCTCACTCTTTCTCAATATATTCTCTCTCTCTCTCTCTCTCTCTCTCTCTCTCTCTCTCACTCACTCACTCACTCACTCTTTCTCTCTCTCTCTCTCACACACACACAGAGTGGGAGATCAATTTGATGAAAAAGAAAGGAAGAAGGCATTGGCGGTCATAAAGAAATACTGTACCATATGATTAGCCAATTTCAGGTTTGTTATTTTTTTATGTTTCTAGCACAGTTCGTGTCTGTTCTGTCATGAAAATTAGCCCCTTGCCATTTTTAAAATGGGTGAACTCATCTGCTGAGGTCATTGCTGGGATAGAAGATGATGAGTTGTTGCATTATAAAGATTTCCAAGTTCATACATGAAATATTTTTAGTCTATATTGCCTTTATAACTTCTAGTTCCTTTTGAGAAATTTGTTCTGTCTTGTCTAACAAAAAAAGAAAAGAAAAAAAGCTGTCTCCTGCAGTTGAGCTTCTAATTGCAGTTTTAAGAAATGTGGTTGAATTCAGTTATACGTCTTGGGGATGTAGAGGGCTTTATTTTAAGAATGCTGTCCTGTGGTAGGATTGGTTATTTTTCTTGCCTAGATTCTATCTATGTTACTTGATGCCTGTTTGCATCGTTAGTTGGCTAGAACTAGTATATTTCTTGGCTATGATGATTTATGTTCACTCTAAATCCCTCTAATTGGTGGCAGGAACCACTGATCTTTGTAATGGATCTTATATTATGTAAATTTAAAAAAAAGCCCTGACACTTGAATTAAAAAAAGGAGCTATCTTTAAAATAAAGTTACTTTTATTTTAAAAATAAATATATCCAGACCTTCATAAAGTGACTTTTGAACTGTTTTCCAGGAAATCCTGGGTCTTTTTGGAAGTTTATCATCTGAATAGTTGAGAATATTCCCTTAAAACTGTCTTGTCTAGTGTTGCTGATATTCTCCTGGAATGTGCAGTTACAAAGAGGGTTGGCCTGAGATATTTGGAGGCCTCCAGCAGAATAGCAAAACACCCCTCACCCCGCCCCCACCTTCACAATCCACACTCCAGACCAGGTGCACAAATAATCTGTGGCCAGTAAAATTAGTTTGGCATCAGAGGCAGAAAGAAGCTTTTTTTTCCTGCTTCCCAAGCAAGTGAAAAATGCAATCATTGCAAACTCAATATCGAACAAACAGCTGCCCCTTGTCAGTACAAACAAATGGTGTTGCTCAAAAGGTGCGGCCCGTGAACTGCTTCTGAAAAAGCATGGGTTTTACAGTGATTAATGCAGTTGGAGGGTGGAGTTAAATGTGTCATCGGCTTCATATCTCTATATTGTCATAAATGCCCAGCCTGCTTTAAATTCTCTTGAATTTTATCAGGCGCTGACTTAAATTTGAACTTTACTTGACTAGATTTTTGTGTATGGGCATGAGCAATATATATTTTTTTAATTGTCACTTAGTCTATAGTTCAGATCCTTTGTGCCTAACAGTTCAGGTCTGATTAGCAGTTACTCTGGGATCCTTGGAAAACAAGCTGATGAGGCTAGGATTCAGTGAAGGTGGCAAATAAGAAATCCTTGCGAGTGTTCAACTTAAGTAGCTGCATTCTTTGTTCCCTGGAAAAAGCCATATTTTATAGAGAATACCCAAGGTTGTTAGGAGAGTAAGCTTTTTTTTTTTTTGGCCTGTGGCCATATTGAAAAGTCTTTATGATATAATTTGGGTGGGCTTCATCTAAAAGTGTTCTAAGATGTGAGGGATAATAGTGGGATTAATACAGCCTTGTTGATAAAGGTCAAAAGTATTTGCTTGAAAGGTCAACAGATTGTCTCCCTAAATAATTACTTTTAAAATAAGCAGGCTTCTGTATATTCTCTTCTCTGTCTGTGGATTTCAACCAGTGAGACAGAGATGATGGCTTTCTCATTCCCTTCTTCATTGGCATTCGTTCCTCTTTATATGAAGGACAATGAAAAGCAGAATGGGAAACTCACTGCAGTCAATTCACCTTGGCCGACTCGCCACAGTCAACTCACCACTGAGTACCTCATTGTGATCAACTCTCTGCAGCCAACTCTCCTACACCAAGGGTGTCAAACTCAAGGCCCATGGGCTGGATCAGGCCCATGGGGTGCTTAGATCTGGCTCACGGGGCCACCCTGGAAACAGCGAAGGTCCACACCGTGGTGCCTCTGCCAGTGAAAACGGAGCTTGGGAGGCTCACAGGTGGTACCCCTGAGCGCCGTTTTCACTGGCAGAGGGTTGCAAGAGGCTGTTGTGGCCAAAAACGGTGCTTGGGAGCACATTTTCCTGGCAGAGCAATCTGGCCACAGGTGTCCCCGACATGAGTGATGTCAAGCTGACCTCCCCTGCAGCCATGCCCCCCACCCTCCCAGGTCAAACATAACCCTGATGCAGCCCTCAATGAAATAGAGTTTGACACCCCTGTCCTAGACTCATAAGAAGAGGACCATGGGAACAGTTTTCATCCTGCTTCTTCCTGAGCGTGCGTGGACTGTTGCATAATTTTTTAATGACTGAACAAGATTAGAAGATCTTAAGCATATTTTCTGAGTGTGTGTGGGGGAAGCTGTTAGGAAAGTTATTCCAGGATCAGTATACAGAGATGTATATTTTGCCTCATTCAACTTGTTCGAGCTGTAGTGATGGAAAAGGCTCCTGTGCATTCCTGGGACAGCAAAAATGACAAGCAAGCACTGGAGCGGATGATTTTTGCTGGAAGGCAAAAATCACAAAATTCCGCTGTTCTGATTTTGGCCATGCTATGTGCTCACAGCCATTGCCAAATGCAATTATGCTTGAAATGATCAGTGGTAAAAGGAAACAAGGTTGCCAAAAACATGGTGCCAGATCATAAAATAACTGAAAGAAGCTGTAAAAGATCAGAAAATGTGGAGAGAGCTGGGCCATAGAATTGCTGATAATCGGACACATTTGAATGGATAGCATCATCATCACTGGTTGACTCTAGCAGGAATCCTTCTGCAAATTCTGCCTTTTTACCCTTCTCTGCTCCAGCTTCTGCTTACCATTACTTTGTCACGGTTCCTTCACAGTATAGGGACCCTATTTTCATCTCCCATCTCCTCCGTTTCCTTCTCTATCATGTCCATTTTCGTCTCAGCATCTATCTCCATCATGTCCATCTTCATCATGCCATTATGTCCATTTCCACCAGTTCCGTCTCCTTCTTTATCATCTCCATTTTCATCTCCATCATCACCATCTCTATCATCTCCATCATCACCATCGCTATCATCTTCATTTCTAGCATCTCCTTCTCTATCAGATCTATTTCCACCTCAATCTCTATCTTTGTCTCCATCGTGTCCCTCTTCATCATCTCCATCATGTCCATCTTCATCATGCCATTATGTCCATTTCCACCAGTTCCATCTCCTTCCTTATCATCTCCATTTTCATCTCCATCATCACCATCGCTATCATCTTCATTTCCAGCATCTCCTTCTCTATCATATCTATTTCCACCTCAATCTCTATCTTTGTCTCCATCGTGTCCCTCTTCATCATCTCCATTATGTCCATCTCTACCAGTTCCATCTCTTTCTTTATCATCTCCGTTTTCATTTCCATCTCTATCATCTTCATTTCTATCAACTCCATCTCCATCATCTCCATCTCCATCTCTGTTCTCATTCTTTTCTTCTGTTTCTTCTGGAAAGAGGGTGGCTAATAATGTATATTTTTGTGGGGGGGTATACATGACAGTGGTTTATGTGTACAAAGCTGTATTTTACATGTTCATGTAGTTGAGTGCAAGAATAAATAAGGTTTCTTATATTACAAAGAATTTTAATCCTTCAACATCAGCGATGATGATGTCACAGTATAGCCTTTTTTTGGAGGGTGGTCTTTGATTAAACACACACACACACACACACACACACACACACACACACACACACACACACACACATATATATATATACACAAATACATATATACATATACAGATAGAAGTGTGTCGTGCACACATGTGCATATTTATTGGGGAAAATATTTGCAGGAATACTTTCATCTTGACTTTGTAATCTCAGGCTCTGGCATATTAGGGAAATTAACATCTGCATAAACTATTATTTTCCTGTAATTTTCTTTAGTCAGTGTTGGTGTGCACAGGCCTTCAATTCAGAATTTTTTTTCTCTCTGTCTCTTTTTTTGGGGGTGGTGGTGGTGGAGTGGGATAAATATAACAGTACAGTAGAACCTCTGGTTATGAACGCTTCTGACTACGACCAAATCGGGTTCTGACCAAAAAATTCACAATTTTGTTTTTTTCGCAGCCGATTTCCCTTCCACACCATTTTTTTTTTTTGTAAGTGCTAACATTCCAAAATTAGGTTTGGGTCACGATCAAATTTTGGTTGTGACCAAAGTTATGGAACGAATTATGGTCATGACCAGAGGTTCTACTCTTCTTGTTACATTTGGGTTTCTTGCTTTTTTTACTTTTGAAAGGGGCAGCTAGCAGAGATACCAAATCATAGTTGTTTTGTTTGGGCAGTGGTAGAGAATAAAGCAGCTGGCAGTATGATTTGACTAGCCTGTTGCTTTTCATTGTAGGGAGAAGCTTCACTTCCCACACACCCAACTGAGAATGCGGCAGGTCAGAGGAAAAGAGATAGATAGCTTTGTACCTCCTCTGCCAATTTAACTTCTGCCCTGGCTGAGAAAGGAGGAGGACTCTGACCAGCATCAAAGTAGTTGGTGGAGAAAAGATAGAGTAAACTTTGTTTTCTTCACAAGTTTGCTCATTCTCTTAGAAAGAATGCTCAGATGCCAATGGCAACAGATTAATTAGCAAGCTGCTATGATTCAATATTTTCTCGCTGGAATCTTCTACTTGAAAGCCCCGGGAAGTTCTGATTAATTGTAGCAACCTAGCCCCCGTGATTCTAAATTCAAGAGATGGAAGTATGAAATGTTGTTCTTTGCTGATATCTGAAATACCAAGAAAGAGTCATCAAAGTGGTTGCAACACTGAAGAGTTGGCTGAGAAAGTGCTCCTTTGAATCCTTAGAAGGAATCTAGACATTGAACGAAGGAATTGCTTGCTTTTCAGTTGTGTAACTGATACTGTGAAGCATGTTGTTTCATATCAACATAGAGATTTTTGTATCGGTTTGGTGCCCATTCAAAAAGAACAACGTGTAATGTTCCTTTTCTTCCTTGTGGCATTTTTTTTTTTTGTCACAGAAAGCCTAAAGTAGGCTATAGCAGGCCTGGTTAAATAGCTAATCTCTAGGTGTAAATTACAGGTAGTCCTTGATTTACTTTATTATTACCTTTATTGTCAGAGTATAACACGTGCACAATGAGATTGGCTATCTCATACGATTATGTTCACAATTGAGCCCAACATTTATGCTGCTAAACAAGACAGTTGTCAAGTGAGTTTTGTCCCATTTTACGACCTTTCATGTCACAGTTGTTGAGTGAATCACTGCAATTGTTAAGTTAGCAACATGGTTATTAAAGGGCTTCCGCACTGACTTTGTCAGAAGATTGTAAAAGGTGGTCCCATAGCAATAGCAATAGCACTTAAGACTTAAATACCGCTTTATAGTGCTTTACCACCCTCTCTAAGCTATTAACGTAACCCTTATGATGGACCCCAACCATCATAAATATGAGTCAGAGGGCAATTGTCTGAATTTTGGTTGTGTAACTGTGGGAGTGCTGCAATGGTGAAAATGCTGCGAGTGTGAAAAAAGGCCATAAGCCACTTTTTTCAGTGCCATTATGACTTCAAACGATTACTAAACCAATGAGTCAAAGTCAAAGATTACCTGTACAGAATGCTTTGGGGAGGGGGAGCCATGAAACCATGAATTTTTTCCCACTTCCAAGGGCAGGAGAAGGGAATACACAGGATCCATTATAATGAGGTAAATGTATGTTTTCAAGTGAACAAGAAGTGTAATTTGGTTGGAAATTGTCTCTGCAACCCAAACAGAAAGGAGGAGCGGTCATATTTGAACACCATTGTACACCTTTCCTTTCTCACACTAGCTAGCTGTTTCGAGCATGTCTAACCAATGTGTTTTGGGGAACCTGGGAATATTGGTAGGATCTCATGGTTGCAAGGTAACCCAATGTAAAATTCTTCTCCCCAGTAGACGGCTCATGTATCAAAAGAGTTTTGTCGCTGGTGTCTCTCCCCACGGTCCAAAGCTATGTGGGACAAGAGCAGCTTTTCAAACCTGAAGGGAAACAAGAGCTGATGGATGTGCAATGATAATAGGCCATCTATGGACTGGAATGTTTGTCTGTTTGAAAGATAAAAGACTTTCAACAGATTTTCTTTCCTCCCCCCCCCCCAGTGCAATAAGTAAATAATGGCTCCTCCAGGTTGAGGCCAGCTTTTGGTGATTCTACAACAACATCCATATTTTTTGTCTTAAAAATGGTTAACACTCCTTTAAGATGAGCTTGATTTCTGGTGATTACAGCTATTTTACAGCTGAGAATTGCTTTGGATTGTTGTGGGATACAAGTGGAATAAACAAGTAGAATAAATAATGCCCATGTAGCTTTTCTGATAATATGAAAGTGACCTGTTGTCTTGGGGGCTGGGATGGATTATAACCTGGGATTTTTTAGCAGCCTCCTGTCCCAAGTAGTAATCTGGTCTCCTGCTTGGGTGGGTGGGTTGGACTAGATGACCTACAAGGTCCCTTCCAACTCTCTTAATCTGTTAAAAAATTCAGTTAGCTGCTTTTGTCTATATAGTTGGAGTCCAGAAGCTGAAACTGTTGGCAATGAGGTTATTCATACTCTAACAGAGGAAGGCATCCTGGCCCCTCCCTCAAACCCTTGTTTTCAATTTTTTGTAATGTTAACCTGTTTTTCTATTTATAAATGCTGTTTGTTTTATCTTGATGTAAGCATTCAAAGCCACCAGAACTTCAAAATGGGAGGCAAATAAATTTGATAAATAAAAACAACAACAAATAAATTAAAAAGTGATGACAATGTAGATAATTTCCCATAGGTCATCTCCTGCTTTCATCAGACTTCAGAAGAATATGGAACTGACATCATGCACTAACAAACTGACTCAGTTGTGTGTTGTTGTTTTTTTAACCTTTTAAAGTTTGCCTATTATGAGGAAATTCTTGCTGTGGTTTGGGAGGGTGTTATCTTGAAATAAAGCCTATTATATACAGTATAACTAAAGGAAGTGTGGGCTTCTTTATTATTTAAATGCCACATCAAGAAAACCTTCCTAGAGAGAGATGATCTTCAGTTCTTTCCTTGGTATAACAGGCCAATTCTTTCTCCTATAATTTATCCCTGTTTCGATAGTTGGCACTACAACCCTACATTAAATGAGCAGCAATTCCCACTGCACTGATTGCCCCTTGCTCCAAAGTAAGAAAGTAAAGGATTGCTCTTTCGGTCTGCTTAATCATAAGCCACATGAATATCCCTGCCCATTTTAATGCTTAATTTCCTTTCCTTGGGAGAGAATTAGCTAATTTAGGGGCATAAGCATGTGTTTTTGTGAGTAATGGGTGTCAGGGTTCCAAGTAACAGACCCAACCCAATCAAATCTCTGAGGCTTAGGTGTTCCACAAAGCACAGATTTATTAGGCATGTCCTATTGGCACATAGGGACACTGAGCTTGTCTATCAGAAAGGTTGGCAGTTCGATGGTTCAAATCCCTAGCACTGTGTAATGGAGTGAGCTCTCATTTCTTGTCCCAGCTTCTGCTAACCTAGCAGCTTGAAAGCATGTAAAAAAATGCAAGTAGAAAAATAGGGACCACTTTGGTGGGAAGGTAACAGCATTCTGTGCGCCTTCAGTGTTTAGTCCTGCCGGTCACATGACCACGGAGACATCTTTGGATAGCGCTGGCTCTTTAGCTTTGTAACGGAGATGAACACCACCCCCTAGAGCCAGAAACAACTAGCACATATGTGTGAGGGGAACCTTTACCTTTTTATTGGCACATCTGGTGAAAACCGGTTTTCCCCACCCAAATTAAAAATCAACGTTCCCCCAATTCCACCTGTCCATCAAATAGTCCAAACTGGTCACAACCCCAAACCCAGTTGGTTTTAGTCCACATCTCCCCAACACCTGGTGAGAACAACCTTGTTTCCCAGGAGAAAGAATTTTATTTTGGCTACAAGCCCCAGCTATCTCTATCTCCCCCCTCCTGTTCCCACAGCTCCAACCAGTGGAGCTGTGGCAGTCCTGAAGATCCTTCAAAATGGCTTCAGGGTAGACAATAGGTTTGGATAGCTAGATACAGGAAGAGGTTAACTTAAACAAATACCCTCAAGATTGATCAACTGGAGTGAGCTGTGTAGCACTCTTGTAAGATTCTGCTTAGACTAGGGCTGTCAAATTCACAGCCTGCAGGCCAGATGCATCATGTGCTGGCCACGCCCACCATTTTTAGCGAAGTGGGGGAAAAGTCATGATACATCATGTGGCAATAACATGATAACATGAGTTTGACATCCCTGACCAAATTTGACTCCAAACTACTGACTGAATCTCAATACTCCACTCTTCTGAAGAAATTTCTTCAAGGAAAAGCAACAGCAATAGCACTTAGACTTATATGTTGCTTCACAGTGCTTTTACAGCCCTCTTTAAGTGGTTTACAGAGTGAGCATTATTGCCCCCAACAATCTGGGTCCTCATTTTACCCACCTTGGAAGGATGGAAGACTGAGTCAGCCTTGAGCCTGGTGAGATTTGATCTGCCAAATTGCAGTCAGCTGGCAGTCAGCAGAAGTAGCCTGCAGTACTGCACTTTAACCACTATGCCACCATGGCTCATAATAAAACAAAGTCCAGTTGCCTTTTGAAAAAGCACCTTTCAGATATCATGATCTGGATGACTGAGAATCTCCACAGACAATACTCTTCTAAGTTCTTTAAAATGTTTAAAGAACTAAGAGTCTGCTATAGTAATACTGTACCTCAGATTGTATCAGGGTTCGTAATGTACTCATTTATTAGGTCTTTATTCAGGATATCAAGGTACCATACCTAGCATTTCCTCCTCCCATTGTACCTTGTAACAGGTGTTTCCAAACTTGGCAACTTTAATAAAGACTTGTGCCCTGTTCCTCAGCATGGTTGGCTGACGAATTCTGAAGTCCACAAGTCTTAAAAGTTACCAAGTTTGGAGACCCCTCCCTTACAACAACCACCCTATGAGATAATGATTGGTCCAGTCATTCAGGGAACTTCTGGGACTGAAGGTGGAGTAGAACCTGGATGTTCCAGTTCTTAGTCCTTTATTTTAACTGGAACAATTGTCAAGTAGTCAGATGGGGTGGCCTCCAGTCCTATGAAAACTTAGGTAGAAAAAACATGGCTTGGGTTTTGGCTCCACTGGATTTCAGGGGTAGTTTCATTGGTAATACATGACTTGCTTTGGACACATGGCATTGCACTAGGCCAGAGGTCCCCAAACTTGGCAACTTTAAGACTTGTGGACTTTAACTCCCAGAATTCTGGAAGTTGAAGTCCACAAGTCTTAAAGTTGCCAAGTTTGGAGACCTCTGCACTAGGCTATGATTTATAAACCACAATGGGTGAGCATAGGACATGGTATTAGACAAATCCCAAATGGCTTATTGAAAAGTGTAAACTTGGCTATAGCATCTGCTCAGCTTCTGCTGCAGAAAGGCTAGTGGAAATTTATGCCAAATCCTACTTCTCAGTCCGGCATGGATCCCTCATCCTCCATCGTTATTCTAAACTGCCTTATCTCCTGTTAAACTGGAATCCATCATGCTTTCTCAAACCATTTTTTACTTTGATGTAAAAAAGAAACCTTGGCAAAAGAACAGAATGGAGGTGCTTGCTACCGGTTTCAGCAGTCCTGCATTGGAGAAAACATTGTCTGGCTGAAAGAAGGAATACTTTGCCGTGTGTTGCAAAGTAGCACAAGTAGTGCCACCCATGAAGTTGGGAGATGGGAAATATCATAGAAGCATATGTTGAGGTTTAGCTCAAAGCCATCTAATAGTTCAAATGTTTCTTCTGCGCTTTGTTATTATTTGATGTGCAGTAACTGGTTTTCCAGATTTGTTTCCGGTAACAGTAGATTAAGTGGAGGCCAGGTTTTTCCTGAGGTGCAGAGGCAAAAAAAAAAATGATAAGAGAAACCTTCATCGGCTATCTCTGGCCAGGGTCAAACCTAGATGGGAGACAGATTGTTCTTGAAGACAATCAGCGCTTTCTCAACAATCCATTCAACTCTTGTCTGTTTAAGTGTCTCGACAGCGCAAGAGGCTGCAACAGTGGAAACTTTTGAGATGAAATCTCAGCAGCCAGATGTGAGTTCTGGTAAAGGGCAAACCATGAAAAGAAAGAGCAGACAGTTGAAAGTAACAAGGATATGCGTCTACACCCTGAAGCTGTAGTCCTTGGCATAAGAATAGGGGTGTTAAAAGTGTGCCTCTATTTTCCCCCTCTGTGAAATGTTAAAGGGAAGGTAATGGTGTCATGAAAGTTGTTGCCCAAGGCAAGAAAGGACACCTCAGTGTTCCTGTTAACAGCAGCAGACCTCTTGTTAAAATCAGATGGGTTCTACTGGTTTTTAGGCCTTTGGAGTCTGTAAGTTTTTATTAGCTGCTGTAGTTGTGGAGTTAATTTGACTGCTTTCCTCTCCACCTCCATATGGTTGCACATTTTTAGACAAGCTTCAAATCTACCCCTTTTGTCTGCCCACTTGTTAAAATATACGCAGACTGAAATATCACTGATTCCTAAAAGAAATCTCAGGCAAATGCTACTCAGTTTACTTTCCAGGGTCTGGTTTGTGCATTACCTCAGATTCCTAATTATGAAGGGAAAAAAAGGTTTCCTCTCCTCTCTCCCTCTTGTCTCTTTCCCTCTCCATTCTTCCTTAAAACGTAAAAGAGCAATTGCTCAGATGAGTATTTAAAATAGAATTGAATTATGATTTATATTGACTGTTTCCTAGTATGATTTGATTGCTTATTGTACCCTATGACTATTAGAATAGAATAGAATAGAATAGAATAGAATAGAATAGAATAGAATAGAATAGAATAGAATAGAGTACTTTATTGGCCAAGTGTGATTAGACACACAAGGAATTTGTCTTGGTGCAAATAATCTCATAAAAGAAAAGATACATTCTTCAGGAGTTGAGAATCATAAGGTACGACACTTAATGATAGTCAAAGGGTACAATAAGCAATCAATCATACTAGGAAACAGTCAATATAAATTGTAAGGATACAAGCGACAAAGTTACAGTCATACAGTCATAAGTGGGAGGGAATAGGTGATAAGGAGTGATGAGAAGATTAATAGCAATAGTAGTGCAGACTTTGTAAATAGCTGAACAGTGTTGAGGGAATTATTTGTTTAGCAGAGTGATGGCTTTCGGGGAAAAACTGTCCTTGTGTCTAGTTGTTCTGTTGTGCAGTGCTCTATAGCATCGTTTTGAGGGAAGGAATTGAAACAGTTTATGTCCGGGATGTGAGGGGTCTGTAAATATTTTCACAGCCCCTTTTTTGACTCATGCAGTATACAGGTCCTTGATTGAAGGCAGGTGGGTAATAATTGTTTTTTCTGCAGTCCTAATTACTCTCTGAAGTCTGTGTCTGTCCTGTTGAGTTGCAGAACCAAACCAGACAGTTATAGAGGTGCAGATGACAGACTCAATCATTCCTCTGTAGAACTATTATTAAGTGTTGTACCTTATGATTCTTGACTCTTGACAAATATATCTTTTCTTTTATGAACACTGAGAGCATTTGCACCAAGATAAATTCCTTGT
The DNA here is from genome assembly GCF_049901715.1 of Pseudonaja textilis. Lineage (NCBI taxonomy): Eukaryota > Metazoa > Chordata > Lepidosauria > Squamata > Elapidae > Pseudonaja > Pseudonaja textilis. The sequence continues at coordinate 77,895,376 of NC_141993.1, forward strand.
GTGTCCAATCATACTTGGCCAATAAAGTATTCTATTCTATTCTATTCTATTCTATTCTATTCTATTCTATTCTATTCTATTCTATTCGAAACAGCCAAAGTTCAAGGACAGGAGGAACCAGTAAAAATTGCAAACTTGTTCTTAGGTCTTTCCCAGAAACCCACTCATGATTGGGAGAGAAAAAAATGAATGTTTTCTAAACCTATGTTTCATTTATTAAACAAAAAATTCCAGAGCCTCTTTCGGGAGAACTTTTAGGGGCTGCATGGTAGCCCTATAGTCAGGTGAATATGAATTTGGCTTTCTCAGGAATAAATAAAGGCCTTGCTTTTTTAAAAAAAATCCCAGTGGGGAAAAATGGCAGGAGTTCATGTAAAGAATGGGTATTTTCCTCTCCCCCACCCAAAAAAAACCCTGAGGTTACAGAAGAAAAAAATCGGATTCCCTCTCCTCAAGAGTCATAGGTAAGCCTGAGAGAGTGTGTTATATATTTCAGGAGTGCAAAGTATGCAAACTGGTATATGTCCTTCTAAGCTGAACATTTCTGGACTTTGTGATGAACCTTTAATGGGTGGAAATTCAACATAGAGAGAAGTAAGGTTAGTGCCAAGTAGACATATGATGCCATCAAATGAAGCTTGTGTGGATTTATGCTTTGTACAATCCTGATGGGGGGAAAAGATTTTGATGCAAGTAACAGTAGATGCTCACAGCTTGAGGCAATGTTACTACAGTCAAAGGCCTTTTATTAGAAGTGTGTAAGGCAATGGTAGTCAAAACTGCACTAAAGTGTTAAATCAATTTGTGCCGAGTTCCTTTTTGTCAATATTCAGTCCGTTCCTCTTTTTCATTCATAACATTCTAGAAATCTGTGGCCCTTTTTTTTCCTTAATGTAATTTTTCACATTCCACTTGAAGTTCCCTGGTCGATATTTTTGTACGGAAGGTTTACCTTTATTTTCTTTGTAAAATAAATTCAGAGAGCCAAGAATAAAACACCACCCTGTAAGTTTTCTACACTGCTGTTTTTAAACCATAAAAGGATCCTATATTTATGTCAGTCCAGGGGAGAAAGAAGTTGAGCTGCTAACTGGTCAACACTTTATAATCTTATACAAATGGAGTATAACAGACATGTAATCTTTGATATAACAACCAAAATTAGGACCAGAATTTCCATTGCAAAGACAAGTGGTTATTAAGTGGTACATTTGCTACATTTAATAAGTCAGTCACTACAGTTGTTAAAGGAATCATGCAGTCCTTAAGTGAATCTGACTTCTCCATTGACTTTACTTGTAAGATACCAGCAAATGGTGAGATTCTGCAACCAACATAAATGCATGCTTGTTGTCATATATCCCAAATTTTGATCATATGACTGTGCGGACGCTACGATGGTTATTAGTATGAGGACAGGTTGTAAGTCACATTTTTCAAAGCCCTTGTAACTTTAATGGTTGCTAAACAAATGCCCGTCAGCTGTATTTTTAAAAATCCATAGCATATGTCACTAAACCAGTTTACCATATGCGCTTTGGAAAGAGTTCTAATGCAGATACATCACTTCAAAAGAAAAATAAATAAATTTCTGCTGTAGATTTTTGTTGGTTGACCAAAGTCTACACTAGGGATGTCCAACCTTGTTGACTTTTAAGACTTGTGGGCTTCAACTTCCAGAATTCCTCAGCCAGCCTGGATGGCTGGAGAATTCTGGGAGTTGATGTTTGCAGGTCATAAAGTTGTCAAAGTTGAACAACCCTGGAGAGGAATTGAATTTGTTAACCTCAATCAGTCAATCACAATAGAGCAGGAAGGGATCTTAGAGGTCTTCTAGTCCAACCCTCTGTTCAAGCAGGAGACTCTTCTAGTCTATACCATTGCAGGCAAGAGGCTGTCCAGTCTCTTCTTAAAAAACTCCAGTGATGAAACACCTACAATTTCTGTTCCACTAGTGAATTGTCCTCGCTGCTAGGAAGTTTCTCCTGAATTCCAGGTTGCTTCTGGCCTTGATTAGTTGTCATCCATTGTTTCTTGTCCTGCCCTCAGGTGCTTTGGAAAATAAGTTGACTCCCCTCTTCCTTGTCGCAGCCACTCCAATACTGGAATACTGCTATTATGTCAGTCTTATATATAGTTATCACCCCTATGTATATTTATCTCTCTACTGGATAATTTGGTGGGTAGTGAAGGAAAACTGCTCAGTTATCCAAACTGGAAATTTTACAGATGTAGTAAAAGTAAAGAGAGGCTCCTCTACAACTGGTTAAGGAAGTCAAGACATTGGCTTTCTTAGTGTCAACAGCAATGTAGAGATCCTGGATGAGTTTTTTTTTCCAGTTGCCAATTAGCAAGAATACTTTTTGAAGACATGTATTGTTCTGTCTGTGATATGTTTATTTTTGTAATCTCTACTGTTTTGTTTTTCAATTGAATATACTACTACTGTAAATGACATGAGCCTGGCTCCTGTATCATACATTGAGTTTTGTTTGGTTTTCATAATGTATTGGGAGACCTCAAGCAGCTATAATTTGTGAACCAGAGGCAATGGCTTAGCATGATGTACGAACCAAGCCAAGAGTGTTTGTTCAACCGTTCATCCAGCAGCCAAAACAAATTTAATATAAAACGTCTTTGTTCATGAAGCTGGCAAGATGGGTTTACATATATCGCACACTTAAGAAGCAATTTGTGTTTTTGATTTGTTAAATTCACAGGCGCAATTAAAGCAACAATGCCTTTTATCAAAAAAATGAGAGTGATTGTGAACATATCCATGCATGCCTATATGTATGCAAATTTATTGTTAGAGAAAAGTGAAATGTGCATGCAGGACAAAGGGACTAGGTTTGCACAGCACAGTCAAATGTTACTAGAAATAGTTGCTTGTGAAAAGTTGACCATGGGTTTAAGCATTGGTGTGAACCAAGCCATGACATTATGGGAAGAAATATATCCATCTGGTTCAGTTCCAAGCTGGGAGAAAGGCACTGGAGACAAAATGGAGACTGATTGGAAAGATGGTTTAATGATGAACAGAACCACATGGGTTCTGGTGCAGCTGACCACGAGGAGTTGAGAGTGGGGTTTTTTTTATACCTTCTCTTGAGCTTTGCACTTGAGCTTCCTGTTCCTGTGTGAGAACATGTATTCTATTGGTTGTTGCAGGGGTTAGGTAGGGGTCATAGATGGCTCTAAGAGTTGTCTGAGCTCCCAGGTTTGGTTGAAGTTTGGACTGCTGAGATGATGCAATGAAGAGGCTTGTGTTCTGAAAGAGTGCTGGGCAATTCCTATTAATGGCTTTTTGCTGTGTTGGATCTTGGGTGAGGGTATTTGCTTATGAATAGAGCTATCTATCTCTTAAGTGCTGACATCTGCTGAGGGCTATTAAGAAAAGGTGGTAGCAGCTTTCTCCATCTAAAAAAGCATGTTTCTCCATTTGTCCTCTAGGGAAATATAACATTCTGCCCTTTTAATATTTCATTCTTCTAGGAGAGGGGTGGGTGCTAACTTTCTACAATATGGAGACATGGTGTGGTTTATTGATAACGTCTGCTGTGTCATGTGAATGGAGCATTTGTTACTTCGTGCTTCATGCTTCAGAGTTCAGTATGTTGTGGAACAAAGCTGCAAAAAGATCAGCTGATCGCACAACTTGAGAAAGAATGCTAAAAATGCTGCAGATGTGAATACCTACGTCATTTAGGGCTGATCTTGAAAGAAGGTACAATATATTTTTTTTTCTGGTCCAAAATTGATATCAAGCATCCAGACAGTATCCATGATATCAATCACTCCAAAACGTAGTTCAGCTGCCAATTGATTTATGTAGCATGAACTGTTATTTCAAGAGGTTTCTCACTTTACTTTCTGCGGAGGGAGTCAGTTTCTGAACGATAATTGTAATAATCAACTACGAAAATCCACAGCCAGGCTCTGATATGTAGTCTTTGCTTAATTAGTTTCTGAAAGCTTTGCACATAGTCACTCTGTACAGGTACGTCTCAACTTACAACAGTTCATTTAGTGACCGAAATTACAATGGCACTGAAAAAAGTGACTTATGACCAAAAGGCTGGTTACTTTTTACCGTTCTACCATCGAGAGCATTTTGGCATACTGTGTAATGGTGTGGTATGCTGGATATTCTGCAGTGGATAAGAAGATGCTCCAGAGAGTTATAAACACAGTACAAAAAAATCATCGGTTGCTCTCTTTCTTCTCTGGAAGAGATTGCAAAGACCAGATTCCTTTCTAGAGCACTAAAAATCTCCACAGACTGTTCTCATCATATTTCGATCTGTTACCATCAGGGAGGCGTTATCGGTGCCTTAAAATGAGGATTAATAGATTGAGAAACAGGTTTTTTTTCCCAAGGCAGTAATTGTCTTGAATCAAACAGTGCATTTAGTCTTATTATTATTATTATTATTATTATTATTATTATTATTATTATTATTATTATTATTTTAATTTTTAAATACTCTGTAGTATGATTGTGATGTGGTGTTTGGGGCACTGTGCTGGAGTAGCTTTCAAATTTCATTGTGTTTGTGGAATGCAATGACAATAAAGCTATTCTACTCTGCTCTACTCTACTCTACTCTATTTTTCACACTTACAACCATTGCAGCATCCCCGTGGTTACATGATCATTTGGCAGCTGACTCATATTTATGACCATTGCAATGTCATGGGGTCATGTGATCCTTTTTTTTTTTTACAATACTAGACAACACAGTATCAACAGTAGAGACCTTAAAATTTCTAGTTTCTACTATATAACATGACCTAAAATGGACACCTAACACCAAAAACGTCATCAAAAAAGCACAGCAAAGAATGTTCTTCCTGCGCCAACTCAGAAAGCTCAAACTGCCCAAGGAGCTGCTGATCCAATTCTACAGAGGAATTATTGAGTCTGTCATCTGCACCTCTATAACTGTTGGGTTTGGTTCTGCAACCCAACAGGACAGACACAGACTCCAGAGGATAATTAGGATTGCACAAAAAACAATTACTACCCACCTGCCTTCAATCAAGGACCTGTATACTGCATGAGTCAAAAAGAGGGCTGTGAAAATATTTACAGACCCCTCACATCCCAGACATAAACTGTTTCAACTCCTTCCCTCAAAACAACACTATAGAGCACTGCACAACAGAACAACTAGACCCAAGAACAGTTTTTTCCAGAAAGCCATCACTCTGCTAAACAAATAATTCCCTCAACACTGTTCAACTATTTACAAAGTGTTCACTACTATTACTATTAACTTCTCATCACTCCTTATCACCCATCCCCTCCCACTTAGCAGCATAAATTTAGGGCTCTCTTGTGGTCGTACGTCAAAGACAAATGCACTGTAGTGTACAGTCACTACTGTATGCTGTATGACTGATCCGTATGTAAATGGATCTAAGGCCTTCTCCAGAGGTGACCACAGAGCAGGTGAAAAAGAATCAGGATGGGGGCTTTGACAGCACACAGTTCCATCTTTTTAAAAAAAGCTAGTCCTCAACATTATAACCACTAATTTGGTGACTCTTCAAAGTTACGATGACACTGAAAAAAGTGACTTATGACCTTGCCAATTAGAGTGTGTCACCTTTATATCTTATAGTTCATTCCCTTTCACATCCCATTAAATATTCTACTTCTAAATTATCCCATAAACAAGTATAACATTCATCACCTAATAGCTATATTAGAACATAAATCCCTTTTTAGTCAGATTCCGCGTGGTACTTCCCCTTTAAATTACCTCTAAAGGTAACTGGCATGCATTTATGATGGTTGCAGTGTGCAGGGGCCATATGGTAGGTAGGTAGGTAGGTAGGTAGGTAGGTGGGTAGGCAGGCAGGCAGACAGACAGACAGATAGACAGATTGAATGATCAATAGATAGATAAATGATAGATACAGTAGGAAGGTAGGTAGATGGATAGATAGATGGATGGTTGGGTAAGTGGATGGATTGTAAAATGGAGCAAAACTAACCTACCAGCTATTTTGCTTAGCAACAGAAATTTTGGGCTCAATTGTGGTCCTAAGTCATGGACTACCAGGATTCATTATGTATTATGCATAACACACACATACACACACACACACACAGAGAGAGAGAGAGAAAGAGAGAGAGAGAGTGTGTTTTTGAAAAGGAGAGGAACAAAACAAAATGGTCAACCGACTTTTGTTGAAATTGGCCTTTGCAGATAGTCTACTGATAGTCAAATGGGTTTCTTTCTTTCTCTTTCTTTCTTTCTTTCTTTCTTTCTTTCTTTCTTTCTTTCTTTCTTTCTTTCTTTCTTTCCTTCCTTCCTTCCTTCCTTCCTTCCTTCCTTCCTTCCTTCCTTTCTTTCTCTCCCCCTCTCTTTCTCCCCTCCTTCTTTCCCTCCCTTCCTCCCTCCCTCCCTCCCTCCCTCTCTCTTTGGGGTTTCACTTCTTCCTTCCCAGAATGATCTCAGCAAGTTCATAGAGTCTTGTTAAATTGCTTGGCAGAGGCAGACAGGAAACAAATCTGTTTACTTTAGTTATGCAACCTCTCTAGACAAAGGGAAAGCCACGTGGGTGATAGAAGCAAAGGGAACATCTGTGATACTTGAACCCTGCAGTAACAAGGTTCAGAAGAATAACCCAAAGAGGTGTGAAGTCATTGAATATCACAAGAATAGCTGTTCTGCAGCTGTGGATCCAGCTTCGAGCCACCCTTAAATCATTGCTATTACCTGTTTTGTGATGTCATCTTTTTAAAAAAATGCAGTTAATTAAGAAGGGGTTTCAGCTGGGTCTGAGGCTGCTGGCTTGAAAACCTAGTTAGCCAATTCTTGTCTTGCTGTTTTTGCTTGGCTGGATCAGTGGATGAAGATTTCTAGAGTAATTTTTAGAGTAATTTTCCATATACCCCTTTTTAACATCGGTAGAACTTGTGGGTGCCAGAGAAATTATTTCCAGAGGGTGTATGTGAATTCAAGATCAGGACTTAAGGAGCTTTCTCTTGGATATAGTTTAGAGTCCAACTGAAACAAGTGGTATGTATTAAAGAGTGGGGGGGAAGTATTTAAATTATTTGGCTGTGCTTACTCACAACAAGCAAGCCAGAAATTGTACAAACTTGACAATTAATGCATAAAACCTGTTTGCCTCTACTTGGCTTTCCTGGCCAGTGGGAACTGCTAAACTAACTATGGATTAACAAGCCCAGGGCTTTGTCTGAACTGAAAAGGAAACCCCTGGTATGTTTTTACTCTTCTGTCTGGAATTCCAGTGGAAAACCTGATGTCTGGGCCTTAAGAGACTAGTTTTTAGAGTGTAATCTTGTGGAAAAAACAATAATGTTAATGTGTTTAAAATTGTTATACTAGCAACTAAGAATTCAGAGAACTCTTAACAAAAGACAGCTTTTTTCCATTAGGTTGCCTTTCAAATGGCTGGACTTGAACTTCCAGAGTCGTCCTGCATGGACTGCTGAGGGGTCAGGGGTGCGCATACTCTGGATGGCCCCCAAATTGAGAAAGACTGCCTTGATATATTTGCCTCATAGTTTGCTAGATTGTGCTCGTACCCACTGGGAGTTGTTGGTGAAAACAAAAGTTTCTGAGCCAAAGCTGAGCTAGATCTTTTGTCTGCTTCATCCAACTACCAGCAACTCTTCCCAGTTCCCAAATGGCTTCTTTTCCACTTAGCCAGCTGTTATCTTCTGTTATCTTCTGCACTTTCTTCCTTTTCTCCCATCTGGATAAGGAGAAGGTTCAGTTCTTTACCAGCAAGCGGCCCAGTTCAGTAGGGTTTCCTTTTAAAAGAGATTTCTGGCCTGCTGTGGTTTTAATTCTGATAAAAGTTCCTATGTTATGGTTTGATTTTCTCTAGCTTGTGGGCAATTGCACAATTCTTCTGACCCAAGCCAAGTTTATTGTTTTTACAGCACCTATGAGAACTTGGCTGTTTAATTTGTTTATCCGTGCGTCAGGTCTTCCTTCCTTGGGGATATTTGCAAGATTCTCAAAGTCACATGATTTTAGAGAAAAAAATCATTCACCCTGAAAAAGCAGCCCAAACAATTGTCTTCATTCAGTTTTCAGTTTTGAAAATTGAGGAAGGAAGAACCATGTGAACTAAGCTTTTAGAGCACTGCTATCTGGGAGAACTTTGTTTTTTACTTAAAGATATTTCACTTCTCATCCAAGAAGCTTCAGTTCTGACTGAACTTCAGTGAGAACTGAAGAAGCATCTTGGATGAGAAGCAAAATGTCTTCAAGGAAAAAAACAAAGTCCAGTTGCCCTTTGAAGGGGAAAAAAAAACCTTTGGGATAACCATGACCTGATGACTGAGAATCTCCACAGACCTATCTGGTGAAATGTTTCATTTCCTGGGAATCTACAGTTATTCATATCCACAAGATAGGCAGCTTACCATTTCTTAATATTTAAAACTGCTTTTCCGTCTGAATTAAAATTGGTTAAGGGTTCCTCTCAACTTTTTACCATAAGCTCTCAAGACACATATTTTGCATTTTGCTTTCAAAATTGTGAATAATTCCTTTAAGCTGTTTTAATATCTTAATATGATAATATAGCTATATAAATTACTGTTTATTCTACAGCGTGTTGGCAACACTTATGTAAAGCTGGTGTATTATAAGGATAATATTTATTATAAATATTATAAAGAACGATTAGAGTGAAGGTGTGCCAGTGCTGGCTTTGACTGAAATGGAAGAACTCTGAAGAAACATTCTGTGTTCCAAGTTGTTTCTGTCTGGCTGTGAACTAACCCTATGGCATTTAAAGTTTGTTACTGTCTCACAGAAGGGACTAAGAACAACTATAGCAAATTCTGGAGAACTGAAAGGAAATTTTATATGAAAGATCTGTGGTGGATTCTGGTCCCTCTGGTTTTCCTTCTTTTCTTGAAACATCTATGTATAAGACAGACAGAATGGAAATAGTACTTCATTGGAAATGGTGAAGACTTTCAAGATGTTTTGACCAGTTATTCAGCCTTCCATCCTTCCACGATCCGGTAAAATGAGGAGTCAGATTTTTGGGGAACAATATGGTGACTCTAAACCACTTAGAGTGGGTTGTAAAGCAATATGAAGTGGTATATAAGTCTTATAGCTATTGCTATACACAGAAGACCCATCATCAGGAACCCCTGATTCCAGAATGGATTCTTTTCTGTCAAATTAGAGAAAGATACGGATTGGAAAATCTGGAACCTAGATCTGAAAACATGCCTCATAAGATCCACCTTGTTTTGGTCGCCAAGGCACAGCCATCTCTGAGCTTATTCAAGTCAACTTGGACTGTGTGGCTGCTAATTTCAGACAGGTGGGTCATGGCTCATATAAAGTAAAGTTGGTGCAGTCATCCTAGGTTATTCAATTAGCTTGGTATGGAATGTGGCTTGAACTTGGCCTGTTATTTCTGTCAAAAAAAAGAATAATAATCTGTTTTGACCAGAAACTGTTGATTCCACCCAAACCTCTTCAGCTATCCTACTGTTGTAACATTTCTCACATCCTTGCTAATTGCAATAACGAATGCAACTTTGGTTGAGTTGGGAAAGAACCTCCTGCTGTTTGTCTTTGAATGGAATTAGTGAGGTGCGGAAGGAACCAAGTCACATGAAACATCACAAGTTCTCTCTCTGTGTGTGTGTGTGTGTTTGTGTTTGTGTGTGTGTGTGGTTTTGTTTGTGTGTGTGTGTGTGTGTGTGTGTGTGTGTGTGCATAATCCTAAAAGAACAGGACTATTAAAATAGCATATTTATTTTTTTCTGTCCTCATTTGGAAACTGCATTTTATTATACTTCTAAAGTAGCTTGCTTCATTAAAAAAATAGTCAGAACCACATCCTCAAATTCCTTCCTTTCTCCTTTGATTTTTTTCCCCAGTTTTGAAGTGTCATGGCATCTCTCTGGTGAATATTAATAGAGTTATACAACACAAACAAATCAATATTTATTGATGCTTTTGCAAAGTAGCTGGTAAATAGAGCTAAGGTTCTTTCTATAGCAGGGGTGTCAAACTCGATTTCATTGAGGGTCACATCAGGGTTGTGTTTTACCTCAGGGGAGCCAGGGGGGTATGGACAGTTCAACTTCACTCTTATTGGGGGTCCCTGTGGCAGCCCACTACCAGCTAAAAGGGAGTTTGGGAGGACCATGCACCGTCCTCCTGAGCTCTGTTTTCACTGGCAGAGGGCTGCAGGAGGCCATCGCAGCCAAAAACAGAGGTCGGGAAGGTTGTGCAAGGCCCTTCCAAGCTCTGGTTTTGCTGGCAGAGTCATTGTGGGCTGGTCCTTCACTGTTTCCAAGGTGTCCCCATGGATCAAATCTAAGCACCCTGTGAGCCGCATGGAGCCCATGGGTCTTGAGTTTGACACTCTGTTCTATAGGCATTAAGTCTGTGTAGCCTGAAAAAAGTAAATAAATGAACGTAGATTCCAAGGTAGCTCGAACCAAGGTTTTATATGGACCATCATTCTATAATCAGCAGTCATCATGCAGGTGGTTCCTAGACATTCAGAAACTGAGTATGAGGAGAATAACTATTTCTCTATGTTCTTTATCTAACCGCAGTTTTTAGAATTCTCTAGTCAGTGGCCTCCCAACCTTTTGGGCACCAGGGACCAGTTCCATGAAGAGAGGTTTTTCTGTGGACCAAAGGAGGCATGGTTATGTGTGCTGCCTGCAGGATGCAGATGGGGCTTTGCTTGTTTGCACAGTCTGGTTTCTGGCATGATGTTGGGGATCCCTGCTCTAAGTTATGCAAAATCCTGTTTGATTCCATGGCAGTTAATTAGAGAGAGATTCCACAAAGAAACACACACACACACACACACACACACTTGATTTTAAAACAAAAAAAAAGGCTTAAGGATGTTATCCTTCCATCACAAAGAAGTGAGTCATATCCAGGGGTGGAATTCTACCAGTTCGCACCTCTTCCTAGAACCGGTTGTTAACATTCTAAGCAGTTCGGAGAACTGGTTGTTAGAAGAAATTACTGGCCTAATCCTGTAAGGAAGGCAGGAAGGAAACATTCTGGGGTTGCTTACAGAAACTGCCTCTCTGTTAACCCTTATTACATTCTTGGCAAGATTAGACTTCCTGTCTCAGGAACTTCTCTGGGGTTTTTTTCCCCTCCTTTGCTGGTACTTTGCTTGTGTGGAGTGACCATTCAAAGTTACAATGGCATTGAAAAAAGTGACTTATGAACATTTTTCACACTTACGACTGTTGCAGATCCCCACAGTCATGAGAGGCTAGGCAAGGAGATGGGCGCTTCAATGTGAGTGATATTGAGTTGGCTACGCCCAGCCAATAACATGACCACCAAGCCACACCCACCATCTAAGCCATGCCCACAGAACCGGTTGTTAAAAAAATGGAATCCCACCCCTGGTCATATCTCTTCATTTTTCTGATTGCCTCTTTTTTAGATGGTTACCAGTACTACTACATGGTATACTTTGAGACACGGTGATAGGAACAAGTATGTCATGTGCTGGTTACAATTACAGCATTTCAAATTTATATCGAAGCTTCAACATTCGGATCATTATATGTTCAGTCCTTCCTACCTTTGTTTCTGTTTTTTTTTTCATGGTTTGAATGAAGTGGGTCAGCAGTACCTGTCCCACTACTGGTTTGGTGATCGCACGCGTGCGCACACACACCTAACGTACGTGTGCAGCTTTCCTCACACCAGCTGAGGCCTGCAGCACCAATCGGCTGAGAGGATAAAAAAGAGAAAAGCACAGGGGCAGGTGGAAGGGCCTATCCTGCACTTTTCTTTCTCCTCTCAGCTAATTGTTGGAGGCTTTTTTTTTTAACTACCAGTTTCACCAACCGGTAACATACCACCACTGAAGTGGGTTGACATATCATTGGATTATTAACCAGAAGTCACAAGATGCCATCTGGAGTAAGGGTTTTTTTTTTTGTTCAACTCTAAACACATTAAATATAATTTCTCTGTGGAGATTCTCAGTTATCCAGGTCATGGTTGTCCCAAAAGTGCTTTTTCAAAAGACAACTGGTCAACTTTCTTTGTTTTTTCCTTGAAGACATTTTGCTTCTCATCCAAGCAGCTTTTTCAGTTTTGGTTGAATGATGGAGAATGGAAATGTTTATATTTCTTGCAATCATCTGGTCATGTTAATGACCAGATAAATGGGATAAATATAATTTGCTGTGTATTGCCCATTCAACCAGTATGGAAAGATTCCGCTGGAACATTTACAGTCAGATATTATCATCTTGAATAATTTAAAGCTATTTGTTAACTGTAGATTCCTCTCTTTTTGGTCAGTTAAATTTCTCTGCTTGCTTCTCCTGTCCTTGGGTTGCTTTTTTTTTTTAAAGGCCCAGAGCATTAAAAGTCATGGGATATGATTATCTGGAAATCTTTCATGTGGAAATTTGTCAGAAGCTCTTTGGAAGTGCAAAGGTATAATATGTACCAGATGACCTTTGTCTACATGCTTGCTACTCTTAAAGAAGATGAGAAAAAGCATAAAGTATATTTATTCTTTTGGTGTAATAATAATTACATAGATACGCAAGTAGACAGATACGCAGTTTATCACACAGTTCTGAACTTCCTTTGAAAAACTAACTTAAGACGGAGTATGTCCATGTTTCAAGGAGACAAATGATATCTTTGCATGTTGTTGTCAAAATATCAAATGGTTTGGTTGTTTGTGCATTTTCCATTCCATTGGAGGGCTCAAAAGTTACTTTTTGTCTCTTTTGTTTCAAGTAACTGAATTAAAAACAGTAAGCTCCTTTGGTCCAATACGAACAACTCTTCAACATCTATTGTGCAGACAAATTAAAAGAATAAAGGATAATTTCTCCTGGTCCTCCTACGATAGCAAGGATGAGAAAGTTGTGGTATCAGATCTCATAACCTCCCTAGTCCTCATTCAAGAGAGAGGGGGGGAGGGAGAGGGGAGAGAGAGAGAGGGATAGATAGATAGATAGATAGATAGATAGATAGATAGATAGATAGATATAAAAATAGATATTTTCCCACATCATTATAGTTGTGCTTTTAAAGTTGTAGCAACGTTTCGGCAGAATCTCAGCTGCCATCATCAGGCTTCTGTATCATGTTCGTCTGTGAGTCAGACTTTCACAGCTGTTTCAGTTTTAAATTTGGGGCTAGCCTACACTATGCTAGAATGTTCTTTTCTTCATTCTGATTGGTTAGGAGTCTTGGTCTGTGTTTATTAGTTTTGGAGTTTGCTGTGTTCTGCTTGATTGGTGTTTCTAATATCTTCTGTCTGTTTTGTAGCTCTTTTTGTGTCTTGATTGGCTGGCAACATTGTGTTCCTGTATTGGAGGCTTTTAGTGCAGCTTGGCTCCAAGTAAATGGACGGCTATCATTTATTAGGAAGCTAGGTTTCATCTGGGTGGCTGGTTGGGGTGTGTTTGAGCTGGAGGTATCAGGGGGGATCTGTTTGTGCCCAGATGTTTGCCTGGCTTGTGGTGTGGAGATTTTTTTGTTTGTGAGTGCAGTCTTCCAAATGATTGACAGTCTGGTGGAATCATCTCTTCTATTCATGCTTTCAGGTCTTTTTTCAATCTCTATGGCTTCCCTGATAATTCTGTGACTGGGGTTTTCTATAGTGGCTAGGGTTTTGGTGCCATTGAAGTCGATGCTATGACCTGTTGCTTTCATGTGTTGGACTAGTGAGGAAGTGTGTTCCAGCTTTTTTACTGCATTTTTGTGTTCATCCAGGCAGGTACTTATTCTTCTATTGGTCTGTCCAATGTATGTGGCAGGGCATGATGCACAGGGGACTTCATATATGCCTTGGTTTTCCAGGTCAATTTTATCTTTGGGGTTTCTTAGGATGGCTGCTATTTTTCTGTCTGTTTTGAAGGCAGTTTTGATGTGATGCCTGTGTAGTATCTTACTGATATATATCTTTGGTTGTTCGGGTTTTCTCCCGCATAAGATTCAAAGTATCTAGGCAACGTTTCGATGAAGTCTCATTCATCATCATCAGGCTTCTGTCTTCAGCTCTTGCTTTTCAGAGTGATGTGAGATTGCTTTTTCCTTCCAACTGCCAGTGGGGTGGGACTTGATTGGGTGGGGGCTTGGCTGTGTTCTGATTGGGTGGGGTGTCTTCTCATTGGTAGGGGGCCTGGCTGTGTTTTGATTGGTTGGGGGTTGGCCGTGTTCTGATTGGCTGGATTTCCTGCTGCCCGGCTTCGAGTTCGTGGTCGCGCTGCATCTCCATAGTGGGTGTCGGCCTGCTTCATGTATGGCTCGGAGGGGTTTGAAGTGGGCAGTGATGCAGCTGCAGTGTAGCTTCTGGTCCATGGTCACGTCTCATCTTCTGAGTGGGTGTGAGTCTGTTTTCTACATGGAAGTGTGGTGGTGGCATCTTGTGTGGCTCTCATGGGTGTGGGTCTGGTGTCATTCTTCATGTTAAGTACTCGTCTGTTCATGAGGGCGGGTTTCCAAATGGCTGGAAGGCGGGAGGTGTCATCTCGTTTGTTCATGCTGTGTGGGCGTTTTTCTATTTCTATGGCTTCTCTGATTATTCTGCTGTTGAAGTGTTCAGTTTTGGCGATAGTTCTGGTATTTTTAAAGTCAATTTCATGTCCTGTGGCTTTGAGGTGTTGGACCAGGGAAGAGGTCGTTTCTTCTTTTTTGATTGAGTCTAATCGAATTAGAAAACCAAGGAGTATACGAAATCCCCTGCACTGCCTGCCCTACCACATACATTGGACAAACTAACAGAAGAATAAATGCACGCATTGAAGAACATAAGAACTCAATCAAAAAAGAAGAAACGACCTCTTCCCTGGTCCAACACCTCAAAGCCACAGGACATGAAATTGACTTTAAAAATACCAGAACTATCGCCAAAACCAAACACTTCAACAGCAGAATAATCAGAGAAGCCATAGAAATAGAAAAACGCCCACACAGCATGAACAAACAAGATGACACCTCCCGCCTTCCAGCCATTTGGAAACCCGCCCTCATGAACAGACGAGTACCTAACATGAAGAATGACACCAGACCCATACCCATGAGAGCCACACAAGATGCCACCACCACACTTCCATGTAGAAAACAGACTCACACTCACTCAGAAGATGAGACACGACCATGGACCAGAAGCTACACTGCAGCTGCATCACTGCCCACTTCAAACCCCTCCGAGCCATACATGAAGCAGGCCGACACCCACTATGGAGATGCAGCGCGACCACGAACTCGAAGCCGGGCAGCAGGAAATCCAGCCAATCAGAACACGGCCAACCCCCCAACCAATCAAAACACAGCCAGGCCCCCTACCAATGAGAAGACACCCCCACCCAATCAGAACACAGCCAAGCCCCCACCCAATCAAGTACCACCCCCACTGGCAGTTGGAAGGAAAATGCAGCTGCAATCTCACATCACTCTGAAAAGCAAGAGCCGAAGACAGAGGCCTGATGATGATGAATGAGACTTCATTGAAACGTTGCCTAGATACTTTGAATCTTACGCGGGAGAAAACCCGAACAACCAAAGATCCACATAGAAATACCCGCGAGAACCTCAGAAAATATATATATAATTTATCAATGTGGCCCTTCCTGTTGATAAGTTGTAGTCTGACATTGATAATGCATTCAGAATACCTAGAAGGGAAAATTAGTATTCTTGGCATTAAAACACACATACACACACACACACCCAAACACACTTGCTAAAAATAACCCTACTCAATAAAATAAAATAGAGGCGTAATGCGCTCTCAGTAAAATGGCTCAATTTACAGAAAGTGCTAGACTAACATTTAAACAGTAATTTGTTGCTTGGAATAAACAGTTATTCAATATTATGTAGGAATTGGGCTTCTGAATTCTACTTTCAGGTTAGCATTCAAATGCAAGGTGCAATCACTTTGGTAAAACCAGAGCATCATATTGCAGTTGTTAAGCATACCAGTTTCACTGAAACCGAATTTAGACAATTCAGTGAAACTGACCTGTTTTTTTTAAATTATTCCTTGCAATGTGTAATTATTTTAAGTAGATAGCCTCCGTTTGAGTTTTATTTTAATTAATATTATACTGTAGTTTGGGAATGGGAAAAAAAGGGAAATTTTCCTTCAGAATTTCAGTTGTGTTCCAGTTTATAGTTTTAAGCAGTTTGTAGGGTTTTGATTATTATTGTTGCTATTCATCCACATGGGTTCACAGTCTAATTGACATGGTATTGATTGCAGTGATTTGGATCTTATCCAAGAACCTAAAATTCATGGAGGTATTACTGTCCAATGTACATCATTCCAAATAGAGTTATCTTTTGCAAAATTAGTACAGTCAAATTTAGTAAGTTTCAAATTTCTAAATATTGTGTGAATCCGTGTTGTATTGGATCAATAATTCCAATTATATTCAGTATTTTTTCCTCTATAGTCTTTCAACTACAATTTGTAAATCATAATATTTGGTAATTTTGTCCTATTTATTCTTCAGTCTGACTATCTCCCAAGTATTTCCACATCAAAGAACTGCGTTTGCTTTTTTCCCCCATGGCAGTAATGTTTGCTGCATTATGTTCTAAATGGAGATCAGTTTGAATTTTGAAATCTAACCAAATGTTACCATTTTTCCAAACCTTTCTGAAGCACATGTTCTCAATACACGTTCTCAGTCTCACATGTTTTTGGGAACAGTTAAATCAAATTCTCTACATTGTTTCTGATGGATACTGTTTGTCGCCTAACATTCAAAGAGTATTTAAATTTTTATTAATTCATTCAATTTCTATAGCTGCACTCCTCAATCAAGTGATTTACAATCAGGGGTGGGATTCTACCAGTTCGGACCAGTTCTGTAGAACCGGAAAATCGCACCACTGGCTGGCTCCTCCCCTTCCTACCCATCCCACCTAGGAGGCTTTCCTGAGGCCAAGTCAGGGGTGGTATTTGGGGAGGTTGAGGGAGGGAGAAGTGGCCTGAGAGCAGAGCTGAACCTTTCTTAGGATTGAAGCTTCTATTCTTCAGTGCAGACTCAGGCAGCAGATTGCAGAAAGGTAGATCTGGGAGTGAAGCTGTGATTCTGCAAGCAGCTCAATCTGCCTGCCTGTTTTGCCTGATTTGGGGTAGAAGTTGCTCTTTTTTAAAAATAAAAAATTCAATCTTTACATATATATATTTACAATATTTACCCACAAGCCACGCCAGCTAGTCACATGACCACCAAGCCACACTCACAAATTAGGCCACGTCCACAGAACCGGTTGTTAAGAAATTTGAATCCCACCCCTGTTTACAATTCTAAAAACTCTGAAAGGTTTTTTTTTTTAAAAAAACCATGAGAATCTAAAAACTATGAGAGCTAATTTGGTCTCGGGGTTAAAGCACCAGGTTAGAAATCAAGATTGTGAGTTCAATTCCCGCCTTGAAGCCAGTTGGATAACTTGGACCTCTCTCAGCCACACAGGGTTGTTCTTGTGGAGAAAATAGGAGAAGGAAGGTGTGTTGGATATATTCACCATCTTGAATTTGTAAAAATAATAAAGACAGGATATAAATAAAATAAATAAAAACAGTTTAAGACAGTGACCAAAGTGATGATCTATAGTTTTATTCTTAGTTTCACATAATTAGCATTGTCATACTTGGGCTTATTTGGGTTTGGACCATACTGGTTTTAAGATTTGTTCCCACTATTTTTGTTTTTAAGCAATCCAGATTTCAACCTCAGTCGTGTTAGATTATGATCTGCTTCTCGTTCAATGTGATGCATATATTGGCTGTGGAGTTGTTTTCTTTTCCAGGTGTTCATTTGATTAAGAATTATTTCTTTCTGTATCAAAGTATAAGTATCAAAACCCATGTAGGTCATCTTTTCTTGAAACAATCCAGTTTTTTTTAGCTCTTTAGTTTATATTTGAAAGATTTTAGTTGTGATCACTACTGCTTTCATTTGCCTTTCATGAAATTATTTCCCAACTTCCTTGAACTGTTGTGGGTTTTTTTTTTACTTAGTGTTCTTTATCATTTTTCCACAAAGGATTCCAATATTCCATGGTTTCTTCCTCATTAAGACTTTTAAACGCTTCATATTTTTCTTGGACAGCTTCTAATTAATTCTAAATACAATGTTTTATTTAAGTTGAATTATTCGGCTTTCCTATGGTTGAATTTTCTGTGTCACTGTCACAATTTGTGGCCTTCTTTTTTCATATAATTTTTATTAACAATTGCTCTTAAAAAGAAGATAAACCTAACACAAACTAATATAAAGTGAGAAAAAGAAAAGAAATAAAAGAGAATGCTAGAAGTGTGAAGAACTGTGCTAGAAACCTCCAAGATCACTTCCAGCTCTATTCTGATTGGAAAAAGAGAAGAAAAAGAAAAATAGAAAAAAGGAAAAAAGATATAAAGAAGCAGTTTCCAATCTTCTTTAAAGTAGTTATAAGTACAATTATAAATTTACTACTTTCTCTATGGTTACAACATGACTTTCTTCTTTCTATAATTTTTTTTTCTTGCTTCTTTTGAAGTGTTGGTAATAGGCTTGGATTCAACAGTATATCATTTTATAAGGCTAAACATTTTAATAGTCTTGATTTTGATTGTCAATTTGCTTAAATCTGCTGGAAATTCTTTTGACTTTCTGTGGTAGGCAATGTTTCCATTTTGGGTTTTTTTTTTTAAATAAAGGCATTTATCTTCCTTATTTTGAAACAAAATTCTGTTGTTGTAACATTTGTTTTACAAATTCTGTTGAAATTGCTTTGATTTCCATGATAATGCCTTGTAAAAATGTAGCTGCGACTTGGCATTTGCTTTAGTGGTGGTAATTGTAATCTTTCTGGTTGTTTCATTTGACTTTACCGCTGAATAACTCAAATTAAAGCTGTGAACTCAGATTTAATGGTTTAATCGGAAGCTTTTTTAAGATAAAGAAACCACACTCCATGCAAAAACAATGTGATGTGTATTCATCCATTCTGAACCATATTTAAAAACATTTTATATAACTACATCGTTTTATGACAAAGAGCTTGTGAAAGAGTGATTAAGTAATCAAGGACAATACTTTGTAATGTATATATTACACATTTGGGGCAAAATGGTTAAAAGTGTTACCTTGTTAATTACTTCCCTGTTTGCTTTGCTTTTAGTTCCCAACATTGTATGTTACCTATTTAGTGAACCATCAAATCCAGTATAATGGCTTTTTCACCTTAATCGTAGAAAGACTAAAGGCTTTGTGATCCCATTTGGAATATTGTATAGAGACATCCTGATTAACTGGGAGATGGTGTCAAGCAGAAAAGATCAGGTCCATACATGAAGGTCCAATAAAAACTTATTTATTGCTACTCACACCTATGCACAGGAATATTCTCAAGTAACAAGCACCAGCTTGGAGTTTGATAAGAGTCAACAGAATTCAATGAGGATTGGACTTCACTTGTGGCTGTGTAGGGATTCTGGTCTGATCCCTCTTTTAATTCTGCCCCCAGGTTCCATCACGCCTCCTCCAACTCTCTGGTACCCTAAAGCAGAGCCATAATTCCACATTCTTATACTAGCATTGTTCTCATTTTCTAGGCATAACTCCCTGAGAATTCCTTTCAGTATCATATCCCTTATATTTAGTGGTGGATGATTCTGGCCCCTTTAGCTGTTTGTTGCTATAGCAGAATAAAAATTCACTTCTGGCTGAAGGCCAGTTTGGGTGGTGAAGACAGGAGGCATGGCCTATGCTTCTTTGCAGTTCCATTTAAAACAAAATCATGGAATAGTCAGATGGATTAGTGATGAATACTCCTTCAAACAGCTAAATGTGTAGGAGTGGGGTGATGCTATCTTTTCTTAAGCCTTCTAAAAAGCTGTGGCCTTTTTTCAAAATCTTTGCATCTTGGAATCATTTAAAACACTTATATACACAGGCATGTTTTAGTTTAAGTTATTATAAAAAGATACTTCGCCATTCTTGGCTTTTAAGAAGCTTGGAAACCAAACAAGGTTTGGGAATACAAACTGTATGTCACGTAAAGTCGGCCTAGTTTAAGCTTACTGAATCCCAAGCATATGTTGGGCCCTTTCTCCTTGGCTTTCAGCACTGCATTTAGAACTAAAAGGAATTCTAGCTTGGGGAAAGTTCATATATTAAGTGTTGAATTATGAACTGTTCACATCTTCTTTACTCTCTCATCTTGTTTTCTGGACCGTCCTTGGAAATACTGTAATCTCTTTATGTCTGGAGTCTTATATTGTTCTGTGATCTGGTTTGTTTTAAAAACTGGGAACAGTCGAAGTGTGGCCTGATGACAGATATTATCAAAAACATGACAAACCACAAGCTTCACGTTGTGCAACATGCTTAAACTGTGCTATGCTTTATGTTAAGGGTCTGTGTTAAGGACCGCATTCATCTATTTGAAAAGCTACACACACACACACACACACACACACACACACACACACACACACACACATTTTCTGACACTCACAATGCCCTGGTGAGTTGTATCAGTTATAGGAAGTTGATATAATATAGGATCCTGATAGAAGCTGGCTTCTTCACTCACTTTCAGCATGCTGGCTACAGATTGTGGGAACTGAAGCTTAGCACATCAGGAAGTCAACAGCTTACAAGGATGCTATATTATCTTTACTTTTCCATAGCATTACAGAGGAGAGACAGCCTGAACCCTTTAGATCAGGTATGTCAAACTCAATTTCATTGAGGGCCACATCAGGGTTGTGTTTGACCTCAGGGGGCAGGGTGGGTGTGCCCGGGATGGGCGTGGCCACCTTGACATCACTCATGTCAGGGCATGCCTCCCAGACTCCTTTGTTTTTTTGCTGCAACAGTGGCCTGCAGTTCTCTGCCAGCAAAAATGGAGCTTGGGAGAGCCACTTGGGGTGGCAGAGTGCTGCAAGAGGCCGTTGCAGCCAAAAATGGAGCTCAGAAGGGCTGTACACAGCCCTCCCGAACTCCATTTTCACTGGCAGAGGCACCACGGGCCAGTCCTTTGCTGTTTCCAGGACGGTCCCACGGGCCAGATCTGGCCTACAGGCCTTGAATTTGACTCCCCTCCTTTAGATGTATGGGAGTTTAAGAATCTCAGAAGATCTTAACAAACACATTTTTTTAACACATTATAATTGATCAGGCACTTACAATCTAGCTGATATGTACCCTATACCTGCATAGCTTCCCTTTCTCTCTTATTCCTTTTGGAAATCCTACATTATTTAAGCATTCAATGCATACACTACAGTTTATGCCTTTTAAGAAAATGTGCTAGCTGATAAAGAGCTATCAACCTAATTTTTGCCTACCATGGACTAATATTCTCTTTTGATAACATCCTTGATATAGTTTTCCTTCTTTTTTGAAAAGTTTCTTTGGTTTTAGTCTAATATTCTTTTTTCACAGCATTCTTGATATAGTTTTTTCCTTCTTTTTAAAAAGATTTGTTTAATTTTATTATTGCATAAGCAGGAAATAAAAAACAGACATACAACGGAAAGAAAATGCATTGTACAAAGAAGCATTTGGTGGTGTAATCTTCCCCTTCCTCACATATTTTTCTTACTTTAAGTAGGAAAAATGACTTTAAAGGACTACTGTGACTTTAATTGATGTCCAAATTTACTAGCATTGTAGTTGCCAAACTGAGATTAAGACTGATCTGATAACAGAAACATATTGCTAATCCAATCCAATTGACAGGTGAAATGTCAAATTGAAAATACATTTCTTTACTACCTAATAGGGTAGGACAAAAAGCTCTTAACACTTGACCAAAAGTTAACTACGACATTGGCATACAAATTTAGTTCTCTTTAGATTTATTTTGTAGACATCACATGCATCAATAACCTGAAAAACGAAGTGTTTTAGAATGGAGGAACTCTTAGTGAGTTGCACTGTATAACAGCTTATGCTCATTAAAATGGTTTTATTGGATAAAAATGATAGTTCTTTCCCAATCTGGTGACTTCATTAAGTGAAGTTTTTCTCATACCATGAGCTAGTTCTGAGTCTTTCTGTTGTGAATTCCTTCAGAAGGTGAGCAACACTGAGAAGAATCGTGTTTATTACAAATACAGGAAAAAAATTCCTTCCAAATGAAGGAAAAGTGAAGATGTTTATGAAAGTTGAGGGCTACCAAGCAGGAAATCCTAGGGACCTAATTTGCTGATCAGTTTGGGGGATCCAAGGAAGTTAGTTTGGGGTTTTTTTTTTTGACAAAAAAGGCCTTTCAGAAGGACAGTAGAGCTGGGAAAGTCTCAGGAGGGACAATTAGCTAATCAGGCATGGATCCCTTGGGATTTCTTCTTTATTTATTACATTTATTTATTTCTTATTTTATTACAGTTTCTTTGTGAGTTCTGCCCTTGGGCAGAGCTGGTCAGAAGGCTTCTATGCTTGAGTTTAAATGGGATTGCAGCAGAGGTGGTATTCAGCAGGTTCTGACCAGTTCTGGAGAACCAGTACTGGACATTTTGAGTAGTTCAGAGAACCGGCAAATACTACCTCTGACTGACCCCATCCCCATCTGTTCTCTGTCTCCTGAGTTTGTTCTGCTGGCTCTTCTTTTGTTACCCTGCAGAGAAGAACAGAGCTGGAAAGCAGGTTAGTAGAGTGGGGAGGGAATGGGATTTTGCAGTAACCTTCCTACAGGAGTGAGGAGGGAATGGGGATTTTGCAGTTTCCTTCCCCTGCCACACCCACCAAGCCATACCATGCCCACCAAGCCACGCCCACAGAACCGGTAGGAAAATTTTTTGAATCCCACCATTGGATTGCAGGGGACTTTTTTTCTGAGGGTAGGCAGGCTCAGTTTGGCTTGGATGGGATAAGGCAAAGAGAGGAACTGAGTTTGACCCTGATTATATTTAAGATACAGGAAGGAAAAAAGGGTGAAAGCTCCATTTAGTTGCTGGGTTTATTTCTCCACTACATTTCTGCATCCTGCCTGCAATGTGATGTGACTTCATATACTTATATAAATTATACTACACAGTAATGGTTATCCTTCATGTTGCCTAATCACTTTCTTTAAATTGCAACCGAGTTTGCCGCATTTTGCAAGAGCCCAAGATAGTACTGTACGTTAACTACCGGATTGCTAAGATGATGTTTTCTTAGATCAAAGCAGAGATGTCCGAGGCTTGCTTCTTTACCCTTCAGTCACGCTGAACGTGAGGTCATATCTTCCTTTAATTAATTTAGAAGCAAGCATATCCCTGCTTAGCTTTTTTCTGCAGAAAGTTTCAGTATGCTCCTTTTTCCTGTAAAAGTGCAAAAGGAGGAGATAAAAATGGGGCCACATTTACAGCTACAAATCTAGGCTCTTTGGTTAACGTCCCATTTATTTTCTAAATGAAAATGTGTGTATGCATGTTTCATAATTTAATAGTGAAGATAAAGAACAAGGCAGTGGTGGGATTCAAATATTTTCACTACCGGTTCTGTGAGCTTGGCTTGATGGACGTAGCAGGGGAAGGATACTGTAAAATCTCCAGTCAGAGATGGTATTTACCGGTTCTCTGAACTACTCAAAATTTCCACTACCAGTTCTCTAGAACTGGGCAGAACCTGCTGAAAACCATCTCTGCTTCCCACCCCACTAACCTGCTTCCCAGCTCCATTCTCCTGTGCAGGGCAACAAAAGAAGAGTCAGCTGATCAGCTGGGACTTGGGAGGCAGAAAATAGATGGGGGTGGGGCCAGTCAGAGGTGGGATTTGCCAGTTCTCCAAACTACTCAAACTTTCCACTACTGGTTCTCCAGAACTGGTCAGAACCTGCTGAATACCACCTCTGGAACAGGGGTGTCAAACTGGATTTTTTAAAGGGCCAGATCAGCATTGTAGTTCTCCTCCATGGGCCAGCAGGCCAGGGGGAGATAAGACGGATGTCTGCTACAGCACCCTGACAGCCAAAATGGGGTGCAGGGGGCCTTGTGTGCCCCACATTTTCAGCCTGGATGGCCTCCAGCATCCTGCTAGCCAAAATGAAGCACAAGGGGGCATGCCGGATTTGGCCTGTGGGCCTTCAGTTTGACACCCGTGATAAAAATGTGTCCCTTGAGTTTCTGTGAAATGCTATAGAACTTCTCAGAGTTGCCATGAACCGCAGGATGGGCATCAAATAAATTTAATAATAAAGAAAAAAACAAGCAAATTAACTGTAGATCTGTTTCCTGTCTTTAAAAATATGTCCATTCCTTCATTGTGGGAATTTCTAGATTTCTATCTTTCTACATATAATAAACTTACTGTCCCTCCTCCTTCTTCTTTAGCCCTTTTAATTTCTCTCTTAAGAGTGCCATTTCTAATTAAAATAAAAAGCATCTCAAAATGTTTGGCATGATGCTATGCAATTTGTCTACCGGCTTGTAATAAAGAACGATACTTTAGTTGTATAGGAAATCCCAGTGAAAGATAAAGAAAATATTATGTTAACTGATAGCGTTGACTTAATTGGCTGCACAATTGGTAATTGTCCTTAATTCCTGACATTTATGCTGAAGAGTTTTATTGACTGGTACTGATACTATCTTTGGGGAAAATTTCTGTTACTTTGTACAGGGAGTCTTTTTGACTTACAACCACAATTGGGGCTGGGATTTTGCCTGTAAGCAATGCTGCAGAGATGGGGAACTATGGTTCCTTTATGACTTGTGGACTTCAATTCCCAGAATTCCTGAGCAGCATGGCTGGCTCAAGAATTCTGGGAGTTGAAGTCCACAAGTCACAAAAGGGCATAGTTCCTGACCCCTGTTGTAAAGTGAAATATCACATGACCTCATTGCTTAGCAACCATTATCTCATCTCTTCCCATTGTGGTAATTATCTCAGAATGTTGTATCATTAAGTGGGCCATCCCAATCCAAACTATTCTGGGCTTGATGTCTCCTGGCCCTGAGCCAACTTCCCCCAGCTATCTCTCCCCTCCACAGTCTCTCTCCTTTTGGCAGCATGAACCCTAACAGCCTCAGCAAGGTCCGCCATTCATTCTCTCCTGCCAAGCAGAGCATTTGCTACCCAGTTCTCTGCCAGTTCCGTGCACAAAACTTTGGCACTCAGCGATCATGACTGAAGTGGATATACCTGGCTCCTTTCTTTGCAGTCTTCCTTTTCAGACGCAGCTTCTCTAGTGAACACATGTCCTCCTGCCTTCCAATACAGTAGCATTGGCAGCTTGGTCTAGTGGTGAAGGCAGCAGGCGAGAGATTGTGAATTCATGCCCTGCCTTAGCCACGGGAGCCAGATGGGTGATTTTGGCACAGTCATGCTTTCTCGGCCCATCCCACCCCAGAGGCTTGTTGTTGTTGTTGGGAAAATAGGAGGAGGAAGGTATGTTGGGTCTGTTTGCCACCTTGAGTTATTTGTACAAATAATAAAGGCAGGGAAGGAAGGAAGGAAGGAAGTAGGGAAGGAAGGAAGGAAGGAAAGAAAGAGAAAGAAAGAAAGAAAGAAAGAAAGAAAGAAAGAAAGAAAGAAAGAAAGAAAGAAAGAAAGAAAGAAAGAGAAAGGAAAGGGAAGGATGGGAAGGAAGGAAGAAAGAAAGAAAAAGGAAAGAGAAAGAGAAGGAAAGAAAGAAAAGGAAGGAGAGAAAGAAAAAGAAAAGAAAGAAAGAGAGAGAAAAAGAAAGAAAGAAAGAAAGAAAGAGTCCTCAACTTAAAACAATTCATTTAGTGGCCATTCAGAGTTACAATGGCACTGAAAAAAAGTGACTTGTGACTGTTTTTTACACTTATGACTGTTGCAGCATCGCCAGAGTCATGTGACCAAAATTTGGATGCTTGGCAACTGGTTTGTATTTATGACTATAAATAATCATACATTGAGGATCATCTGTATTGCATTCCAAGCCTTTTCTTAGTTTTCCTGCATCTTTGTGAACAGAAATAGATGCAGTGGTCTATGCTACTGATTAGGTGATTCAGACGTTAACCACACTTTTCATTTTCATTATTCTGTTCTGCCCTCTAGAAAGGGATTGGACAATAGTCTCTTCTGTGCACCTTTAAGTTGAGATTACATATAGAAATATGTTTAATTAGCATTTATCATGGTGTTAACTTGTTATGCATCCTGGCAATAATGAAAGCTACATTGTGAATATAAGACAGAGAACAGGGAGCAGGGAGCAAATCAGCTGGTTACATTTTATGTTTCATATCTCCTATATATAAGGAACTCTTTGAAAATGTGAGATTGCTGTGCCTCTAGTTTCAAATCCAAACTATAAAATAATGTTCAGCGGATCTCCCTTTGCAAATAAGCCAAGCCATTCATGGCATGGAGGCATAGGAAAGTTGACTAGGTTTCAAGGGAGCAAGAATTAGTCCAACAATTCTGAAAATTAGGCAACCTCTATAAAATTAGGAGTATTCCCAAAGAGTTGAAAGTTTTCCTCCTGAACTAAAGGACAAGATGTTGCCTGATGAAAAGGAATTCATTAGCGCCCATGTAACGTTCGTATATTTGCATCTGCCTTGAAAAGAGTATTGAAAAGTGAAACCGTAAAACTGACACAATGTATTGAAAAGAAGCGTGAATAACACTGTGTGTCACCTTGCTGCAGGAAGGCTGAAATTGCATAACTTGGGGGAAAAAAAAAATAGAGCCTGGCCGGCATAAAATGAGACCAAAATTAGGCGACTGCCCCTGTTTGCGCAGCTGTGGGTTTCAGAGTCTGCTGATTTTCAGGCATGTGAGTTCACACCCAGTCATACACATCCACTTACGGCATGCGCACAATGTATTGACTTTTGAGGTTTTGCTGTAACCTTTTTTTTTTTTGGCTTGCTAGGCTGATTAGTGATGAATCCTGTTTGTGTAAGAAGGGCTTGTTGTGTGTTGTCCAAAAGGCTGCAGAAAAAGATCCGTCAGATGCATGTGTGGAGGCTGTCATCCTTCACTTCCAATTTTACTTTGGAGAGGCCATCTAATAGAGGGATTCTAGCTTTCCCTAGACTCATGTAAAATGAAGGCATGGTTTCCATAACTGCCTTTTGCAGAGAGGTATGGATTGAAACATTTAAAGAGGAAGCAGATGGACCAGAGACAAAGCATATTTCATCCAAACTAATTAGTTTGGGAAGTGATGTTGCATTTTAAAACTGTTTGCCTTCTGAGTTCTTTTGGTTGGTTTATATTGCTTATGGCAGTGGAGTTATGTTTCTATAAAAGTTTCCACATTCAGATTCTCCTAACAGCCAGAACAGACAATACTGAATTGTGAAGGCAGTGAAGGTTGATCTGGAATAAGCCAGCCAGGGGTGTTGCCTTCAGTGAGATGAGCCTACAAGTTTGATAAATAAATATTCTGCTTGTAGCATTGATAGTTTTATTTCCCCTAAGAATGCTGTCCACTTTTGTGTACACATTTTTGAGAAATATGATAAATCTGGCAGAGGAAGGAAGCTATTTCATAACTACTGGACATGCAAAACTTGGCAGATGCAGCTATTTAAGCTGTGAATTTTTTTTAAAATTTGTTGCGGGTAAGTGGCCAGCAAAAAGAATTATGCTGCAAATGCATTTCTTCTATGCCCTTGGGCGATCTGTATTTTACATACCAAATTGAGTTAGGGTTGAGGATTGAGGATTGTATCGGTCAGCCTTCGCCTCTCAGGTATAAACAAGACCTGTCTCCATCTCCAGCCAAGTGAATGACAAATTAATTTTATGACCTTGTCACTGCTACTTGTGCTCAAAAACAAAACAACTTCCTAGTTCCAAAAACTGGTGAGTCTGAGAACAGCCTATACACAGTTTCCTGTACACACAAGGAAGGAATGTTTTTGGAGAAACAACAGTGAAAGGAGGGGAGTTTTGGCACTCTGTTGAGCTATTGTGACCATTTTCGGACAGAATCTGCTGTAGCATTGGGCACGGTCCTCACAAAAAGCGGATGAGGAGGTATTTTGAGGAACCATTTCTGACTTCTCCTAAGAGCTGACATGACTGAGCATTTTCCTCTGTAAACACAAATTCCCTGTATTCAGAAAGTAAGCGTGTTATAAAGCAAACTGATATTCTATTCAATTTTTTTTTATTAGCTTATCCAAATATAAAGTGCAAAAGTACAAAAGAAAATAATGGGAAAACAAGGGAGGGAAAGGAGGAAGGGAAAAGTGTAGGCAAAGGGAAAAAAGAAAAAAGGCGTTGACTTCTGACTCCTTTTGTTGCAATAGAATGAGATAATAACATCAAATCTCAACTTTTTTACTTTTGCATAATAGTGTCCATTAGCCATTTCTGTAACAACAAACCTATCAAACTGGTAAAACTCAAAATCAAAGTTTCATTTTTTCCCTCCTCAGGCACAAAATCCAGAAGTGGTTTCCAAGTAGAAACAAAGTTAATTGTGTTCTTTTCTTTAATCAGAGCAGTCGATTTGGCCATCTCTGTTAACTCCATCAATTTTTGCAGCCACTCGTCTATTTTGTGGGAATCAAAGTGTCCTTCCATTTTTTGTGCATAAAGTAATCTTCCTGCCATCAAAGTCCCATTCCCACCCACCCCCAACAAACTGATACTCTAGACTATAACCTTTTTGGAATTTTGGTTTGGATTCTTAGCTAGTTTTGTGTACTTTTTAAGGTTGAATGGAGAGGAGGATCAGAGGTCCTCTTAGACACAAACTCAGGGGAAACTTTGAGCCAATCACTGCAGCTGTTTTCCAGTGCTGGAAAAATGGAGAACAGTGCAACATGTGCTATGTGTGACACCCACACCCACACGCAAAGAGAGAGAAAGTGGGGGGGGATTGATTATCTCTGTTTATTTGGGAAAGTTGTAAAATAGAAATGTAATCATGTTAATATGATTATTACAAATTTGTACAAGTTCAGATGTTCAAAGAATGTATACAGCTGGATTCCCAGTTTGTTATGTGTTCTGTGGTAGAAAGTATGCATTTCCAGTTCAGTCCTTTTGAATGAGTATAGATTTGTTGAGACTGCAGAGAAATGGCCCCAGTGGTGTATTGAAGTTGCTCTTCAAACTTATCCTTTCTTAGTATGAACTAATCAGATGATATATAACGTGAGAACTATGGATACAGTTTAGAGATCGTACACTGACAGAACCCTAGATCGGTAAAATGCCAATAAATCCAATACTGTTCAGAGCAGGCATACAAACTAAAAAAAACCCTGAGAGACAATTGCCTGGTTTCTGCTTGAACTTATTCAGCAAAGTAGAACTTTCTATCTCTCTGAGAAGAGATTGGTTATTGAAGAAAAAAAAATCTGGATGAAGGATTAGATTGCTGCTTCTAAAAACACAAAGAGGACCAGTTTGACATGATGATGAAGCATCAGGCTAGAAACCAAGAGACAGTCAGTTCTAGTCTTTCCTTAGGCCTGAAACCAGCTAACTAACCTTGGGCCAATCATTCTCTCTCAGCCCTAGGAAGGAAGCAATGACAAACCACTTCTGAAAAAATGTGTCCAGGTAGTAACCAGGAGTCAACCGTGATCTAAACATACCAAACCAAACCAATACTGAAAACCTGATTTTTCTAGTTAAAACCAGGGGTGGGCTGGTAGGGATTCGCAGGGGTTCAGGAGACCCCCTAGCTAAGATTCTGTGCAGTTTGGAGAACCCCAAATCCCACTCCTGCCCCCACCTGCTGCTCCCCTCTCCTCCCAGGAGTCCCCACACGGCCTGTTTTGGATGCAGGTAAGTGCAGGGCATACAGAGAGGCTTGGGGTGGGCAAAAAACAGGCCTCCTGGAAGTTTGGGAAGACCAGAAATGGGCCCCTTTCTGACTTCCAGAGGGCCTCCAGTGCCCAGAGAGGCTGTTTTCACACCCCCAGAGGCTCAAGGGAAACCTCTGGAGCCCAGGGAGGGCAAATCCTCCCTGCTGTGGCGCAGGAGGCCAACTAGGCCATGCCCATGATGGCCACACTCACCCAGCATCTGGACAGAGAACCCCTTGCTAAATGTTAGTTAAAACTCCATTTTACATTTTGAAGATTGGATTTGTGTGCAGTCAAAGAAATATAGGAAGAAAGATTTTTATTGAAGAGAATTGGGCTTTTGTATGTTTGGAAATCTTTTTGCCACTGTCAGATCATAATGTTACTTGACCCCTAACCCAGTGATTGTTGTTGAAATAGGCCACCTTTCCCCACAAGATCCTAAACAACAAGGGGGCTGGACTAGAAAACCTCCAAGGTCCCTTCCAGCTTATTCTATTCTATTCTATTCTATTCTATTCTATTCTATTCTATTCTATTCTATTCTATTCTATTCTATTCTATTTTACTCTACTCTACTCTACTCTACCTTACCTTACCTTACCTTACCCTACCCTACACTACACTACACTATCCAACTCTACTCTATATAATTAGGGCAATGACTTTAATGGGAAAGTTGACTTCTTTAGAAATTTGTGACTTGAAGTGTCACTTTCATGCTCTGCTACAAATGATCATCTTTCAAACTCTGTGGTTCCACTCCTTTATAAATTATAGCCTAGCCCTCATCCCACTGTCAAATCAAAAAATTGTAGGTGGTATTTTTCAAAAATATGATGACTTAATAAGTTATAGCTTGCTATAGACATAACTTTTAATTTGTTGACTTAGGGCAGATGGTAGTAGAGATAAAGATATAACCATGTACAATTGTGATTGTAAAAATAGATTCGAATAAATATATAAACAATAGTTAGGCTTTGGAAACTTGCACTTGTGGGAGGAATTCACAAGCAGTGACTACTAAAATATCTTCCCAGATGGTTCTGTAGTATCACTTTTGACGGATAAAAATTGATATATTCTACAGTGCTCAAAGCAAAGTGCAGAGGTTATAGTTGCACACATTAGCCTAGATTCAGTTTCTTTGAAATCTGAAATGAGATATCTTTCTTATACTGTTGATAATACAGCTCTTTGTTCTGCCATCTCATTTTGGGTTAAGGCGGCGAATGTACTGAGCAAAAGCTTAGAAAGTTTGGTTCTTTCAGCATGATAATCAATGGAATTTTGATTCCTAGCAAACAAGAATGTTCACCCAACTTTAAGAATATATTTGATTATGTTTCAGGGTAAAAAATATCATTTCAAAATTAATGTTGATGAGAAGTCATTTATTTAAATGTATTGGCTGCCCAACTTTAGATTTTAATCCTCCCTCCTTCCCTCCCTCCCTCCCTCCCTCCCTCCCTCCCTCACAGCCAAGGTTTGTCTGGGTTTGATTTATACTCCAAAGTGTAAAGTGTTACAAGTTCAGCTATTCTTGGTGAGAATGTGAACAATATGTTGGTTACGATTGATTGTCATTTGTGTGCTAGCCTAGATTTTGAAAATTTTCAGATTCAGAGACAGCCCCAGAATAGTAGTAGCTTTTAATATAGTTGGCTATGCTCTATAATCTATATGTTCATGATGCAATTTCCAAATGTCACTGGGTTTCCTCAACTACCTCCAATCCTAGCACAACCATTCCAGGAGAAATCTGCTTTATGGCTTCAATATTATGCCTGGAGTAATCAACTTGCTACACTGTTTTGTTCAATGCTGTCATAATCACTTACTGTTGATTGACTTGTAAATATGGCCCTAACAGTTCAGTGATATTTCAGATGTTCTTAGTTGACTCCTGTTTTAGATGATAGAAAGACAAATATCTAGGCTTTCTAGAAGTGGCATGACATGATTGGTTGTATGCCTCCCCGATGTTTGTTCTCTCCATCTCTTGGTCCTAAAATATGTGTAAATATATTTTAACAGTATATAATTTTCAAACAGCTTATATAATATGTATTTGTGTTGCTTTAAATTTGGGATAAGTTATTGTACTCCTCAGTTGATATCAGAGTGAAGGAAATCCTTGTCAGAAAAGAAAAGAGAGTTTTAGAATTTTAAATTATTTAAGGTAATTTCAATGTACCTGTAGTCCTGTGTGAAGCTGTTAGAAATTGTTGTCCCTTCCTCCCAGTTTCACATTTATCATTTCTGAATTCCTATGTGTGGGCTGGTGCTTCTGAATGTATCTACTATAACAGATAACAGATAACAGATCATCAGAGTTGAAAGGGACCTTGTAGGTCATCTAGTCCAACCCCTCGCCCAAGCGGGAGACCCTACACCATTTCTGACAAATGGCAGTCCAATCTCTTCTTGAAAGTCTCAAGTGATGGTGCTTCCACAACTTCCGAGGGCAACTTCTGTTCCATTGGTTGATTGTTCTCACTGTTAGAAAGTTTCTCCTTATTTCCAGGTTAAATCTCTCCTTGTTCAGTTTCCATCCATTATTCCTTGTCTGGCCTACAGGCGCTTTAGAAAATAGCTTGACCCCTTCCTCCCTGTGGCAGCTCCTCAAATACTGGAACACTGCTATCATGTCTCCCCTGGTTTTTCACTAGACTAGCCATGCCCAGTTCCTGCAACCGTTCGTTATATGTTTTAGCCTCCAGTCCCTAATCATCCTGGTTGCTCTTCTCTGTACTTTTTCTAGAGTCTCAACATCTTTTATATAATGTGGTGAACAAAACTGGATGCAGTACTCTAGGTGTGGTCTTACTAAGGCTTTATAGAGTGGTATTAGTGCTTCCCTTGATCTTGATTGTATCCCTCTGTTAATACAATTTAGGATTGCATTAGCTTTTTTGGCTGCTGCTGCACACTGCTGGCTCTATGAGGACCTTCTGGAAGGCAAACAGTCTCACCATGGGGAGGGGAAATGATGGGAGTGGGGACTATGGCAGAAAAGGATTCCCCCCTAGGACAAACCAGAAAATTCTCCCTATGTGACAGGACCTGCTCCATGCCACTGTCTGATGGGGTAGGTAGATGTTCCTAGGAAGATACGGCTCCTGAAAGAACTCAGTCCCATGTCCTATAGGGCAGTGGTCTCCAACTTTGGCAACTGTAAGACTTGTGGACTTCAACTCCCAGAGTTCCCCAGCCAGCTTTGGGATTCTGGGAGTTGAAGTCCACAAGTCTTAAAGTTGCCAAGGTTGGAGACCCCTGCTGTAGGGCTTTAAAATATCAACCTTGTGAACTCTTGAGTTTCCTCTTTCCGCTATGTATTCAAAATAGACAGTGATTAATATATGTGTGAGTGGGTGTGGATGTGGGTGTGCATGTATGTCTATATAACATCTATGTGTGTATGGATATGTGTGTGATGTACATGTATGGATAAATATATACTTTCTTTTGAGAGCAGGTAACTGAATTTCATTTTTAATGTGTGCTAGTGTGCTCACAGTAAAAAAAAAAGACAATAAAAGTGCATTTTGTATTATAAGTCACTTGAAAAGTCACTGTTGTTGAATTAATGAGCCAATAGTCTGAAAAAGTACATTTTTGTGAGGACTTAAAATGTGCAAAATTTGAAAACTTGTTATATGATGAGACATACTAGAGTACATTAATGCCTCAACCTTGAAACTGCCTTTCCTCTCTTTATATACTCTTCAATCTGGTCTGTGTAGAGGCTATAAATAAGAGACTGTTGTTAGGTCTGCAATTTTAGAGCAAATACCTTGAAATCATAGTTGCGGCATAAATACCTTGAAACACAACCACTGCTTTATGGGTCTATTTCTCACAGGGATGAAATGAAGCATGACTGGCTTCAAGTAGTTGGCATTTGAGTAATCTGGTTATAAATTCCTGTCTTGTTGTTGTTGTTTTTAACTGATGCTGCAAATCAAGATGCTTGCAGTGGGGATGTTATATGAGTCAATACAACCCCCCTCCTCTGCTTAGAAATCATATGATTGCGTTTAGAAAATAATACTTAATCTGTAAACGAACAACTTCGCAAAGGGATAGCTTTTACCTGATTGGAAATTTGGAAGAAAGCTAATTAAGTTTCAAAGATGCGGCTGTCCTGTAAAACTCCGCTCCACTTACCCGTTTATTCCTTAATCCTTACCCAGTTTAAAAGAGGAAGACAAATGTCCCCCACATTCACAACCCTGTGAGTTAAGTTGGGCTGAGAGAGAGTGATTGGCCCAAAGTCACCCAGCTGGCTTTCATGCCTAAGGAGGGACTAGAATTCCCAATCTCCTGATTTTTAGCCTGGTGGCTTAACCACGACCACAGAGGTTGCAAAAGGTCCTGAAACCAGAAGTCCAGCTAGCTGATGCACTAGAACCCGGAAGAGCAACAGGCGATGGCTCTACGTGCCTGGAGAGATGGTTCTACATGCCACTTCTGGCATGCATGCCATATGTTCACCATCACTGGTATAGGGTCTCCTGCTTGGGCAGGGAATTGGACTAGATGACTGACAAGATCCCTTCCAACTCTGTTCATCTAATCTAATCCTCTTCAGCACTAGGAACCGGTTGTTTATCCTGCGAGATCATTAAAATGTTGATAATGTAATGCTCTTTGGAGTTTTCTGTAGCCTGAACATAGATTGTCCAACCCTTCTGCCCCCCTTTAGGTTTGTTTCCAAATCTGGCTTTGTTTGGCATCAGCTCAGTTGCTTTCTCTGCCTTGCTCCTTCCCACTGCCATAAAGGACAGGAAACTGTTTTAGTGGCAAGAATGTTTTAACAAAAGGCTTTCACCCCCTTGAATGCAGATGAACCTTGAAACATGAGCTGGTGGCTGTTAGGCAGTGGGGTATATGTGTGGAGGCTAGGAGTCGTGAAGTCATCAGTAGCTAATAACATCTGAATTTGGGCATGGCTAATGAGTTTGTGAGTCATAGACATGACTCCAATGTTCTGGTATTTGAATACATTTCCAACAGCCTCTTTTGTGCACACACAGTCTTGCTCTAAGGAGAACAGTATAATAGTACAAAGTTTGTCTTTTTAGAGAAACAGAATGAATAATAATAACACGCTTCCACATTCTGATCATGGCCATACATCACATATATAACTTCTAGTTAACAGTGTGTAAATCTTAAGTGCTACTGCTATTGCTGTTGTGGAATAATGTCTAGGTAAGAAATCTTAGTTTGTATAGAACAGGGGTGTCAAACTCAAGGCTTATGAGCCAGATGCGGCCCATGGGATGGTTAGATCTGGCCCATGGGGCCACCCTGGAAACAGTGAAGGACCAGCCTGTGGTGCCTCTGCCAGCGGCCCTCCCAGGTTCTGTTTTTGGCTGGGGCAGCTTCTTACAGACCACTGCCAGTGAAAACAAAACTCGGGGGAGTCACATGTGGGCCCCCTCAAGCTTCATTTTTGCTGGCAGAGGACTGCAGGAGGCCATCCCAGTCAGAAATGGGCCCAAGCCCACCCCATCCTGACCACAGCACAAAGTGCCCTGAGGTCAAACCAACCCTTATGCAGCCCTCAATGAAATAGAGTTTGACACCCCTGGTATAGAATAATAGAAGCATGCTTGGGATGCATCTAGAATGTGATTGAGCCTGTGACATATGAGTCAAAATATATCAGACCTGACTGATACTGTCTTTTAGCATTAGCAGGCAATATTCCATGCAACAAAGTTATAAGATAGTTGACCAAAAAAATTCTGATTTGACATGTAAAAAGGTGTGCAACTAGTAGAATACAAAGAAGGAAAGGTACATCTGATGTAGCACATGTGGACTTATTGTTCCTGTGAGCTCCTCTTTTTAAGTGCCTCCTTGTTTTAAAAGCCATTAGTAGGTGGATAGAACATAGTTCTATGACATTTTCCTGTTCTATCCAAATGGCTGCAGATCCTAGTAAACAATAAAGAGCATGAATGAATAAAAATGTGAATGAAAGGTCTAAGATGTATCTCAGAAAGTAAGGATTGGTGTCATCCAGTTGTGTGTATATATCAAGTAGATGATGATAGCTGCATAACTTGCGTAACATTGTTCAGAGTTTTGTATGAAACAAACCAAAGGGAAAAATATTTTGGTAGGGGATATGAATAGATAGATGAGAATAGGATGAATATGGGAAAAGTTATTGGGCCAGTCAAAGATTCTGAGAATGATGTATTTACTTAGAAATAGGCCTGTTCATTTTCAATGTGTGGTTTAGCACCTTAGTTGTTCAACTGTACATCTGTACAAAGTGGGAATGTAAATCGGAAGAGATAATGGATTTGCTTGTGAAGAAATATTGAGGAACTTATTGAAGGATACAAGGTGGAGAACGATGCCATCTTTTGAGTAAAATTAGCAATGGACCAGAGGGAGAAATGGACATGGAAGAAAAGGAAAGAGGTTTAAGGAACAAATGAAAGTAGAATGTTTGCAGAAAGAGAAAGCACGAATCAGATATAAAAAGTCAAACTATTCCTCTGATAAAATGAATGGAAAGCAGACATAATATACATAATATTATATAGAGAAAAGGATAAACTTAAAGAATGTAGTCAAAGACTCCAAAGAATGCTTAAGATTAAAAGATGAAGAAAAAATGTGGAGTGTTATTAACCAAAATAAAACATTTTGGAAGGGGTGATAAAGGATAAACAAAGAGCCGTCAGCAGAGTGATTGTAATTTAAAATAAAAGGGGTAAAATGGTTTGGGATGAAAAGGAAGTAAGGTATGTTGGAACGAATATTTGTCTGTAAATGATTCCTCAAATATATTTTGGAATGAAACATCGAACTCTATTAATGGTCATATCAAAGAAAACATTGATCAAAGAAAGTCATGAATTCTGTAAGGATGTAAAAATGGTATAGGAGTTGAAAAATATAATTGGAAAATTTTTAATATGAAACATACATTCCCTATTGTGATGGTGCAAATTCTTTTGTGTATGTGTGAAGACTGATTTTGTGCATGAAGAATGGCCTTATTGTTCTTCTGTATGAAGGAGGGGGAAAAAAGAAAATTATAGAGGTATTAGTTTGTTCAATGTGCTTGGGAAGGTTTTTGGATCAAGCAGTATAAGAGATGATAATTAGCAATACGCTAAAAATTGATAATTGCAGTTCGGCTTTATATTAGACAGAAGATCTACAAATCAGAGTTATATCTCTTCAGGAAAACCCTGAGAAATGTATTTATTTTGTTAAACTTATTTACCACCCATCTTGCCATGGATGGCATTACAAGCATTAATTACTCTGGACAGCATGAATGTGAGAAAAAATGTTGATCTCAAATTTGTTGATTTAGAAAAAGTATTTGATAAAGAGAATAATATGATTGGATTGTGGAATGTTTCCCAAGGAATTGATGGTTGGTTGCTGAATCTTGTTAAATTTGTACATGATGGATATAAAATGTGCCAAAGATCAAGATAGCTGGAGTCGACATGGAAAATGGACTGAACAATTGCAAATTATACATAGTGAAAAAAATGAATAGATGATTTTGCATATGTTAGCAGAAAATTTAATAAAGGCGAGAAAAATAATTTTGGAGCGTAAAGATGTAGAAGTGCTGGCAGGAAGGTAATTAATATAAATGATCTGTTGGAAGGAATAACTTTCTCTGTAAAATGAAAGTGGTGTAAATGAATATGTTCCTGCTCATTTTATTAAGAGAAATATAAAAATAAATTAAACCGATGAGTATAGGACCCCACACCAATGAGAATGGCTTAGTTAGTAGAGTTTAGAATGAATGGGTGATGAATGTGAATTGAAGACAAAAATAAGTGATCCATATGAAAGAAGTATTTTGAGTTATTTGGTTATGTGGAGATAATGAGTGAGAATCAAACTGAGCAGCATGGTAGCCCAGTGGTGAAGATACTTGCCTCCCATTAGAAAGATTGAGAGTTCAATTCCTGGTAGCGGCAGATGTTTCTCTTTTAGGGTGAAATGAAAAAATATCTGTGAACTCCACATAGGCATCTGGAAGGACATCTGGCCAGAAAACACTCAGATTCATCCAGTTAACCCAACTCTAACCTGAATTAAGGGACTACAGGGTCGTAAAATGTTGATCAAATTGAAAAATTGGAATAAGAAGGAAGAATCAACAAATGGAGAAGGAAGAGAAGATTGAGAAAGTTCTCTTTACATGTAACTGAGAAGATCCCGATAAAGCAATTAGTAAGAACATCAATTTACTAAAGTATTGGTGAAAGATAGTTTGCATGGATAAAAGAGTATGGAATTGTATACTGAGTAATGCTAGGTAGTCCTCATTTAACAACCATTCCTTCATGAACTGTTTGTACTATTGACAATACTGAATGAATGGTAGTGTCAGGCTTGTCTGGAGATTTAGAAAAGAAAGACCATTCATGGCTGTCATAGCACCTCTGCAGTGATGTGATCATGATTTGCTGGCTTCCCACAAGCAAAGTCAATGGGGAAGCCAGCGGGAAATTGGAAGTTGTGGGGATCTGAGATCCCTACTTAACCAACTACACAGTTCTCTTTTGATGGCAACCAGGATTGCCTGAACTGCCATCTCTAAGCAGTGAAGTCATGTGAGGTTTTTTGTTTTTGTATTTACTTACGACTGTCACTTAAAAATGGAGTTTTGTGTCCCAATTGTCCTACTAAACAAGGAATATCTGTAACTCATCTTGGCAATGTTTTTCTTTCTGTTCATATCATGCCATTATTTACTTTGGCTTACTAGTTGTTCTTTTTCTGCAAAATGTTGCTAACCCAAAAAAGGAAAATTTTGATGGGAATATATACATTATGGCCCCCTCCACTATCAGTCCAATAATGTTTCAGTGCTTATGAATGAGAAATAGCAGGAGCTGCCTAGGATTTACAGGGATTGGAAATGTGCAAAATTGGAGCAAGTTTAGGCAGGAATTTCCTTCTAAAAATGTCTGCTATGCAACACTTAAAAAAATATATTAAAGCAAGCTTATAACTAGACAGATATATATTCTAACTATTTTGCAAACAAATTGCATCTGAAAAGCCAAACACAGACTTACCCTATCTTCAAGGTGGGTGGAGGTTCTTTGTTTCTGTTTTTAATCCCATATCCTTTTGAAATAATATAGAATTAGCGTTTGGAGTGGTGTGGTGCGCCTGGTGTGGAGTGAATTGTTGCCAATTTCATAAGCAGATTGGCACCAATTAGAAGTTAAAATGTGAGGTGTCGAAAGAACTTGTTGAGAGATCTTAGTTCTGGTAAGTGTTGGAAGTTCTTGCCTTTTAGTATTCCTGGTGTC
Organism: Pseudonaja textilis; assembly: GCF_049901715.1. NCBI lineage: Eukaryota > Metazoa > Chordata > Lepidosauria > Squamata > Elapidae > Pseudonaja > Pseudonaja textilis. Next base: position 77,934,429 of record NC_141993.1, read on the forward strand.
AGAGTTGCAATTTGTGACTGGCATATGTTATGGCATGTTAAAACACAAATCCAATATTGAAGAAATGGTTTACACTGAATTGAAAGTGTGATCTTTAATAAGGAGCGCAGTGGCTCAAGTGGCACAGATGCTGGGTACAAGGTTAGCAAGCCTGTGTTTGAGATTGGAGAGCTGCCATGGGGCAGGGTTGAACTCTGGTCCCTCACTCCAGCTCCTGCCAGGGACATGAAAGGAGCCTACAACTGGATGACCCTAGGGCAATGGTGATGTCACCTGCTAATCCTTTCAATGCAGAAGCATTCAGTGCTTCTGACACAAGTACAAGAAACCTGGAATACTTGGTAGGTGCCAGGAGCTGTTACTCTGAATGCCGAGATGGTGCACTTGTTTCTCTGGAAAGTGCCTGCTCTTGCTGTAGAAATATTGAATGAAAGGAAAACTGCTTTACATGTGCAGTGGGCCTGATCCAGATTGGAACCACAGCACAAGCCCAAAGAGTTACCACTTGATGATGGGGTCTTCATCTGAGTCAGGTTCCATGTACTGTATAGTAAATCCACACCACATTGACTCTAAGTGTATTATTGGACCTATTGCTTGGCTCTTTTGGTCATCTCTATTGGTTAGAACAGAATAGAATAACAGAGTTGGAAAGGACCTTGAAGGTCTTTTAGTCCAACCCCTTGCTTGGGCAGGAAACCCAAGCAAGTTTCATTTCAGACAAATGGTTGTCCAATCTCTTCTTAAAAACTTCCAGTGGTGGAGAATTCACAACTTCTGGAGGCAAGTTGTTCCATTGATTAATTGTTCTAAATGTCAAGAAATTTCTTCTTAGTTCCAGGTTGGTTCTCTTCTTGATAAGTTTCCATCCATTGCTTCTGGTCCTGCCCTCAGGTGCTTTTGAGAATAAGTTGACCCCATTTTCTGTGTGGCAACACCAGAGATACTGAACATTGCTATCAATCATGTCACCCCTAGTCCTTATTTTCATCAAATTAGACATACCCAATTCCAGAAACCGTTCTTTATATGTTTTAGACTCCAGTCCCCTAATCATCTTTATTGCTCTTCTCTGCACTGTTTCTAGAGTCTTGACATCTTTTTGACATCATGGTGATCAAAATTGGATGCAGTATTCCAAGTGTGGCCTTACCAAGGCATTATAAAGTGGTATTAACACTTCATATGATCTTGATTCTATCCCTCTGTTTATGCAGCCTAGAACTGTGTTGGCTTTTTTTGGCAGCTGTAGTACATTGCTGGCTCATATTTAGATTAAACATTGCTGAATATCTGCAGCAATATGGGTAGTCCTTGAGTTACGAACATAATGGAACTTGTCCAACGTGTTTATAACTTGGGATGGTTGCATTTTATTTTATGACATTTTTGCGATGATTGTTCAGCGATGCCGCAAGTGTAAGGTGAACATTGCAGTCATAAAGGCTGTTTTTTGGCAAAATCATTGTAAAATATGGTCACGTGACCGTGGACCACTGCAAATGTCCATAAATGAAGTGCATTAAATGCAGTCATATAATCACAAAGGGTGGACAGCAGACCATTATAACTTTGAATCTATGTTCTAAGTAATACCCAGGTTGGTCCATTGGAAGTTTGGTTGCTTAAGTGATTAGTAGTAAGTCTAAAACCATTTGTATGTTAAATGCTAATTTGATGAGTGAGATATGACTCTTAATCAGGCAATCAGTCTGATTATTTACAAATTGACAAATCTTTTCTATTCATAAATTTTAGCCATGATGAAATGAAGAATTAAGGATGCAAAGCATGGTTAAAGCATATTAATCAGAGGTGCCCTCTGGATCCAGCTGGAGACTGTTTTTTAAATTTATGTCTAAGATGGGATTTTAAGCGTTATTTTAATACAGAAAATGCAAGCGGCTGATGCAATTTCAGGAGATAATCCCCACTGTTGGAGCGAGAGAGTGGAAATATCTCTTTCAGACATCCAAGGTTTGCTGTGCACATGTAATACAATATTTAAAAAACAGGCAGCGGACGATTTCTCTTAAAGGAACATTGGCCCTATGCGTGCACATTTAAGCAGTTTAAATATTTCCTTACTTGAATTCTCTGTTTGTTGTTGTTAGTTGCAAGGTCATGTCTGACCCATCACGACCCCATGGACAACGTTCCTCCAGGCCTTCCTGTCCTCTACCATCTTCTGGAGTCCATTTAAGCTCATGCCTACTGCTTCAGTGACTCCATCCAGCCACCTCATTCTCTTTCGTCCCCTTCTTTTATTGCCTTCAATCTTTCCCAGCATTAGTTCTTCCTTCTCACTAGTTGGCCAAAGTATTTGAGTTTCATCTTCAGAATCTGGCCTTCTAAAGAGCAGTCAGGGTTGATTTCCAGGACTGATCAGTTTGATCGCCTTGCAGTCTTAAGAGACTCACAGGAGTTTTCTCCAGCACCATAGTTCAAAGGACTAAATTTTTTGGCGCTCGGCCTTTCTAATGCTCCAACTTTCACAGCCATACATTGCAACTGGGAAAATCATAACTAACTAACTAACTAACTGTAACTATCTTATAAAGTTAAAATGGTGATACTAAAATAAAAAATAACTTACAGGTTCGTTTCACAAGGAAAAAAAAAAACCTGTGTTGATTTTCCAAGGGAAACAATTTCACCTATGAGTTATCCATTGCATACATGTGCTTTGGAAGTCCTGGCTAATTATTAATTGTATGGTTTGATATAAACCTATATAACCTGCCATTTCTAACTTAAGAGTTACTTAGTTATTGATTTGAACATTGTTTAGGTACTTTATCACTGGTTTCAGGGCAATTTACTAATGAGCTTCAATGAATTTATAGACAAATCTTGAATAAACTTAACATAAGGACATATATAAGGCTAGCTCTAACTTCTCCAGCAATACTTTGAAAGGACTGCAACTGTATGGGTCCTTGCTTACCAACTGCCTCATTTAGTGACCAAATTTACAACAGCATTAAAAAATAACTTTGTGACCAATCCTCATATTTAAGACTGTCATGGCATCCTGAACTCTTGTAATACCATTCAGGTGCTTAGCAACCTCTGCCTATTTGTCACCATTGTAGTATTCTAGAGTTAATAACAACTGTCAATCAGAAAGACAAAAAAGTCTGGATAGTGGACATTGCATAGCTGGAAACAGGAGAAGAGAAGGAATTTCGGTGGGGTGGGGGAATTTCAGAATACAAAGACTTGCAAATAGAAGTAAAATGACTGTGGCAAAAGAAAGCAAAAATAGTATCAGCGGTTATAGGATTATTGAGTGCAATCCCAAAACATCTGAAGCGCCTTTTGAACATCGTTGGCATTGACAAAATCGCCACCGGTCAATTGCAAAAAGCAGCTTTATGTGGAACATTTTGTTTGTTTATTACATTTATTTGCTGCCCAACTCATTACAAAACAACTCTTCTTATGAGGTGATAAGCTTCAGCTCTTAGCCTATCTAGCAATTTGAAAGCTGGCTCCCTCGACGAAGAATGGAGACGAGCACTGGGCCCTACGGTCAGATCTGTCTATCTCAGGTTCTTAGGCAGAATTCAATAAATGAATAAAAATGCCAGTTGCAGTCAAAACGTCTTGCTGACTGTGCAACCAACCATAACAACAACAACAATAATACTAATAATAGGATAATACAATGTTCATTTTAGGCAGGCCTTGAATCCACAGGCATGTGTAGCTTGCCATAATGATATCAAAAGGACAAATGGTTGTTACAACACAAGCTCCCAGAAGAATACGATGGTACTGCACACTCTATTTTCCAGAGAGATAATTTAAAGCTAGAGAATGATTTCAAATTTTATTGAACTTCAAGTAAATTAACCATTAATTTCAACGTGTTGTTTAATCGAGACGGTTTTCTTGTTGTGTCAATTGTCTTCAGACTGCTTCAATGGCTGCAATATATGTATTTTTTCATTAGTTTTTGTTTGCAGCAGACTGACATTTCTCATTTGAATGAAGAGAAGGACCTTTTGTGACCATTTATGTAGTCTGACGCCTACTGAATTTTTTTTTTTTTGCTTGCTTGATGTAATGAGGAACATCAAGATGAGAAATTCTGACTAGAGCCTCTGATTTTGTTTTTTTTCTTCTGCTCTGTTCAAGTCAGTGGAAAAAATTGCTCAGAATTCATTAAGGATGAGGCTATTTCCTTAGCTGAATGTTAAAGAGGATATGCACAGCTGTCTACATAGGCTTAGAGTAGGAACTTGATGCAGAATTTGCATCTATCGACTGACTTAAAAGTGGGTAGATTTGGGGAATCACTAAAAAACAACAATTTATTTGCCTCTGTAGGAAAAACCAATGAGTGAGAATGGTTTTGAGAGTGATACCCTTTCACTGAACTTGGTTGTCACTTCCTTTCTCAATTGCTTGCATTCTGAGATAAGTGGAGACTTATTGATTTATTTAATACTATATACAAATCACACAATTCCTTGGCTGCAGATACGTATTGTCATTACCACAATTAGAACGTGAAAAACAGTTCAACCAAAATTAAGCTAAAATGCAACTATTGACAGTGACATATATTATAACGACAGTGGTACTTTGGAACTCAACTGTTTTGTAACTCATTGAATTTGGTAATCAACGCATTTTGACACGAAAACGTTGTTCTGGTACTCATCGTTTATTGGTACTTGATGCACAAGATATCCCAAAGATAGGGGGATTACATACAATTTCTCCTAGAAATTTAAGTATTATTATTATTATTATTATTAAGTATTTCAGGATTAAGATCCTGGCCATTCATGGTTAGAAGACCTAGGTTTGGTGTGTTAGTTATATATGTACAAGCTACACTAAATGGATAGCTGCTTAATATGGGAACACAGTTAAATGAAATGGATTCACTCAGCCTTATTGTCCTTAGTCATAGCTTCCTTTTTATTCCTAATCCTGAATAATGTCTTCCCCTTCTGGTTTAAATTTATCTTAGAAAAAGGAATCAGCTGTAAAGGAAAGATCCACTTAGGCAAAGATTGTGGCTGGGAGGTGATTTACATTATATAATAAGAAATGTGGGATTGGTGCTAGTAGTGTGGTGGGATTATTTCAAGTGCATGTTTTATTTTCTTTTAAATTGCTGTTCATATTTTTCATTGTATCCTCAAACGTTGGCAACCTTCTATGTATGTTAAAAAAGCAGCATGAATGAAGGATATGGTGTGTCTGGGAAAAAAAGCTAGACACTTTTCTGTCCCTCCCCTTCGAATTAAAGTCTTTTTTGCTTTGTAAATTCAATTTTGATTTTTTTTTGTGGGGGCGGGGAAGAATATGACATCTCTTGCATGCAAGTTTATCTATTGTCTGACTTCCAATTCATGTGGTTTTCCTAGGCTTCCCTTGGTGGGGAAAAAAAGGAATCTATGAGTCATTTCAAATTCTGTTACAAAATCTATTAGTCATGTTTACTTCTCTTCCCAGCCCCCAGTTTTGTAACTGAAACCTTTAAGAGAACTGCAAGGAAAGAGGGTAATAATGTAGATTTTTTTTTTTAAAAAAGCATACATTATGAAAAGAATCCAGATAGTTGTTTTCAAGTATTTTGGCATTTATCGCCAGTATATTTTGTTAGATAGCATAGCTTAAGGAGAGCCAAATGGAAAGAAAAATATAAATAAGTGCAGTAGGTTTAGTAATTTCATAAACTGTATGGAAAACTTTTAGCTACATTCACAGCACAGGTCTCAAACTGAGACACAATGATTCAAACTTCAACATCTTTGTAAGTGGATTTGATATGATTGTAAGTAGTTTGTCTTGCATAGCATACATTCGGAAGAGAAGTCTGAACTGGAACTTTTTACAGCTCAATTTTTATAATATTGCCTGTATTTACAAGACATAATGTGCTAATGCTCATATTATGCAGGCAAGTGCAAGTATGTTCCTCAACCCAGGATATACATTATAGTGAGTCATACACTGTTACTATAAATACCATAAGACTTCTAGGATAAGAGAAGCAAGCTCTAATTTGTAAGATATATTTACTGTCATGACTCAGTATTTATATAAGAAGATCAAAGCTGGAAAGTGTAGTCATTATAATGAAGATTGCACTGTAGGCACACATCATTGCAAAGTGCTTTGCAGTGACTTCATCCTGAACCATATATGCATATTCTGAATATTTTAGTAGTGGTTTTCTTGAGTTATTCAATTATTTGATACATCATCAAAAAAAAAAAAAGAAGAAGCAAGAGTAATATTCAGAAATTAGACATTGATGGATACCAGACTATAGGTCATATGCATATCCACTTTTTTTTAGTTTCTCTGGATGCAGTAGTTTGTCTTTTGGTAGTAGGATTGTTTCATTCTGAGCTGTTACACTTTTAATTTGATAAAAGAAATTATGCATAGGTTCTGATTAGGTGGGCCAACCTTTTGCACTTTATACTCATATCCTGCACACAGCTTTCTCCAAGAGCCAAAGAGCTTTGCATGCAAAATGTGCGTTATAACCTATTAACCAAAATTGCATTGCTTTTGAAGTAATAGCAATAGCAGTTAGATTTATATACTGCTTCATAAGTGCTTTACAACCCTCTCTAAGCGTTTTTATAGAGTCAGTATATTGTCCCCAACAATTTGGCTTCTCATTTCATTAGCCTTGGAAGGATGGAAGGAGGAGTCAACCTTGAGCTGGTCAAGATCGAACTTTGGGTAGTTGGCAGAGCTAGCCTGCAATACTGCATTCTAACTACTGCATTACCTCGGCTCTTCCCAGGATTCTCAGATTGACTGTCTTTCATAATAGAAACAAACTCAGAATTGTCTGTTGAATGTAGATCTTCAAATCAGTCTTCACAGTTACTACAAAAGCATTTTTATATTCCATCAACCCAATCACTACTGCAAAGCAGTATAGAAAAAAAGAGAAGGCACCAAATATGCAAAGAAAGAGGAACAAACTTCAGAAATGCACTCATTTGAGATAAAAACTCTTCTCTTCTGATTCTGTTCTCTAACAAAATACCAGTGCCAGGAAAAGCCACTGTTCTGAGCTGATAGGTGTCTTCTCCTGTGCAAGAAACAATCCAGACCTGTTGCTAAGAGGAAGAGGTTTTATTCAGGATTGGACCTTGCTTGATTGTTAAATTCATCTCCATCCCTTACAAGTCCAAGGGAAACTTATTTTCTAGGTAAATGCTGCAATTTATTCATTAAATGGGCATGCTCTTTAATCAGCATAGATGGTGCTATTTGCATAATTTCGCCCAGAGTCATTGTGAAATACTGCATAATATTTCTCAATAAAGAAATAAATGGTTTTTTAAAATTTCCATTAATTAAACGATTGTCTCTTTGCAAGCCAAGAAGCTGAATGGAATAACTGAATAGGCCAATTTTAGTGTCATGGTTATCCTCTTTTATTCTTGCATGTCATTGGTAATAGCAATAGTAATACCACTTGGACTTACACAGTGTAAGCGCTTCACAGTGCTTTACAGCCCTAAGAGGTTTATAGAGTTGGCATATTGCCCCCAACAATCTGGCTCTTCCTGAGCCAGTGAGACTCAAACTACCAAACTGCAGGTAGCCAGCAGTGAACAGAAATAGCCTGCAGTATTGCATTCTAACCACTGCAACACCATGGCTCATAAGGTAAGGTAGATTTATCATCAAAAAGGAACACAGGAATGCAAGAAGCTATATTATTATGTCAGATCCTGGACCAGCTAGCCTAGGGGCAGTGACATTGACTGGAGACATTGGGCATTGAACCTGAATCTTTAACATGAGAACTCATGCTCTTATTGTATAGCTTTAGTCAATATTAGTTCATATGCTATGTCTGAAGGTTGAGTCATGGCAACTGAGCTTATTCTTCTTGATAGTCTGGGACATTTTGCTGCTCATCAAAGCAGCTTCATCAGAGGAAATTAGTTGGGCAGAGTGTCATTGGAACATATCAACTCCTTCCACACCAACCTCAGGGATTTCCTCCCCAAAGTGCATTGCAAAATGACAATGAAGTTTTTCAATCATTTGGGTAAAATTGCCCAAACATTGAATCTGGGCAACTAGATTTATTTTTCTTGCTAGCCTAACTAACTTGGTCTGACTGATGAAGCTGCTTGGATGAGCAGTGAAACATCTCATGACTCAGCTTTCAGACAACTTTACACGGATGACTGAGAATCTTCATTGATTCATAGGCTATGTTTGAGCTTATATATATCCCAGGCCATTCAGTGATGTTCCAATTAACTATGGATTAATTGGATCCACAACTGCCCAAAGCCCAATGATTTATTCCCAGGAGTAGTAGATTAGAATAATTAGGCTAAAGAACAGAAATCATTCTGACAAATTAATAAAGCAAGCTGGAAGATGAAATAAGATATATCATCACAGCTATACCCTGAAAATGATTATGCTATATCAAGCTCACTTTTTCAGAATGTCTATATATTAGTATGTATTTAGGGTGTGTGTGTTGGTAGATATGTCTACAATTTCAGTTCCCTTAATATTATAAATAGTTCCTGATATAGGATATTAAATAGCACTCTTTTTTATTGCACCTAAACCAAAAAGGGACAAGGCACAATTTTCATCTTTTCCCCCATCCCTGAAAGGCCTTTGTTTGTTTTATCCTCCGATCCAGGCAATTAAGGCTTATGAATGTGGCATTTACAGTGTTTCAACATTCCCACTGTGTTAGAAATTCCTTCAGTTAATAGCCAGAGGTGCCCTATTCTAGTGGCTGGTCTAAATCCCTGTGAATGGCTGCTTGAATGAGAGGTTTGTGCAAAGTTGTTTCCCACAATCATACAATACACTACTCACTGTCAACATGACTTCAGCCATAGGTCAGTTGGAGAGCGGCTGAAATAAAAATAAAATATTTTACAGGACGGAAACAAATGGCACTGTGGAAAACTGCTGTTGAGTTTAATAACTTTGATTTAAATAGTCCATGCTATGTTGTTCTGTCGTGGATGTGCAAATACGAATAATGATCTATTGCTGGCACAGATTTGTGTTTTATTTATAAAGATGATAATATATCAAAGTCAGAAAATTTGTTTCAGACTTATAATTTCCCCCTCCCCCCTACTGCTTGATATGTAATATATGGAAATTATTATTCATCTATTGTCTTTAAAATTCTCTTTAAAATAGAACTTTTGATTCTATTGCTAATCTTTTCCTGTCAATATAATAGATTTTGTAGGACCACGATTTAATTTTTGACCACTAATTCTTTAAAATAATGTCATACAATTAATACTATTGTATGAAAGCAAGTTTGGTGTAATTCCAAAAATTAGGAAGATACACACACACATACACACACACAAGTCCAAGGAATATAGGTAGTCATTCAATGTATAACTATAATTGGGCGTGGAATTATGGTTGTTAGTTGTTGTGGTGGTAACTGGAGACATCCATGTAACCAAAAGTAATTTTCCAGCCTTTTTCATGGTGGTTGGTAAGCAAATGCAACAGTTGTTTAAGCAAACCCATTAATCTGAATGGGTGTTTTTTGCTGGAAACCAGCAAAAAAAACAACAACTGAATTGTGGCCATGTGACCATGGAACATCACGGCCAGTCCTAAAGCTGACCTTCGTGATGTAAGATCACATGACTGTTGAGGACAGCAATGTGGCCATTTATGACTTTTGGTGATGCTTTATGGGCCATTCTGTGGCTGCCATAGCATCAAATCATCATTTAAAAAAATACACATTAAGTGAAGACTATCTGTAAACTAGCACAGAATTTGCATTTGGGGGTCTCTTCCTCTTGCCTTTTTGACTCAACGGCCATGTGGTTGCTTGATTCCTGGACATGAAATGCTCTTTCCTAACATGAGATTGGATCTTGCTATTGGAAGAATATTTAGAAAACTGGTTTGCATATACTAGCTTATAAATTTAATTTCCCACACATTGCCAATCCTAAATAAAGTGCTTTAAACATGTGTACAAATGCTACACTTTAAGGGAATAGATCAGTACCTAGGGATAAGTAGGAAGATGTTTCTTAAAAATGTCCTACTCATGACTTTCTAACCAAAAATTGCAGCGGACTAAACCGGACTGAGCTGGGAGAAAGCACAGTTATACTTTTTCTACATTTAGCAGGAAGCCGGAGCATGAAAAACAGAAAAATCCTTCTTTTTCCATGCTGGGAATTCCCACTGCAGTCTCAGTGGCTCCATTTACTAAAATAATCTGTTGAAATGCAGGATGACATTTGACCCATCCTCTTATTATTAGTGCATTCAAAATGTGATTGCACTTCTGAGCCTGAGCCATTCATGACATTCACGGTAAGGCGGTGTTTGATTCTCCTTAATCAATATTAAAGGGCTTATTTTCAGCGTTTGGATGGTTAAAGTTCCCTTTTGTGTTATGCCTTTGTTAGAAACCCCTAGGAATCCTCTGAATTTGATAAGTCAAACTATTTACACAGCCTTTTTAACTCCTGAGAACCATGGCTTCCCCTTTTCATATTCTCTAATCCAGGGATATGAAAATCAATCCAACACCAGACTTAATGAACCCCAATGCTTCTTTGTCAAAGAGCCCTCTAAGTCAATCAAACAGAATAGAGCTGGAAGGATAGACATAGAAAGCATAGACTAACAGAGTTGGAAGGGACCAGGGGTGGGATTCAAAATTTTTAACAACTGGTTTTGAGGGCGTGGCTTAGGTGGTGTGTGTGGCTTGGTGGTCATGTTATTGGCTGGGTGTGACCAACTAAATTTCACTCACATTGAGGCACCCATCTCCTTGCCTAGTCTCTCATGACTGTGGGGATGCTGCAACAGTCGTAAGTGTGAAAAATGTTCATAAGTCACTTTTTTCAGTGCCATTGTAACTTTGAGTGGTCACTCCACACAAGCAAAGTACCAGCAAAGGAGGGGGAAAAAAACTCCAGAGAAGTTCCTGAGACAGGAAGTCTAGTCCTGCCAAGAATGTAATATTTTATTTTTATTTATTTATTTATTTTTGCCAATTGTTTACCAGATAATAGGTATAAGTAAAAACATAGTTATGAATACATGGATACATATAAGAAAAATAAAAGAAACAATAGGACAGGGACGGTAGGCACGTTGGTGCCCCCTACAAACCTCTTAGGAAAGGGGTGAGGTCAATAGTAGACAGTCTAAGGTTAAAGTTTTTGGGGTTTGGGGAAGAAACCACAGAGTCAGGTAGAGTATTCCAGACATTGACCACTCTGTTGCTGAAGTCGTTTTTTATTTTCTGATTTTTTTTTGCCAACATGTAGGACAGAGCATTTATTTGTTGAGATTTATTTGTTGAGATTTGATTTGTTTGACCATTCTGATACATAGTCAAAGTCTTTTTGAAGGGTAGCAGTATTGTCTGTGGTGTTGAATAGCTTTACATCATCAGCGAAGAGAACGCAGTTACTCTTAATATGATCACAGAGGTCATTTATGTAGAGTATGAAAAGAGTTGGTCCTAGAACACTGCCTCGGGGTACACCACTGTTGACAGATACAGAATTTGATAGGATGCTCCCAATTTTGACCATTTGTTGTCTGTTTGACAGAAATGCTTCTATCCAGTTATGCAGGTGTCCAGAGATATCGTAAGATTCTAGTTTTAGGAGTAGTTTGTCATGTACCACTGAAACAAAGGCTTTAAAGAAGTCTGTGTTGATTGCATCTATTGCTTTGCCCCGATCGAGTTGTGTAGTCCATATGTTTTTGCAGTGTAAGAGTTGCAGATTACATGATAGTTTTTTCCTGAAACCAAATTGTTTATTAGAGAGTAAGTTGTTTGTTTCTAAGTGGAGGATGATAGATTGGTTAATAATTGATTCCATGACTTTACAGGTGACGCAGCATAGAGAGATTGGTCTGTAATTTTCAACTAGGCTGGGCTCTCCCTTTTTGAAGATGGGGATGACCATGGCTTGTGATCATAGTTTTGGCAAGGAGCTGGTCCTAAAAGATTTTTCAAAGATTATGCTTAGAGGTTCGGCTATGGCAGTGGATAGTTTTTTTAAGAAGTAGGCACATATTCCATCCAGTACATTAGATAGAGGTGGTTTTAGATTGCGTAGTGCTTTTTCAACACTGTCTTCTGTAAAATCGATATGTATTAGATCATTGTAGTTGTCTGTTGTTCGACTAGGAAATACTGGACATGATCCATTGCTGTTTACAAATACTGAGCCAAAGAATGTGTTTAAAAGGTTGGCTTTAATAGTGTCGTCATTGCAGTCTTTACCATTAGGTCCTTTCAGAGGTGGGATGGATCTTGAGTCTTTTAGTTTGTTGTTTACAAAATTGTAGAAAGCACTGGTGGAATTGGTGCGTAGAAGGTTTTCTTCTTGTTTGATAATTGGTGCATTCAGTTTTTATCTGGTGGCATAAATTTTTGTGTCAGTTTTTGAAGTTGGCAACGTGACCAGATTTGTTTTTCTGCCAAAGTGATTTCTTTTTGGATTGAATGGGTAATTTGTTTTTTCTGGTTTTGGGAGTTGTTAATGGTACATATAGTTTGATGACTCTTTTGACTTCAAGTAAGACTATGTTGTAATGGTCTTCTACAGTATTGCATCCAGAGAATTGAAATTGCGAATCAAGGGATGAGGGATCATTGTTTATAAGATCATATTGCCTTTTTTGAAGTTATAATTGGGGATTCTGTCATTGTGATGATTTTTGTGTAGACGTAGGTTGAGACAAAAATCAATCATGTTGTGGTCAGTGTTGGAAAAGAGTTCTTCAATTTGCAAACTATTGCAGAAGATGAGATCGAGGCAGTTGTTAAGTCTAGTGTTGTTGGTTACTAGTTGTTCTGGTCCCAGATTTGAAGGTTGCATGTGTGGGTTCAGTTGTACATTTGTTAAGAGTCCAGTTAATATGAGGTAGATTGAAGTCACCAAGAAAGATAAAAGTGCGTGGGCAGGATGCTGCCCATGTTAGTAGTATATTTAGCTTGTTAGCATGTTCAATGTCATAATCAGGGGCTCTGTAACATAGTAAGAACTGAAATGTGATATTTAAGGACAGTTCACAGATGATGGTCTAAAGAAAAGCAAGCTCTTGGGTAACTTGGGTGTTTTTTAGATGTAGGGACTTTTTATAGAAGATAGCAACACCACCTCCTCTACAGTAAACATGATAGTCTCTTATTGTGGTAATGGAGTCAGGGAGAGATGCTTTGAGCCATGTTTCACAGACAAATATAATGTCTAATTTAGCCGTATTTAGTAAGAGGAGAAATTCAGGTGTTTTATTTACAAGGCTTCTTGCACTGAGTAGCTTGCATTTAAAGTTAGTTGTGGTTGGAATAGAGGTCATTAGGGGCATGTGTGCCTAGTTTTGAGTGATGTTGGATTGGATGGGGTGGGGTTGAATGCAGAGTTTTGGGTTGTGTGACTTTCTTTTGATGCAATCAGCTCTGTAGTCAATGTGTAGGTGCTTTTCTTCATTGTCTAGACGGTTTTTGAGTTCTGAGCAGAGTTCACAGGAGCGGATTCTTTGCAGTATGGATAAGTCTGGTATTGAGTGAAGTTTTTTGTGGTTAGGATTGGTTTTTGCAATGGCATTTATTGTATAAATGAATATGAATTTGCTGGACTCATTTTTGCATACAACTCTACAAAATCTTGGGGCCACAGAGCCGTCATTGTATTTGCACCCAGGACCATCTCTGGTTATTTCAATGATATCTTCAGGAGAGATGTTTGTTGTATTTGAGTTGCTTATGATATCACAAACTTTGGTGATGTCGTCTGATTTGTTGGTGTCTTCGAGACCGAATAAGATGGCATTTGGACGTTTCTGTTCACATTCCATGGTGTCTCTGATGAGTAAGGAGATATTATTTGTGGAATTATTTGAAGGGATAGTAATTGTTTGTGGCTGTGGTTTGGTGGTTATTTTTGATTGTAGTTGTGATTGTAGTTGAGATAGTGGTTGTGGTTGTTGTGGGATTTGATTTTGAGCTGATAGATACTCACTTATCTGTGCTGTATTTTTTTTTCAAGAGAGATTAGGCTTGCTTGTATAGTTGTTTCAAAACGTGTTGCTAAGCGTTCTTCTACTGAGTGAATGTGTGATTCTATGCTTTCAACTCTGTCAGGTAGGGTACTCAGTTTGTTTAGCTTAGGAGAATAAAGGTTAATGGAGAGGCAGTTTCTGTAAGCAACACCAGAATGTTTCCTTCCTGCCTTCCTTACAGGATTAGGCCAGTAATTTCTTCTAACAACCAGTTCTCTGAACTGCTTAGAATGGTAACAACTGGTTCTAGAGAATAGGTGCGAACTGTAGAATCCCACCCCTGGAAGGGACCTTGGAGGTCATCTCTAGTCAAACCTCCTGCTCAAGCAGGTGATCCTACACCATTTCAGACAAGTGACTGCCCAGTCTCTTTTTAAAACCACCAGTGATGAAGCACACACAACTTCTGAGGGCAAGCCATCCACTGGTTAATTGTTCTCACTGTTGGGAAGTTTCTCCTTAATTCCAGGTTGCTTCTGTTCTTCATTAGTTTCCATCAGGAGTGGAAGTTTGCAGGGGTTCAGAGAAGCCCCAAATCCCACTCTGGCTGGCCCCACCCATCCCTCCCAGGAGTCCCCACATGGCCCATTTTAGATGCAGGTAAGTGCAGGGCAAATGAGGAGGCTTGGGGAGGGCAAAAAGCAAACCTCCCGGAAGTTTGGGAAGGCTGGAAACGGTCCCATTTTTGGCTTCCAGAGAGCCTCCGGAGCCTGGGAAGGCCATTTTCGCCCTCCCGGAGGCTCAAGGAAAGCCACTGGAGCCCAAGGAAGGCAAAAAGTCCCCCCCACTGTGATGCAGGAGGCTGACTAGGCCACGGCCACCATGGCCATGCTCACCTAGCAACTGGGCAGAGAACCATTTGCTAAAAATTTTGAAGCCCACCCCTGGTTTCCATCCATTGTTTTTTGTCTTGCCCTCTGATTCTTTGAAAAATAAGTGGACCCCCCCCCCTTTGTGGCAGCTTCTCAAATACAAATTCTCAAATACAAAAGTGTTTGCCTCTGTATTCTAGGAGCTTTTCTGGGTTATGTTTTCCCCAGACTGATTTTGTCCACCTTATGAAACAAGATGCTCCTGCTTAATGTCACTTTAAAGCTAATCTCCTCATTCCACAGAGTCCCTTCTTCTGATGTGCTTGCTAATTGCATGTCTTCCACAGCACTATTTATCAGCACAAGAGTGATACAATTTATTGGAATGTCAGCTTTTTGTCTAATTATTTTGACCCTTCTGAACTCAGCTCATGGGAACTGTTAGGAACAGAGCAGCTTTAAACTGGAGAGGGTGGAGGAGAGGAACCTACCATATGTTACAAGTTATTGTTGTGCTGGCTTTTAAATAAGCAAAATGGACAGGGACCAACATCTGGAAATGGCAGGGCTGACGCTCTGAAGATTGAAGAATATTGCCATTAACTGAGTAGAGGTGCAAAGAATTTGCATAGTTTCAGTATCTAGAGATGAGAAGGCTTGGAAAAACTGCAAAAAGCATAATAATCTTCAGGGAAAGTTTTAAAGCTTTTTTTTCCTTTGTGTTTCAAAGACTTGGAGCATACATTTATTAAAATTTACATTGTAATTATAAATAAAATTAATGTGAAAGAAATTGTTCATTATATATTAATTGGGTTCAAATATTTATAATTAGTATCTTATGACTATCACTAAGTGTTGTAGTTTATGATTTATGACAAAATCATAAATTTTTATGATGACTATGATCGTGATTTATCACTTATATCTTTTATGTACACTGAGAGCTTATGCACCAAAGACAAATTCCTTGTGAGTCCAATCATACTTGACCAATAAAGAATTGAATTCTATTCTATTCTATTCTATTCCATTCCATTCCATTCCATTCCATTCCATTCCATTCCACTCCACTCCACTCTATCATCTGAAGGGACAGAGAAGCTCAAGTTATTTCTGCATCACCTTAGGTTTTGAACAACACAGGATAAGACAACTTCCACATGTCATGCCAAGCAATAAATAATAGTTAACAAATGAAAAGAAACTTGATTTGTTAACTATTATTTTTTTCCTTAGCATGACGTTTTAGCGTAAAAGCTGTTTATGGCTGAGCATGCTTTGTAATTGAGACAGTGTTTTGTTACATTATTTAATGTGGTGCTTACTTTCATTTTTGCCATTTAAACTGTTAAATAAAATGCTATTAATTGATCCCCAATAAGCAATTGGACACACATGCAAATGTTTCTAAATCTCTATATTTTGAGTAGAAGTGACTTGAAAATAATAAAGAGCAGTTGCAGAAAACAGAGCATCACCAAAGCAGGTTACCAAAATGTTTATAATTGCCAGATTTAATTCTTAATTGGTGGTGGGAACTTGTATTTACCTACATACAAAGCTGGATTCTAATATACCCTTTTCTTGCATATGCTATTGTATCATTATTTTATAAATCTCCTCCAGATGTCTGTACAGTACAGGCAAATGCTGGCAAGCAAATCTCGTGAGCCAGTGAGCCAGGCAGCTTTATTGAGTCTTCTTGAACCAGTGATTTATAAATTTATTATTTTCTCTATTATTTTAAGATGGATTTGTTTGGTCAGTTTTTCCTCATGTGTGCTGAGTTTATTCCCCACATGATTGATATCAGTTGCTTCAAGGTTTTCTCTGGAGGACAAAATGCATGGTGGACTTACTTAGGCTTGGAAAACATAAAATGGCTCAGACTCAAAGGACACCATGTGCATGGCTGAAACAAAACATAGATGCGAAGATTGAGAACTTTGTTTTCTCAAATGAGTTGAATGTAGACTGAAATAAGCAAAAGTTCATTTTGAATGGGTGCCTCAAGATTGCCCTTGTGGTTCAGGTTTTGCAGATTCTGGTACTGTTCCAAAACTAGTAGGTCAAAGTGGACAGAGGGAGAGTTAAATGCAACATTAAACTCTTTCAAAAGCGATGCAATTAGTTCTGTGTAGATGATCATGTGTTATGAACACATAAGCAGATCTGAGGCCTCTGGCATTTTCAAGTCTTGCCAAAAAGTATATAGTAGATAATCTTGGGGTAGATTTGCACAACACATTCTAAGTCATTGAATATGCGCACAATATTCTTTACTCCAGTTAGCTTTAACATTGGTTAATTATTTTGTGCCTTAGCATATTGTGAGAATGTAACCCATTTGGTTAACTTATATCTCAATATTTTGCACAAAAGTGGTCAAATAGGGTTCAAGTTAAGTGTGAGCCAATGTTTGTGTATTCAGATACAGCTCCTTTTAATACAGTGGCCCTCAATCTTTTGGGTGGCGGGGCCATTTCGCAGAGGGGGGGTTCCCCACTTTTGGGACTCCCACATATGTGAGGATGGGGTTCCACTCGATTGCGCAGCCCAGTTCTTAGTGGGCCATGGACTGGTGCCAGTCTGGGGACTGGGGGAACCCTGTTCTAATCTTGGCTCTTGACAAATATATCTTTTCTTTTATGTACACTGAGAGCATATGCACCAAGACAAATTCCTTGTGTGTCTAATCACACTTGGCTAATAAAGAAGTCTGTCTATCTATCTATCATCTATCTATCTATCTATCTATCTATCTATCTATCTATCTATCTATCTATCTATCTACCTATCTACCTATCTACCTATCTACCTACCTATCTATCTATCTATCTATCTACCTATCTATCATCTATCTATCTATCTAATACACAGGTGCTACTTGTGGACCTGTGAACTTCTATCTTGAGTTCCCTCAAGTAATTTTGGATAGGGTCATTTGGTCAATCAAGGGCTGGAAAAAAGCACTAAATTCTTATGGCACTTTGGAGAAACCAATCCAATTGGACTAAGGATTGAAGCACTGAAGCCTTCTTTAATAACCATTCCTAAGTGCTGTTATGTATTCCTAGGTCCTGATAAAATACAATGTGTTTATTTTTTATTGAATTTATATATCAGTGAATTTATCTCACTGATAAGGTGACTTTGGGCATTTGTTAAAAAAGAGATAGGCCACATTGAAATCCTAATATACCAGAGTTCACATTTTTCATAATAATTTGAAATGGCATTGTGGAAGTTCAGTAGCAAAATAATCTCAATGTTTTATATGACAAAGAATGCTTAAATAAGAAGGTAAACGGCATCTTAAGACTCTGTAACACATACACTTCTTCTGTTAACCCTCCAAAACTGACTGACTTTCTTTCTTACACACACACACACACACAAATCCACACCCATGTTGAATATGTTCAACTCCAACTGCCTAAAAAATAGGTTCTATTTAGTTTTGAATTCGCTGATTTCTTTCTCTCTTTGTCTTTTATCTCATTGGAAGAAAACAGTAGTTTTTCTTTATGGTTCTTTATGTTAATTGGTTCCATTTACAGAAGTTAACTCCTTTATATGAAGTTGTTGCAAATAAGGTTGTTTTGTTTTTCATGCTTTCAGATTAATCTGCTCTGTTGGCAATTAGGTATATAAAGAATTCTTTTAGGGATAAGAAAACTTGAAAGCAGATGTGATATGACTGTTTTAATAAGTGTGCAGCAGACAAGGAGACAAATTCCAGCTTCTTTATGTTTTGATCTGTCTGTGCATCTTTCCTCGTTCCTGTTTTTATATGAACAACTTTTGTCTCCTCTCCCTGAGTTGAGCAACAAGTCATGGATGCTCTTCTTCACAGACTTGCCTGCGTTTGGTGTTCATATTTTCTTGATCACGGGTCATTCATTCCATTATCTGCATTCATGGATCATAAAATACAGTTTATGATTTGTGTCACACTGGGAGCTCATCCAAAACTACCATCTGGATGCTGCTTTGTCTGTCATTTACTCCATCTTATCCTTTTTTTAAAAAAAGAATTAAAAACATTATTAAAGTTTTTGAAAAGAAAGACCAACACTAGTACAAACTAAAGTAAGAAATAAATCAAAGAGAAAGCTGAAAATGCAAGAAAGAAAAATAGAAAAGAACAAAGTTACAAAAATTGCATCCAATCATCTTTACAGGAGTTATAACTAGAAATATAAATTTACCTCTTTCTCTATAAAGTTATGTCATGACTCTCTTCTTACTACAACACATCACATCCAGTCATCAAAAACAAGGTGATGTTCTTTTTTTAAATTTAACACAAAAAAATCCATAAACAATTTCCAAGCAGCAATAAATGTAGATAATGTCTTTTCTCTGTTCAAAGAAATCAATTTAGCCATCTCAGCAAGTTCATTCCTTCCATCAATTGGTTGATGCATAAATTCCTTAAATTGATACCACTTATTTTGATTTACTGATTGATTTAATGATTACATAAATCTGTAAATATCTGTAGGATATTCTTATTTAAGAAAAAAAAAAGTACTTGTGCAGATGTAGTATCATCAATAACGATAAAAGAATGAAAAAAGTTTATTTTAACTTAATGTATTTAAATGTATTGTCAGGACATTTTTCTAGATTGAGTGTTTTTCTACAAAAGTTATTGGTTTTTTTATAGCTATGCATATTATCCATGAAATTTGCATAGCTACAGCATATTTTCAAGTGCATTTGAATTTGTCTTTCCATACAAAAGCAAACTGTACTTGATACTTTCATTTATTATCATTATATCATTATATTATTTTCCATTTGACTAACTGAAACTAAAACTGAATTAAAAGAAGCCTTAGATTTCATTATTCTAGAGACTATTCAAATATATTTAATAATTTCCAGGCATTATTTTTTATATCCTTTAATATTTCTGGAAATTGAGATGTGATAGGCAGCATAACAGGCCAGAGAATGATATGCATAACCCTTGCTTAAAATAACCTTAGCATTGTTTTGGGTAAATACCATTGCTGGTTATTATGTGTTTTAAAAATAGTTACTTAAGTTACTTTTTATACTGAATCTTACTCCGTATCCTTTGTAAAAACCTTGTTGAGGTTCACTAAACAGGGATCTTTATTCCCAGCCTTGAAAGCTACCAGGCATTTTTAGTTATCAGTTGCTAAGTGGTTATATTTTGATTTTGAATCACATCAGAAATAACTGGATTTTGAAAATTGAGAAGATGTTTTATTGTAACACCTGGACTAATCAAAGGATCAATAGTTAAAATCAGTTGATTTCCAGTAGGTCCAAAGATTTGGAGAGACTGTCCATAAGTATTACTTAGTTACAATATTTGTTTGGCAACATGTACAATGATAAATTATTGTACTGCAGTGTTACCACCTATCATATAAGAGATATCTTTTATAAGATAGGCTCCTATATAATTGTTTGTGGAGGGATGAACCATGAAATTGATATTTAACTAAGAGGGTATACAATAATTCTATGGAGAAAAACACACACGATTGGATCATTTAATGTTCTATCATGTCTGTGACTCTAGGCCCAGGTGATGACTGATTTCTTTAAATTCTCACTTAGAACCATGGATTTGGGTATGTGAATAAATATTAAGTATTAATATTTTTACTAATACTAAATATTAAATTTGTAGATATGATGCCTATCTACAGTTATGACTGTTATGCATGATTACATTTTTTCTTGCATCTTTGGCATAACCATTGCCTGACCCTAGATTGGTAGAAATAATTATAATGATGGCCATTTGGGTGCATTATACATCCTCTGATATATAATTCTTTCTAATTGTTTATGCCATTTTACAATATTTTTTCCACCCATACATTTTTTTCTGTTCAGTAGATATAACTTTCAAAGATACTTTCCACTATTCTGGAGAACCGCTTAAAAAGCTATCATTTCTGTTCCTGCAATAAAATATTGAAAAACAACAACTGTTGAAAGAAGCAATTGATATAGAATTCATTTTACCTGAAATGTCTTATCCAGTTTTCTGGTAACCTGGACGCAGTATGATATTTCAGTCATTGTCTGGCTGAAGTTTTCTGGTTTCATGCACTAAATAAGGTGGACCTGAACTTGGTGAGGACACTTTCAAGGAACACCTGAGCTGCACATTAGATTTGGAAGCTAAAAAAAAAGTTTTGTAATACAGAAATGTGTTCATGAAATATTGAATTGAATACAGTATTGAATTAGAGTTGACCTTATTTTTTTTTTACTTTACCAGATTGGGAAATCAAAATAACATATCAGAAGCAGGAAATGACAAATTGTTTCTGTAATCTTCCCAAGAAAACTGCATGGATGAGATATCAAGGAATGGAGTTCAACTCAGTCTCCTCTTGTATTTGTGATTCAGCAATAATTTCAATCCAATTCAAATAAACATTATACTCTAGTTAAGATGCATTTGGTTATAAGCTAAACTGAAATCTGAATTGCTCTTCAACTAGGCCTTTTCAGACTTTGAAAGTGTATGCTTTATTTTTTTAATCTTAGCTGCCTTTAAGGCCCCAAAGACAGTAATGATGGATGGATGGACAGATGCACACACAGAGACACACATATTTCTACACCACCCATCTTAGTCAAGTGACGTAAACACAGACACATACATATAATAATAAAATGTATAGGTGTTTTGCCCTTAGAAAATAAAAGGAAGATTGAGAAAAAACATTTGCCTGACATATTATTATTATTAGAAAGAT
Source organism: Pseudonaja textilis (assembly GCF_049901715.1). Lineage (NCBI taxonomy): Eukaryota > Metazoa > Chordata > Lepidosauria > Squamata > Elapidae > Pseudonaja > Pseudonaja textilis. The sequence continues at coordinate 77,956,063 of NC_141993.1, forward strand.
GGTTTTTTTCCTAGAAAATTTAAATGCATTGTAATATGAAAATTTTGCTTAAATCTTGAGCAAAAATGCAACTTTTATTGTAGTTTAGCTGATAGATGGGTTAAAAAGTGCTTTTACTTAGAATTACTGTTGACTGTCTTTTGCTGTATGAAACCAATCTTTAAAAAAAATCTAAGTAATACCATTTTTGGTATGCATACATTATTTTTCATAAATGATATATTTATTTGATAGTATTTATAGCCTGCACACCCCACACAGATTCTCGGGGTACAAGAAAAAAAAATAGACAATAAAAATCATGAATAGAAATCTATTCGTAGGTGCCCTTCAGTTAGATCAAATAAAGATCAGGCATCCACTGTTTTGGATGGTTTCTGAAATGCCTATGGAATAGTATCTATCTGTATCTCCAGAAGGAGAGTGTTCTGTAAAATCAGAACCTCAGTTGAACAGGCCTGAGCTTCAGAACAGTGGTGGGATTCAATTTTTTTTTTACTACCGGTTCTGTGGCTTGGTAAGCTTGGCAGGGGAAGGATACTGTAAAATCTCCAGTTAGACGTGTTATTTGCCGGTTCTCTGAACTACTCAAAATTTCCGCTACCATTTTTGCCCTCCCAGAGGCTCAAGGGACCCCGGGGAAGGTGAAAAACTGCCCTCCTGGAGGTTGCAATAGGCCGCACCCACCATGGCCTTGCTCACCCAGCAACCAGGCAGCGAACAAGTTGCTGGGATTTTTGAATCCCACCCCTGTATTAGAATTTTAAAATTTACTGCTTTGAAATGTTGAACGTTTATCAGGCATAGCTCTGTACAATATTGGTTTTATTTGTTTTAGTTCTATTTGTATCCCATAGGATATATTTAATGCATGTATAGTATCTTTCAATCTCTTAGAGTCTCCTTAACAAACTTTTATAAGTGTGCTTGTGGTGAATAGGGAATATCATTGATTTTGAGTGACTAACTGATCAGATAAAAGACTGCCTGTATTTGTGAGGGTCTTTGCAATGATTGATGGGTTATAATAACAAGCCGACATACTCTTGAAGTTGCTGTGAGAAAGTGCCATATATATTTTTTATTAAATATATGTACACGATAGAAATATGTGTTTCCACACCAACCCCAAGAATTAATCTTTTAGCAAGTCAAAATATAAATATTAAATATAAAAACAAAGCCCAACATGATTGATCTCTTAATTTAAAGCAAGGTCTTGTCTGAGCAAAACAAGGGAACCTAAATAGACTCATTTTGTTCTTTGTATTCATAAAAGTGGGGAATTATGGATGGAATGTGTAGTGCATGTTAAATGATTAGTTTTTTTTTCTGGTCATTTGATAAATAAGTTGTGTGAATTTGACTTTATCATAAAGAAATACGTTTTGCATTCTATGTTAGAAAAAGATTGGGTGCTTTCAAGTGTAAATATAGAAAAGTCCAAGTCTGTTCTACAACCCTAAAATATTTAGTTCTGAAATGCGTGTCTTCTATCTGCTCCCAAAATTATAATATTTTTCTTCATTTTGCAATAGTGAACATTTGAATCCAGTTCTTGCTTCAGTGTTGGATGAATGCCTACTGGTCTAGGGACCAATATGCTTTCTCTGAAGTAGATTTTGTGCCCGTGCCCCCTTTTTGAATCAAACTGCTACTATTGCCAATGTATTTGTGACCTCTAACTTCTTGGTTATGACTTGGCTAAAGCTTAATGCACATTTTGTATCTTAAGACTAGTATGTTGGGTCTCATTTCTTCCCCCCTTGCCTAATTTATCTTACAGATAGTACTGTCGTTTATATTTCTCACCTGAATAGTTCTGAGTACAGGTAGTAGACCATATAGATTTGAGACTCAAAAGTGCTTTTTCAAGAGGCAACTGGACTTTCTGGTTTTTCTTTGAAGACATTTTGCTTCTCATTTGGGACAACCATGACCTGGATGACTGAGAATCTCCATAGACATATAGAATTGAGATAACTTGAAAACACTAGAAAACTATCTGGGTATCCATGATATTGCCTGCAATAGCACTTGACTTAGGGAAGATATTGTTTTAAATCTAACTTGCAAATTCAGAGTGGGGCTTTGCTAGGTAGATTTTCTCTGTTAGTTTTCATGGGAAGTATTTGTTCCTTGTCAGTTTGTAGAGAGAAGGATTGAGTTGCAAATTTATATTTCCAATGTTTACATGGAAATTTATATTCCCAAGTTTGCATAGAAATCTCTTGATGTTATAGCAGAGGTGAGGAAGTATGGATGATTTATGATTTCGGACTTCAACTCCCAGAATTCCCAAGCCAGCAGGAAGCAGTAAATTGAGTTAATTCTTTATGTATTTATATGTAGTTTAAATCTAGTTTAAAGTCCTTATATCCAATATATGCATGTTATTGGCATAATGTTTAAAAGTGCATTTTAGTTATTAACCACTTAAAGATTAAATATAGCTCATAGAACTTTAGAATACTCCTTAATGGAAAAATTAATTTAAAGAATAAATGGGTAGTAAACATGGTGGCCATTGCAGAAAAGTACAGGTGCTTTTTCTGTTTGATAAATCATACTATTTATGTATATTTGTGTGTGTGTGTGTGTGTGTGTGTGTGTGTGTGTGTGTGTATTTACTTATTTAAAATCAGCTTGTAGTCCTCCTCAGTCCAGAGAAGCAACTCTCGAAAGTCGTATTTCATAAATATGGAATTATGCCACTGATACAATTTCTGTGCATTGCTGTGGTTATATATGGTAACAAGGCATAATATCGATCAGCTGCTATAGGGCACTGATTAATTAGTAGTACCAGCTATTCAATCTGGAAGCAAACGTTTGCATTTTTGAAGATTTTGATTAAAGTTTAAAAAGAGAGAGAGGAAAAAAAATTACATTACCCATTGTAAATTTTATCTCTTTTAGGAAGCCCGCAGAGGAAAATTCTCCATGAATGTACGTCACAATGATGATGACCGACCAAATTCCACTGGAGTTGCCATCATTGCTGAATGGGGAAGTAGCCATGATGCCTCACTTAGTCAATGGAGATGGAACACAGCAAGTCAGTATATTCTGAAAGTGGTGGCTTGGAATGTATATTTCTGCTATTTATGACTTGTGCAATGATGGTTTATGTGTTTACTTAGCATTAAGGTACATGGAATGATAGGAATAATAATAATATTTAAGCTAACCCTTGCCCTAACCCTAATACAGCACTCTCTGGGCTATTTACAGTATAAGCATTATTTTCATATTGCCCCCAACAATTTGGGTCCTCATTTTACTGACTTCAGAAGGATGGGAGGTCAACCTTGAGCCTTGTCAGGATCGAACTCCAGACTGTGGGGAGAGCTTGTCTGCAATACTGCACTTTAACCAATGTGCTGCCAAGGCTTAAAATGGAATAAATTCTTGAGGAAGAAGTGAGAGCGAACTTTAGTGTTATTCTTTATGCTTTCATTAATTTATTTTGTTCCGTGATAAGGCTCAAGATTAGGTAATGCAAGATCCCCCAGAAATTCTCACAGACAAGAACTAATCTGACCAAAAGGGTCATTTTGGAATTAAAACTCTACCCCTTTTATATATGTGGCAAAGGGGTATATGCCCATTTTGGTCCCCATTCTTGAAGACGTTGCTGACTCTTGTTCAGTTCCACCATTTATCTAATGGATTCATCATGTTGAGTTTCCTCAAAAGTCTAAATGGCCAACTTGTTTAGGGAGATATAAACTTTGTAGGACAAAACTAATTAAAAAACCCGGATGAAGCATGGGTGTGTCTAGAATTAAAGCAAACTTTTTTAGAACATCTGTATCACATTTTCTTTCAAACAACAAGCAGTTTTCTAGTTAGACAATGGCAGATGGTCATTCCCCATTACACAGGGAAGATCAAAGAAGACATATTCAATGAGTCAAGTTTCAAATCCCTGATCAGAATATTGGTTGTATTGTATAATCATCAACTAATGCAGGAAGTGTTGAGGGATTTGATATAATCATGGCATGAATAAAATTCAAACTGTTCCATTTAAAGATAACAAATTCTTCAGGTTTTTTTTTTACTGTAATAATATTTGAGATATTATGACTTGGACTGTTTACCTTCCTTCCTTCTTTCCTCTCCCCTTGCTTCCTTCCTGCCTCCCTAATCATTTCCTGCTTTCTTTGTAATTACCCAATTTCTTATAAAAAGTATCAATGAACCTTTATTTTGTAAATTGAAAAACTAAGTAATCACAACAATACAAGTGGCAGCAGCTTTTTTATTGATGTGCAATGTGAATCTGCAAGTGAAGATCTGTTCTGTATTGAGTTATGCCTGCATATGAAAAATAGCATGGAAAGAAGGTCAGCTTCCCTATTTTTATATTTGCTTTTTTTGTTTTGGGAAACTTTCTGAGTTTGGAGAAAGTATTCATTGAGTGCAACTGTAATCTGTAAGTTTTGATGGTGTGGAGAGAGGATTATGTCAGGAATTGTATACCCCTTATCTACAAAGTTTTGGAACCAGATAATTCATACCTGCTCAAGGTATTCTTAGTGAAATTCCCAGGTAGACTCTAGAATCTCTTCAATTAAAGTTTGGCTGGAAAGAATGCAAGAATGGTCCTTTAATTTTCCTTGTTTACCACAGCATCTTTTAGTTTTCAAGAAAGTGTTTCATCTTAAAGACTAATTACAACTTTCACAACAATGTATTATATTTGGAGATGAAGCAGGAAGACAAAGAAGAAGGGGGAAATACCAATTTTAATTCACCATTTTGGAAAATTAACGTGAGTCTGAAAGTATTTCCAAGATGAAAAAAGGGGGGGGAAATAAAACTTATGAGCAAAGAATACTTACTACCAAGACATTCTCAGTCACTGTGTATAAACAAAAAGCAAGCAGAATCCAGCCCAGCGTTATTTGTCCCAGATGGAGTTCTAAAGTTGGCTGTATCTCCAATTCTGATGTCATGGTGCACTAAAAAAATTCTGAGGAAGAGGCGTATATAGCAACCATTTTATTCCTGTGTGATTGGTGTGGGAGGAAAGGGCTGAGGGGGTGTAGGCTGGAAAATGTGTTTCATGTTGTTTTTTTCCCCCCTCTCTTTTTTCTTGTGGAGAATCATGATCACGAATGTGGGTCTTGATGCCAGGGAGAAACTACAGTGAAGAGAGTGGGATATCTTGGTGTTTTGTTTTTTGTTTACAAATTTGTTTTGCTTTCTTCTATGTCCTGCATAGCAAGATGCAGCTAAGAGATTCCTAATAGCATTAATAGTTGAGAGACAAGTACGCTGCTAATCATATTTTACAAAATATCTGTAAAACAAGATGCAACAATTCCTAGTACACAGCATGTCTTTGTAGCTATTTCTTCTTCTTTTCAGTACAGCAAGAGGATGGCATGATTTTCAGCCTATGATTCGGATCCCGTAGGCCTCAAATAGAACATTATTTAGTTTTCAAGCTTAACAACTTCTGAGAAAATATGCTGAAAATCCCAGCCATATAGTATCTTTATTGTAGGGACCTGAAGTTAATGGCATGAACTGGAGTGTTGGGAGGGAGACAGAGAAAATATCATGAACCACATTTAAGTATGCACATCAGGCATTTGGGGGCAACTACCAGAGCCTGATTGGCTTGACACTGTCTATTGCTGTTGTTTACTTTAATGCAATTTTTGTTTCTAGACAAACAGCTGGGCTTAGATGTAATGTTCATTTTTTAATAGAGTCACTTTGGATGGTGATTAATGAATAAATTTAACAGCGAAATTGCTGTATATTTAGGCGGGGGTGGGGGGTGGGCTTAACATGATTTCCATTAGTGCCAAGATGCTATGTATTACTTTTTAAACTCTCATTGGCCCCTTAACCTTTCTGTCTTTTAAAAAAGCATAAAACACACAGATACAGAAGAACACACACAACTTTGAAGTAAGCAACTAAGCTGGAAGAAGAAACAGTGTGGGCCAAAGTGTCTTTTTCAGAATTATATTTATTTCATTCTAAATGTGGAAGAAACACCTATGTATGGAAGACCTCTGTGAATATGCCTTAAGTGACATGGTTCTTAATCCCCATTAAAGAAATAAATAAAATACATTAATTAGTCTCCAAACTCTTCACCATAAGAATGGACAGGAACAAGAGACAGAAGTATGGACTCATCTTTTAGTAGGAATAATTTCCTAAAGCTCTGTTTCCTTGTATATAATTTCATCCAGGTGTAGCCCCAATTTCTGCACCTGCTTAATTAGTTGGTCCTCATCCATTTTGTAGCACCTCCACATGTTTGTTCAGGGGTTCTACCCCCCCAAGAAACAAGAAAGAAAAAAAATAGCTATATGTCACTTGTATACTTCTTAGTTGAGATCTCTAGAGTAACTTTAATTCCAACAAACTCCATAGCTGACCATAGCTGCTGATGTATTTGAAGACCACTTGACTTCATATCCAACTTGATTTTAAAAATATATATATTAAAAATTAACAAGAAAGCTGCAAAGCAAAATTTCAACCTCAAATGTGGGTACTTATTTTTAAAATGGTTCATAAGCTCTTGGAGAGTCTGCTTGAAGAGCTAGTAACGAACTCAGTGCTAATGACCAGATGACTGGTTATTCTGTAATCAAGAATAGTGTGGTGGGTCCCTTATGACGACCCATAATCAGGATTGTGGGTTGCCTGATTATACTGTTGGAGCAAATTATGTTCTTAGCTTCATATTTCTGCTTTAAAATGATGACCTTAGCTTTTGAGGACAGTGGTGTTTTCCAGCAGACTGGCAGAATTTGCACAATTTGAATTTTTAAAAAGTTCCTGCAAAGGAAATCTAAAGATAGAAATTATCTGTATATTCCCCTCTGTTAAAGAGAGAGGTCTTAGTGGAAACAACCCAAAAGTGGGAACAGGCAAAGAGAAATCTGCACAAAAATAGTTCCCTCCTCTTAAAAGCATCAAGGCTTATAAAGGACCATTAATCTTGAAGACACAATTTGTATTCAGTTTGGGGGTGGTAAGACTTCCACAGATCCTTTAATTATTAGCGGTTTGTTTTTACTCATGAGTAAGCAGCTTATTACTTGCTAAGGCTAGGTCAAAATAAAACTTCCCTGATAAATATTGATTTGGAAACTATGGTCGTTAGATCCCATGACAGTCTGAGGGTGGATATCACAGTTTTGTTTATTTGACAATACCATCCGAAACAGCATTAAAGGTAAAACTAGATTCTAACTCACTCAGTTTTTATATTGTTCCTGACTTGGATCAGGTTCCTTAGCTAGGATTGTGTGTGCACAGTTTTTGACCGCAATCTTATTAATTTTTGATTCCTTCTTCCCTATTGGCATGTTGTTGATATAGAATCACAGGGTTGAAAGGAAGCTTGTATATCTTCTAGTTTAATGTTGGAATCTTCATTCTATTCTGGACAACTGGCTGTTCAGTCTTTTCTTGAAAACCAACAATGTGATGGGGCATCCACGTCTTCAAGAGGCATTGCGTAGTAAGCTCTCATAGTCAGGAAATTCCTCCTTAGAGCAGGTTTGGAACTCTTACTATAATGCTTCCACTCACTGATTGTTATTGTCTTACCACCAGATGCTAAGAAGAATAAATCTAGTCCTCTTCCTTGTGATACCCCTTGGTGGATCAGAAGACTAGGCTATGATGATTCCTCTTAGTTTTCGGCTCTATGTTTTCTTTGTATCTGGTAAATCATTCTCTATGGAAAGAGAAGGCTTGAAGGAATGATTATGTTCAGGTTCAGAAACAATAACTTTATTATTATGTTTGGCTGCACAGTCAGTCAGGTATTTAAACTGGATTTGGCATTTTTGCCTACCTATCCCAAGGACCTGGTAAAGGCAGAAAGACATTGTAGGATGTAAATTGTTCCAAATAAAGCTGATTTCTGCAGTTGACTCATGATAATTGGTCAATGCTGATGGTCAAGTGCTGCTATGGATGGTTCAGATTACATCCAAGACATTTATTGTTGTCTTTTGCCAAAGTCATTCTATTGCTATTTGCAGATTTTTATATTTTGTGGTTATTATTACCAAAAGTGTATGAACAGTAAGCCATGATTCTTCAGCATATTAGCAATAGCACTTAAACTTGTATACCGCTTCATAGTGCTTTATGGCTCTCTCTCAAGTAGTTTACAGAGTCAGCATATTTCTCCCAACAATCTGGGTCCTCACTTTACTGACTTCAGAAAGAAGGAAGGATGAGTCAACCTTGTCCCACTAGGATCGAACTCTTGGCAGTTGGCAGAATTAGCTTGCAATACTGCATTTTAACCACTGCGCCACCAGGGCTGTTTTGTACAAATTTAGTCAATATTTCTTTCATTTGAAATCAAGATTGAAGCATTGTTTTCCATTCAGGTTTCCCAAGAGTATGACTCCCAAAATTCTTAGCCAACGTGTTCAACAGGATGGCAGTTCTAGACAATACAATTCCAATACAGCTAGGAGACATTATGTTTATGAGACTGTATAAAAATGCATCCATGAATAGATTTCAGTATCATAGAATAGTAAGAGAGAGGTATTTACCAGTATCCTTTATATATCACTGTGAAACAAATAAGCTACTTTTTTAATGGAACCTGGTCCTCTCTGCAACACTTTGGAAAGATGGTAAATTTTTTTGCATTTTTTTCTCAGAGGAAATTGAGCATTAAGATGCTGAAGCTAGTGTCTTGAGGTGACTCTAGATTATTGTCTGGTTGCTATAGTAACGTAGCAGGCCTGAATCATGGAAGAGGTAAACACATTGAAAAGGCAAAAAAATCTTTCTTTTCCATCACTGGTGCCAGGAGTAACTAACCTCTTCCAGGAGGCACTTTTAATCTAGGGCAAAGTGCATTTCCTATAAGTAAGTTAGTAGTAGGCCAAAGTGTCAAGATCATATGATACCACTGAGGCAGATGTGAGCTTTGGTATGGCTTACATATTTTCAATATGTATTGAACAACCAAATATTGATTAAATAAAGCCTATGGAGAGAAAAGAAACCCAAGGAAAAAATGATCCATACGAGACAAATTCAATCCTTAAACTTCTTATTCAACTGAAAACACAGAGAAACATATTGCTCTATTTTTCCTCATTTTTAGAACACTAAAATACTAAAACATTTCAAGAAAATTTGATAGGAAACACGTATCCTGATTTTTTTTCCTGAACACTGGAAGCATAATACAGCTCATCTTTAAGGAATGAACCCTTAGTGGAATTGGTAGATGGAAGATGTCCTTGTGCCAAAAGGGTGGTGGCAGCATGGAGTCAATTCTGATTTCTCGAAAGCAGACTTCAGCGCTTCATTTCTGAAAGTGCTCCAGTTTGAATGCTATCAAAATGCCACGTAACTTAAAGAACATGTGCCTTTAAAGAGCAAAACTCAGTCTGATCTTCTCGGTTCCATCACTGTGTTTTGATGTGCCGTGCCTTTATTTAAAGGAAACAGTGGTCCTTGTGAATAATTCATAGGCCTTTCCAAGCTGCGAGACAGATGTCTCTTAACTGCTGTTTGAACCAAGATTACAGATAGATAGACTGCCTTTTTATCAGGGTATTTTTCTCTTTCCTGGAATTCAAATCCTGATCGCTTTGCTGTCCTTGCGCCTTATAATGAGTAACTTGTGAAACCCTTGTTGCAGATCCACACTAGCATTTTGTCTTCCTAAAACTTACAATTTAGCCATAATAGTAAGCTATAGCAGAATTATAGTCATTTCAAAGCCAATATAATGTCTTAACATTTTTCTTTTAACTTACTAAACTTTTTGTTTCTAGCCTTGAAAGGGGTTCATTGCTTTGATAATTTGGAAAGGTCACCGGATTTAAAGACAGTACAAACCTCTTCTAGAACAGCTTACATATCCTAAACGTGTCTCAAGATTTTTAAAGAGAAGGAAGTGAGGAGCAATAAATTATCCATTTAGTTCGGTCAACCAAGAATGTAGGCGTTGTACAGTAAAAAAAAATACACCCCACATTATCAGCAATATTGTGATGATCATAATGTATGTTGGAGGAGATTGTAGTGATCTATATATTAAAATTGAGAACCTTAAATTGAGTGACCAAATTCATAATTGCTCAGGAGTCTGAGAGCATATTAAAACATATCCTCAAAGCAGTAGAGTGTTTAAGGAATTGAAGGAATTCCCATAGAGTTGACTTATGACCGTAACTGAACCTGGAATTATGGTCGTAAGTCATGCCGGTTATTAAGGGGTCACCCAATGATCATGCCTGATTTTCAGACCTTTTTTTGCAAGTGAATCCATTGCCTGAAATGGGTGGGGTTTTTTCCCTGAAAACTAGAAGTTTTTTGCTGAAAACTGCTATTTTCTGTCAAAATATGTAAATCATGATCATGTGACTGTGGGACGCTTCCGATGGCTATAATGGGGTTGATTGCTGAGCACTCAAAATGTGATTAAATGACCATGGGAGGAAGCCATCAAAACTTCAGATCTGAGTCATAAAAAACTGGCAAGTCTTTCATAACTTTGATTGGTCGCTAAGCAATCAGTCGTAAGTAGACTACCTGTAATACAGTTTTTTAAAAAACATCCTGTCACTCAGATATAGATTTGGGTTTGCAATAAAGTAGAGAATATTTCTGTTTCTAAGATTTCATTTCCAAATGAGCAACGTTTAAGAAGTCTCTGTTCTTTATTCCATTTGTTCAGAGAAAGTCAGAGAATGGGCAAACATTTTTTCAAAGAATCTAGAGAAATGTGCAATATACGTTATCTGTCTCCATTTTCTACTGCACCTCTTTCCCATTTGTGTTTGGTAGCAGTCTATACAGAATGAAACTCCCTTTTGATATATATAATCGCATATATATATATAAATAATAAATAATAACTCTGCTTTTTATTTTACTTGTACATTTTGGTTTGCTCTTATTTGCTCTAATTTTAATTTTGCTTTCATCAATTTATTTATATGCTTTTATTATGCTGTTGTAAATTGCCAAAGTCAATTAACTGAGTTGCTTGGTGTAGAAATGTAATATTTAATAATAAAAAAAATACCACAATAGTTTGTGTGTGATGGAAAAAATGACCATTGTGAAAGGTCCTTACTTCCTCAAATGTCTTTCCACCGTTGCTGAACCAGGAAGCAGTGCACATGATGGATGTTATTTTTCTCCTAGTGATAGAGATAGTTACATTTTTAATGCGTACTCCTTCATTTCCAATTCCATTCTGACATCTTGAAATAAACTAAAAGATGCTTTTCAGGCATTTGAACTGGGATGAAGGATTGAAGAGTTGGTGCAGATGTTCCTGCAGCTGGTTCTTGCCAACTTATTTATTAGGAACTGAAGCATGGTGCTGGACATGCAGTATGTTAAGTCCCCAGACTGTTCCACCTAAATATTACCTGCCAGCAATCATCCCTTATGTTTCATGAATTACCTTTGTCTTTCCTCTAACTTTTCATTATATATCTTATTGTCAAAATCCATTGTACTTTACGTCCCAACAAGAAAAGAAGGCGAGTTCTTTTCCTGAAGTTATTGTCTAAAATTGGACACAAGGGAGGTAGGAATAAGGCTAATCTTTATTTTAGCCATATATTTCTAGCTGCGTTGGTTTGGGAACTAACAACATATGTGGAAGGGATGCACTTAGGCCTTTTTAAATTAGAAGAAAGGAGGCAAGCAGGAGTATGGGGTTTCTAACATTAATCGCATTGTGAGAAAATAAATTCCACCAAGCTAGGATCTGGATAATCATACAAAAATTGGCACGATGACAGATCCCAGATAGACAAAGAGAATTCCTTTTCCATGCAAGGCATACTTCAGCGATCACAAGATGCAATAATGGCTGAAAGGAGGCATAAGATAAACCCATGGAAGGTAAAATGATCTGTAGCTGCTACCTAGCTCCAAAATCAAAGGTAGCGTGTTTATGAATACTAATTTGTGCAGGTGTACAATTCATGTTAAAGGATTTAAAATGACAGAGCTTGTTGTAAAGAGCTAGGCAGCTTCAAAATGTTGCCATCCATCACAGGTGTCATTGCAGTCATTATTAGTAGATGTCACTTGGTCAGGTTTTTTTCATCCTCTATTTGTCTCAACCAATAAAGACCATGCTTCCTTGTCCTCCTCTGTCTCCCAGAGTCTGTCCAAATTCACGTTCATCGCATCAATAACACCAACTAACTATCTCATCCTCTGCCTTTTCCTTATCCCTTTGCCTTCAATCTTTCCCAACATCAGCCTCTTTTCCAATTAGTTCTCTTTTCTCATTAGGTGGCCAAAGTATTTATGCTTCACCCCTTAGAATGCCCCATGATAATAAATGGTATTAGCTTAGACTCATTTCAGAATGCTTATTTGTGTGTAGTTTGGCTCCACTATGATCCAATCGCACTGGTTGAAGCAATGTGAATCTCAAGATGGTTTTTACTTTTCTATGTGTATTATAGTTAGAGAGTTGTATTTAAAAATCCAGATTGAAATTCCTACAGTTTTTGAAGTTTGGGCCAGTCATGGCCTTTGTAAGAATTAAATAGTGGAGAAATGAACAATTTAGCCCTCCTTCTAGGCTTCTTGGATGAGAGTTCCTTGGATGGGCAGTTCCAAATCATTTTCTACTCCATTATTCTCCCCTTAAACAAGACAATCCCAACCATTAAATATTCTTCATAGGAGAGAAAGCTCCTCAATCTTTTCTCTTACTCTTCATCTTGCTGTTATAATAACAGAACAGAATAACAGGGACCTTGGAGCCAGGGGTAAGATTCAAATTTTTTAACAACTGGTTTTAACAACTGGTTTTTTTAACAACTGGTTCTGTGGGCATGGCTTAGTTGGTGGGTGTGGCTTGGTGGTCATGTGACTGGGTGGGCATGGCTTGGTGGTCATGTGACTGGCTGTGTGTGGCCAACTCAACATCATTCCCATCGAGGCACGCACCTCCTCGCCTGGTCTCTCGTGACTGTGGGGATGCTGCAACAGTCGTAAGTGTGAAAAATGGTCGTAAGTCACTTTTTTCAGTGCCATTATAACTTTGAATTGTCACTCCACACAAGCAAAGTACCAGCAAAGGAGGGGGGAAAAGCCCCAGAGAAGTTCCAGAGACAGGAAGTCTAGTCCTGCCAAGAATGTAATAAAGGTTAATGGAGAGGCAGTTTCTGTAAGCAACACCAGAATGTTTCCTTCCTGCCTTCCTTACAGGATTAGGCCAGTAATTTCTTCTAACAACCGAACTGCTTAGAATGTTAACAACTGGTTCTAGTGAATAGGTGTGAACTGGTAGAATCCCACCCCTGCCTTGGAGGTCTTCCAACCCACTGTTCAGGCAGAAAACTATATACCATTTCGGAAAAATGATGATCCAATCTGTTCTTAAAAACTTCCAGTTTTGAAGGACCCACAACTTCTGGAGGGAAGTCATTCCACTGATTAACTACACTGATTAATTGTTCTCACTTGTCAGGAAATTTCTCCTTATTTCTTGGTTGGTTCTCTCCTTGAATAGTTTCCATCCATTGCTTCTTGCCCTGCCCTCAGGTGCTTTGGGGAATAGCTTGGCCCCCTCTTCTCTGTGGCAGCCCCTCAGATACTGAAACACTGCTATCATGTCACTCCTAATCCGACTTTTCATTAAACTAGACATACCCAATTCCAGCAACTGTTCTTTATATGTTTTAGCCTCCATTCCCCTAATGAGCACCCCAGATGTGGATAAACTGTGGAATGATATAATGGTGTTTACCCTTGTCCTCTTTTTAATGCTTTTCCTAAATAATTCATAATGTTTTGTCTTTTCCCTGGCATGGTGTACTTTTTTCAGTCTCCTTCCTCTTTTCATTCTAATAAGTTGATAGCTTACAAAGACCATTTCAGTTGGAATGCACCCCTGTGAGGATGATTAATCTGTTCTGTGGGCTGATAAGATTGCTGCTCTGTTTCATTCTGCAGTAAGTCCCAATATGTTCAGTGAATTTTGTTTCTCTACAATGGTTTGTAGGAACGTGACTTTGAAGAGGGAAATATGCAGTTTCTACTTTTAAGTCAGCTCATCTGGAATAAATTTTGTTTATTTATTTGAAACATTTGTGTGTCTTCAATCACTGGAGTTCAGTTGGTGCATAAGCAAATAGAATTACTTAGGCAACTGAATACTATGATATACCATGAAACAATGACATTGACAATAAAATGAAGAGGAACTAAAAGTAAACAGGCTAAAATATTTTATAAATTAAAAGGGACAAAGAAGTAGCAGTCTTATAGTCTAATTCAGGGATACTAAACTCAAGGCCTGCGGCCCAGGTGTGGCCCATGGGTTGCTTAGTTCTGGCCCATGAGGTCACCCTGGAAACAGTGAAGTACTAGCCCATGGGGCTTCTGCCAGTGAAACCGGAGCTCGGGAGGGCTGCATGCAGCAGAAAACAGAGCTTGGGAGCCCATTTTTGCTGGCAGAGTATTCAGGCCACCGCAGGCACCCCCAATACGAGTGATGTCAAGCTGGCCACACCCACCCTGGCCACACCCACCCCAGCCCCTGAGGTCAAACATAATCCTGATATGGCCCTCGATTAAATTGAGTTTGACACACACACACCCGGTCTAATTCTGTAATAAACCTGATGAAGTGGCCAGAATCCAAGAGCATCATCTTGATTTGGTTTCAGAAAATATTTTGTGAAATGGTGACAGTTGTGTATAGCTGGATCAGCATTTTTTTGTTGTTGATGATGATGATTATTTAATCAGCACCATTTTCTTGGCTGGGATTGTTTACATTTTTATTTGTTTTTGGGTCGTGAGCAATTTGGGCTTGGCAGATCATAGCAGGTTTTGTATTTTGACTTATTAAAATATATTCTGCTTTAAAATGATATTCTTCAGTGAGTTTGCCCTTTGAGCCTCTTTTATATAGCTAGACCTTTGTAGACGTCAAATGAAAATTTGGGCTCCTTTTAAAGAATATGTTGGCTTTTCTATTGTAGGTTTAAATATAACTTAATCCAAAGAATTGCAAGTTGTGTAATCATATTTTGGAATTCTATTTACCTAGATTCTTTTTTCCCAAAAACCTTTTTTTTTTTGCAGTACTGTGAACTGTGCAGATAAACTGAAATATTTTGAAGTTTTTGATGTTTGTCTCTTTCTCTTTTTTTCTGGGGCAGGTCATTTTTGTTCAAGTTAATCCAGGTGAAACTTTTACCATAAGGGGAGACGATGGAACTCTTCAGTGCATTCAAGGTAAGGAAAATTTTTGTTTCATGTTTTATTTTCTTGAATGTTCATCTGTGATATTGATAATGAATTCCTGTTGACATTGACTCCTTAATTTAAAGAAGATTCAGAAAGCTCAAATATACAAAATGTTAAAGGTTTTCAACCTTGCAAAGTACTGAAAAACCGTCTGGATAATCTGCAGCTTATATAAGTATGGATTTTTTGAGCTTTACCTTTTCCTTTTGAACCCAGTAGCTTAAATCATTTTCCAACATCTATTAAACAAATTATGATATCTAAGGCAAAGGAAGACATCCAGAAAGATGATCTTTAGTGATACGGATTTTCACTATAACACAAGTTCACTTTTTTAAAATAGAAATCAGATTTTTACAGGCAGAGGCAAGAAAGAAATCAGTTGGCATAGCCTAATTCTGATTTTGAAACATCACGTAGGTGGTTAACTTTTGAATTTGGAACTTTTTTTTTTTACTTTCTCTTAGTTTTGTCTCTATCACCTTGAATACTGCCCTTGTTTAAACAGAACAAGTAGCTCATAGATGAGCCTGACTCTGTCTACATTTTGTTGTTTCAGAAACCCTTTGAACTCTTTGATCCTCTATCACAAGGGTCTTCAAATTTGGCAAGTTTAAGATTTGTGGACTTCAACTCCCAGAATTCCTGAGCTAATATGACTGGAGGAGGAATTCTGGAAGTTGAAGTCCACAAGTCTTAAAGCTGTCAAGCTTGAAGACCCCTACTCTATCAGATTGTGGTAGTGATACAAAGGTCACAACAAGGGGTAGGGGGTGGATCATTGTTTTTTAAGAAAAAACAATCTGAACAAAGCTGGGGTTATATTGACTCAGAGTTAAAATAAGTACAATGCTTCACACATATTAATACATTTTGGAAGAATAACCCAAAGCATAGCAGGGATATTTTCCATTTAAGCATGGCATCCTATAACGAAGCATTTTGATTTAGGCTTAGTACAGCCTGTAACCCACACATTGTGGTTTGCAGTCCATTGTTTACAGCCAGGGTACAAAAAGTTTGGTCCCAGTTGATATAGCAACATTTTCAGATTTCTTCCATTTAGGGATTTGAAGGACTTAAAGAATAATAACATCATCTGCTTAAGTAGCCAATGAAGTCATGAATCCCCCCATACTTGACTTTTTATGTATGTGTCTCCATCATCATCCTTGAGGTTTTTGTTCCTATTTTTGCTGTTAATTAAAAAACAATAAATTGTAAATTATAAAATTTTAGGCTGGTCTTCCTTCCTTCCTTCCTTCCTTCCTCCCTCCCTCCCTCCCTCCCTCCTTCCTTCCTTCCTTCCTTCCTTCCTTCCTTCCTTCCTTCCTTCCTTCTCATTTGATATCAATTTGTTATTGATACCTCATTCTCATTTCATTCCTTCAAGCTCACCAAAAGTCCTCCCTCCCAGAAATAAGGATCTGCAATGTACGTAGGTCTATTAGTCCCTAGTCTAGTGATTTCTCTTTTTCATCTCCTGTTCCATCTATTTTAAAAATGGAATGGGCTGCAGCATTTTTATTTATTGTTGTAAAGGAACTATCATACTGAAAAGGAGTCCTGGTACCACTGTTGTTGAATATTCACATTGGGAAGGAACCTAAGAGGTTATCAAGTCAACTCCCTACATATTCTAGAAATAAGTACTCCATCCCTGATAGATGACTCAAAGATGCTTTTTCAAGAGGCAGTGGACTTTCTTTGTTTCTCCTTGAAGACATTTTATTTCCCATCCAAGAAGCTTCTTCAGTTCTGACTGAAGAAGCTTTTTGGATGAGAAGCAAAAACATTTTTTGAGGAAAGTCCAGTTGCCTCTTGAAAAAGCATCTTTGGGACAACCATGACCTGGATCGGATGATTGAGAATCTCCATAGACATCCCTGATAGATGACTATCTGGTGTCTGTTTGAAAATGTACCCTCCACTGAGGAAGAAAAAGACTAAAACTTAAAGTGCGCCTTCTCTCCCTCCATCTGTCCCTCTTCCTTATGATCAATAAAATGTCATGATCAACAACAACAAAAACCTTCACAAATTAAAATAAAACAAATGTGTATTTAAAGTGGTCCGACCCACATTGGAAGCAAGATGGCCCTTTGTTCAGAAGATGTTTACCCTTGATTTGTGATGTAGCAAGATATGTGAACCCACTCAAATTGATTTAGTTCCATAAGCTTTGGTTTAAGGCAATGCATGAGCTCACCCAAGTGAAGGCTATATGGATAAAATATTGGACAGAGAGTTCACATTTCCAATTTCCAGTCATCCATGCAGTTTATAACTTGGGATTAATTGCCGTCAACCTTAACTTATCTCACAAAATTGTTGTGGGGATAAAAGGGTCAGGAAGTTGAAATGATATGTACAACCCTAAATTCCTTAGGTGAAACATAGGATAAAAATATGTACTCAAGTAAAGGCACTGCTTACTCCATTTTCTACAGGGTAAATAATGGCTGAAACTGAAAGAGGAGACCTTATCTTAGACCACCTAGGGAGCATATAATGTAGGCGAAGTTTAAAATACAATTTCAGATTCACACTTCTAGTGACAGTGTAGAATTCTAGGGCTTGGCTGACTTTCGCTTCTAGCACAACTTGGGTTTTGTCCTTGAAAGAGACATGGAAAGCCAGAAAATAAATGTCAAGTTGGATTTTCCTTGCTTAGGCCACATGAAAAGTGTTTGGTCAATATATAATTCATGCTAAACATTGAAAGAAACATTTGTACGGCTTGCTATAATGCAGAAACTCTTCAAGTTAAGCTCATACTTGAGGGTGGGAGTAAAATTGCCAGGTTCTGGGAGAGGTAATGCCCGCAGCCATGCATGCTATGTGTGAATCATTCATGGTAAATAAATCTGCCCTATGGCTATGATTTTTTCCCCCCTTCACATTCTCCCCCGCTTTGAAGCCAGGCGATCATGAAAGCAAGAAAACTAATCATTGGAGCTCCATATTATAAAAAGAGCGATTCACTCCTGATCTTCCAATAGCGTCATTTCAATGAAATGATTGTTGCTTTTTGCTTTGCTTTTTTTTTCATTTATTCATAGGAAAAATGAAAAGGGAACTAATGAAGATGACTAGTGCTTATGACTAACCTATTCATACCTGTCTAGTCCAGAAGAAGCAACAGTCCTAAAAACTATTTGTGGTTTCACATGGTGTGTGTCTTTCCAAGTGACTTTACGATTAAGGCTTTTTATATATGTAGGTTCAGAAAAATAATTGTCATTGGTTGGGTCAGTTCTGTTAGATGTCTGCTGAGCATCTTCTTCAAAACCATAAGTTGAAAGACCAGCCAGTTCTATGTAAGCTTCCATTGAAATGCCTTTCTTGACCTTTGACTCTGTTGCTCTGATCCTCTCAGAGTTTTCCTTAGATAACTTTCATGCCAAGATCTAAATCTTTCCAATCCTTCTTCTAAGCAATTATTCTTCCATTTTTGATGTCCAGCTGTGTAACAGCCACCTGTAAATGTGCATAACAACAGAACGAAGGTGGACAACATCGGTGTGGCATTACAGCTCCTGCCCCAAGGCTATGCTGCCTTTTTGGTCTAATCACCATAGCAAAGGGATCATTACTATGTTGTGGAAGTCTGGCAGTTTGGTTATTTGTTTGCAGACATTTAATTACCCAGCTACCTAATATCTTCCCTGTGAGTGAGTGAGTGAGTGAGTGGTGTGCTTCCTCTTTATATTTGTAATAGCCTGCCCTGCCAGTTTTGATTGGGAATGTGTACTCTCCTCCTTGGTGGTTCCTTGTACTATTTTCCGCATGATTGTTTGTCTGGAGCCGATCCTTGATCATTTGATGTTTGAGGGGATGAGTTCCTCAAAACAACTCCGAAATAACCTGGGAGCACTAAGAACTAACTCTGAGTCCCAAAGGTGCTTTTTTCAACAGGCAACTGGACTTTCAGGTTTTTCTTTGAAGACGTTTTGCTTCTCTTCCAAGAAGCTGAAGATGGATGAGAAACAAAACATCTTCAAAGAAAAACCTGAAAGTCCAGTTGCCTGTTGAAAAAAGCACCTTTGGGACAACCATGACCTGGATGACTGAGAATCTCCATAGGCAACTAACCCTGAGGTGTTCTCGTCTATTGGATTACAAGAGCACACAACAGATACAAATTCAACGTAAACCGCTCCAGACTTGATTGTAGAAAGTACAACTTCAGCAAAAGAGTGGTCAATGCCTGGAATGCATTACCTGACTCTATTGTTACATCCTCTAACCCCCAACTCCTTTAACCTTAAACTATCTATTATTGACCTCACCCCATTCCTAAGAGGCCTGTAAGGGGCATGCATAAGTGCACAATCGTGCCTACCATCCCTGTCCTATTGTCTTCATTTATTTGTATCTATTTCCTGTATTCTTACTCATGTTTATACTTATACCTATTACCTTGTAAGCAATTGACAAATCAAATCAAATCAAATCAATCAATTACTATACTTGACAACTTGGCCACATCCATCACAACAGCCCTTTACCTCCCCCCCGCAAATACTTCCTTAACAACAGGCAAGTAAGTGTGGTTGCTTCCTGCTACTTCCTTGCTTTCCCTTTGGTCTTTTTATGAGCCTTCCTCCAAAAGCTTTAGGCAGAACTACTTTAATTTTATTTGCTAAGACTGTTTGTGCTGTCTTGGTGAGGCTCAGAGTCATTATGGGATGTGAAGGTGATGATTTGCAGCAGGGTTCTTTCCCATATAATTATGGTTTAATTAAAAATATGCCTTTAAAAAAGAAAAGGCTGCAATCAGATGAGCCAGGGAGTTTTATGGATAACCTGTAGGCACATTGGCCCCATGTTGGCTGTTCTCGTTCTGTGCAAATCCATGTCTTTCATTCCAAGTTCTGTCTTTATTGGTATCCCTAATTTTTTTCTTTTAAAACATGAACATGTTACGCATACAGCTTCTATTCATGAACATGTGTTTAAGATTAGGAGGTTTCTGCATAGACTGTTTTTATTGAGTCTTTCTCTGTACTCGTTTTCAGTTCTCAGTCTTGAAAGCTGGTGACATTCTCCAATCAGTCAATTCCTAATCTCAGTTGGTAGCCTCTTGCTGCAGTGATGATTGAGTTTTAATGAAAAGCATTTGTGTTAATGCTCTGAATCTCTGCACTGGGCTCCGCTTTAACACTCAGTCCCTTGATGAAGAAAGGAAAGAGCATGTTGAAATATGGGCACAAAGGGTTGCCTTTTAGCTGGTTAATCTCCAGTTTTTCTGGCTGTCACAGAGCAACTCTTTCTTTTAAAACTAGCATTGGAACTAGTGAATGGCCAGTAGATGGAAATGCTAAAAATGGTATACTATTTTTGTCCAGTAAAATCAAGACAATACAGGTAGTCCTTGACTTGCAACAATTCCTTTAGTGCAGTTACAACGGCACCGAAAAACAGTGACTTATGAGCATTATTCACACTTATGACCATTGCAGTCACGTCAACCTTGGTCCCGTGATCAAAATTCAGAGGCTTAGCAACTGACTCATAGCTATGACGGTTGCATTGTCCCAGGGTCAGTCAATACCCTTTTGTGACCTTCTGACAAGCAAAATCAATGGGGAAACCAGAGTCACTTAACAACCGTGTTACTAACACTGCACACCAGAACAACTACAGACAAGGACAGTTTTTTCTCAAATGCCATCACTCTGCTAAACAAATATTTCCCTCAACACTGTCCAACTATTTACTAAGTCTGCATTACTATTACTAGTAATCCTCCCATCCTTCCTTTCACCCATCCCCTTCCACTTGTGCCACTTGTGACTGTAACCTTGTTGCTTGTTTTGACTGTTTCCTAGTATAATTTAATTGCTTATGACTATTAAGTGTTGTACCTTATGATTCTTGACTCTTGACGAATGTGTCTTTTCTTTTATGTACACTGAGAGCATTTGCACCAAGACAAATTCCTTCTGTGTCCAATCACACTTGGCCAATAAAGAATTCTATTCTATTCTATTCTATTCTATTCTATTCTATTCTATTCTATTCTATTCTATTCTATTCTGTTCTGTTCTGTTTTGTTCCTAATTTAACAACAGAAGTGGCTTACTTAACAAACGTGACAAGAAAAGTCATAAAATGGGGCAACAAATTTCTCGCTTATCATGTTGGACTCAGTTGTGGTCATAAGTTCAGGACTACCTGTAAATATAAGATTCTAATCTCCCAACTCAAATGAGAAACTGCTTTTTTCTCTAGAAAGAGCCTCAAATGTACATGATTAATACCACCTTCCTGTTCACTTTATCCAATTTAGGTTTTGTGTAGCCAAAAATATCCAAAGTGGTTGTTCTCCATGTGTGGTGGATGAGAACTCCTAAATGGTTAGTCAGTATGGATTTCAGCAGCTTGAGAAAATCTGTTGTAGAGGCTATATCTGAATTAGAAATCTGAAATTAAGCTGCTGTTTTCTCAAAGAATGCCTCACTTTTAATTATACATTCTAGTTTCTGGTGGCACAGTGGTTAGAATGCAGCATTGCAGGCTAATTGTGCTGATTGCCAACAGTTTGATTCTGACTGGCTTAAGGTTGACTTGGCCTTCCATCCTTTTGAGGTCAGTAAAATGAGGTCTCAGATTGTTGGGGACAATATGTTGACTTCATAAACCGCTTAAAGAGGGCTATAAAGTACCATGAAGCTGTATAGAAGTCTAAGTGCCATTGCTATTACATAGACCAGAGATTGATAGGATTGAAGTGCTAGGAATTTCTCATTGATCTCTCGCCTTAATGATGTAGAATTCTAGCAGATCAGTCTCTCAAATCTTGTATTTTGTTCCTCAGTATACTTTAGCTTCATGTTAGAATGATTTTGCTCTATTGACTTCCTTTCTAGAAGCCTAACCATCTTATGCTTAAGTTGTAAAGTCCCAATAAGCTACTACTTTTAAAAAAACTTAGCTGCCATCTGCCTGTCTGTCTGGGTTTCTGTTTTTTGTGGTGGTTTTTGGTTTCACTTTGTAGCCAGTGGAAAATTTAAAATGTAAAAGAATCAATGAACAGGAATTGGAGGGAGAAACTGGCAAGCAGGACTTGATGCAGGGATGGTCCTGATTGCTTTGTTTTAGTTTCAAAATAATTTCTGAAGTTTGAAGCATATATGTTTTCACCGGTGCACATAGTCTAGTAAAATACAATACAATACATACACAGAAATTGTAGTTCATCCTTCCTTTCAATATCAGCTTGGTATCCAGGTTTTTCACCCTCTCGTTCTGTTTTATTTCATGCAGATAGTCCTCAACTTAACAACAGTGACTGTTCAAAGTTACAATGGCACCGAATGACATTTTTCACACTTATGACTGTTGCAGCATCTCCATGGTCAGGTGGTTTACATACAGATGCTTGACAACCGATTCACATTTATGATGGTTGCAGTGTCCCAGAGTCATGTGATCTCCCTTTGTGACCTATTGGCAAGCAAAGTCAATGGGCAATGGTCGTAAAATGGGAGAAAATTCATTTAACACATTTCTCACTTAGCAACATAAATTTTGGGCTCAATTGTGGTCATACGTTGAGGACATTGTGATATAAGGTATGTAGAGAGACAGTGACTGGCCCATGAATGAAACGGAACTCAAGATAGATCACCCTTAAACTAATATTACTAGGTTGCAGTTGGGGAGGGGAGCAGAAGAGATACAGGGAGGGGAGAGAGAGGGAGAGTTTGATCTTGTAATTAAGGCACCAAGCTATTATAGTGAGTTCAACTCCTGCCTTAGCCATGAAAATCAACTGGGTGACTTTAGCCTAGTCACACTTTCTCACATAGGGTGGTTGTTGAAGGGGAAATAGATGTCGGAGATAACCAGGCTGAGATTGAGGGAGGGGTCAAATGCCTCATCAGTCTTGAGTCCTGTTGTGCTCATCTAAGTCCAGCTCTCCTTGAATTCCTTTGACTCTTATCTACTGCCAATTTGCTTTGACTATAAGTAGTTCAGATTCTTGGAGACAGCTTAAGCTTGCAACAGATCTTTATATTCATTTGAATTGCCTGGATTTTTTTATTATTATTATTATTATTATTATTATTATTATTATTATTATTGTTATTATTATTATTATTGTTATTATTGTTATTATTATTGTTGTTGTTGTTGTTATTGTTGTTGTTGTTGTTATTATTATTATTATTATTATTAAGCTACTGTGGCTTTATAATAAGAGGAAGTATGGGTTCACCACACCACTTTGAGTTTTTTGTAAAAATAATAAAGATGGGATAAAAAAAATAAAAAAAAAAATAAATGTATTTGTTTTGACATTTCCAGTTTATTAATATTTACATTACGTTGTTGTTCTATTTATTCTAAATTTTATTAAATTTATTTCATTTTTTTAAATTTTGGCATGAGAATTTTATATTTGCTGGAACTGAAAACTTGTTTTCATAGCAAAACATACTTAGCATAAATTCTATATTGATTGGCCTCTGCAGGATCTTTCCTATATGCACATGATGTCACATCATACTTTAAAAAAAGAACAGGATCTGCATGAAGATACAGTGATGCTGTACTTGTTATTCTGTTCTTCCTTCACACACCACACATACACACACACACACACACACACACACACACACCAGATGCTTCTGTGAATATTCAGGCAAAACACACCACAATTCACACCTATTTATCTGATGATGCACTTTCACTAAATCAACAAATACAGAATAAGCTTTTCCACATTCACACATATCTTGGTGACTTATTGAAAAGCAAATGTCTGTCTGCAGACTGCTACTCAGGAACATAAGACTACACTGCATTTTCCAAATATTGCTCATTGTCACCTCTCCTGCTCTCTTTCTATTAGATATTCTCAAAGGTACATATATTATTTCCTGATGTCTTTATCAAGAATCATAGCATTCTTTCAATTGTTAGGTGCAGATAGAGGCTTCACATGCAGGCTTTAAGCAAGTTGTACCGCCACTCTAAGCAAACCACAGACATATTTTAACATTTCTTCAGTTAAATCATCTACATTTACAATCTTACCATTTTTCCAACATTCTCTCAACAATTATGGCCTTTTTTTCATTTTTTTTCCTTTCAAAATGAATGTTTATAACATTTATTCCAGTTCCACTCTTTGGTGCATCATGACCACACACAAATAACATCTAAAATCCCAGTGTTTTTTCACCGCAGTTTTATCCCTAATCATTTCATTGCTTTTATTTTTAATACCATTTGCTTTGCTGGAGTCTCGATGCATAATTCTCTGAAACCACTTCCAAAACAATTTTATTTATCCACCAAACTCACACTGCTTATTTTTTGCCTTTTTTAACTGGCTGAATTTGATTACAGTCTTTATGACATTCTTTTTTATCTCTCTACACAATATAGAATATTTCTCATCTTCAGTTTTTATAGGAAAAAAACGCATGTTTTCTCATCTACTCCTACTTTAAGTTCACAGTTCCATCCATTTCATTCTTATTTTATGTATATATTGACCCACTTTAGATGGTTGCTCATCTATCCAAGAACTTCTGGGTAGTGAGCAAAATAAAAACCAAAACTCACTAAACTAAATTAGGGCTCAATAAAAATTACTAGAGCATACATCTATGCCAAAGATCCCATGCTAATCTTCTTAATGCACCAATTCTTCACATTAGTGTTGCTCCTTGCACTATAAAGTCATTCCTCCCTATAAGTTCAATGTAGTTTTCATGCTACTCCATTTTTCATTCATTTTTCATTCATTCATTCTTCCTACCATAATTCATCATTCATTGTTTGACTTTTACTCTCATTTCTTTCATTTTTATCCTTTTTCTCCTTGCCTACTTTTTTCTAAGATCCACTCTTATCAAATAATGTTCTTTATCACATAAAGGACTTCTAAACATCATCTTATCCTTCATATATATCTCAGTTATAAGGATTCATGCATTTAGGTTTATATTTATTCGATTGACATATGTACATATAAGTTGCTATGTTTAAACATGTGCTCAAAACATACCTTTTTCTAAACAGATACCTATCACTAACCGATCTGATTCATTCCTACTTCCATTCATCTCACCTTTTAAAATAGCTTTCCCCCTAGATTTCATTCATTCATTCAGTCATTCATTCATTCATTCAGTCATTCACAAAGTGCTAATTGGTGCTTCCATTATCATTATACACTGGAGTATAATATACAAACTTTCAGTTCCTATTTTTATATACATCTTCAACAACCTATTGTAGATGATACCACTTTATACTTTCTGATGAATATTTTGGCCTTTTTGTAAATAAGCCTACTTCTAGACTGCCACTTGTCTTCATATTTTCATCTGTTCCATTCGCTGAGTTCAGAACATCTTAATTCAAAAGTTACATCATTCTTCTTCCTCACAAATATACAGCAATATACAAATATAATCTAGTATATCATGCTCCTTATCCTGCATTTGTCTTGCATTCCAAGTAATACGGTTAGATTTCATATACCATGAGGTCACTTTATGAATCTGTTTGAGGTCACTGCCCTTACCATTTCTCATGGCTTTAGTCAATAGATAAAGAGTAAACAATAGAGAGAAGACAGTTATAGAGAAGATATAATCCTTAGCTGTACCTGTGTAAACTGTATAACAAAAGTGTAAAGACAATACTGGTATGCCTTAAAACACAACCAAAAGCTAGTTTTATCCTATGTAATCTCATGCTATTCTACTATCTCTTAATTGACTGCATTGCAATTCATATTGTTTAAGCACACACTCTAGAGCATTGTGATAATTTAGAATTAAAGTTAAGCAAACTCACAATTGCAAAAAACAGACGAAAACCTTGCTTTTTATCTAGGACCTGCAATTCAATATTTAAGGGAGGTCATTATGAAGTCCAGTCATTATATTTCAATGTTGAAATGTAATGAAATTTAATGAGAGACTTTCATTCAAGGCTGTTTACATCTAAAGAGTTTATTGAGATAATTACTTATGAGACTAATACAGCATTAATAATCTGTTCAGAGTACTTGCTGATTTTTCTAAGAGTTGACCATAGATCAACCTTTAATCTCTTTTCCTAGAACCTTTAAAATAAATTGCCTTGCCAAAAAGAAAGGATGCCTTCAAACAACAA
Source organism: Pseudonaja textilis (assembly GCF_049901715.1). Classification (NCBI taxonomy): domain Eukaryota; kingdom Metazoa; phylum Chordata; class Lepidosauria; order Squamata; family Elapidae; genus Pseudonaja; species Pseudonaja textilis. Next base: position 77,982,475 of record NC_141993.1, read on the forward strand.
ATTGTCCTGAATAAAAATATATCATACAGACACTCTACAATTGAAGTGATACAAGTCTCCAACCACTGGAACTTTGTGTTCTTTGTAGAAAAGTAGTTTATGACCAAAATACATTCTTCTGAAAAACAAATCATTCTCAGAAACCTAGCAGTATTATGAATTTTAAGTAACAAACCTGTACTCAAATTATGTCAGACATTACAGAGTTCTGGAATGTAAGCTATTCTTTTGAACTTTTGTTGTTGTTATTATTGTTGTTCTGATGGCCAGCTGGTTCCAGGACAAAGTTAACTAGCTGGCAAGAGAGCAGCAGCTGCAATATATGATGTTTATTGATTAATACCTTCATATATTTGATGGACAGTGTTTTAATTAAAATGCCGTTGGGGTAATATGTGTGAAAGTGGGGGGTCGCTCTTCAAAATCGTTGCCAAATGCTTTCAGAACAGATGGTTTATTTCAGGTTTGAAATGGGCTGTGTAGTATATAAGTATACTAGAAACTAATTATGCCACCTGCCAAGTCAGAGAAATGTTGTCAGCATAATACCTGCCAATAAAATGTCCAGTTTTCTTTAGTGATATTAGCGATAATCTGAAACCACACATTGTGCAATAGTAACTTGTTATATTTTTCTTTTAGAAAATTTGGTCATGGTGGGAAATCTGCCAGAGTTTTAAGTTTCAGAGACTACTAGAAGAAAAGAGGGATGCAGGCAATTTTAGGGAAATAGCACCATTTTCATGAAATATTAATGTTTTATATTTTGTGTTCCTGTTGAATTGACAATTGTCTTGAGTATAAAGACTACGTTGCTTCCTTCAGGTGCTGTTAGCCTAAATTATGACTAAGTAAGGGAGAACATCCAAAAAATGGAAAGGAATGAAAACCTTTGTTTAAAAGTAGATAATTACAAATGTTTACCCTTTAGTTCAATGCCAGTTTTATTTATCACTTTATTTCCTTCTTTTGTTTTCCAATGGAGAGGTGAACGAGGAAGGAAAAGAGAAATGTTTAAAAAAGTCCCTCCATTGTACAATGACTAGATTTCCTGAGGGTGGACATAAGTATAATTTGTGGTTGCTGTCCTTCCCAGCAGTTAGTGTTGAATAGAATAGAATAGAATAGAATAGAATAGAATAGAATAGAATAGAATAGAATAGAATAGAATAGAATATTTTATTGGCCAAGTGTGATTGGACACACAAGGAATTTGTCTTGGTGTAAATGTTCTCAGCATACATAAAGAAAAGATACATTCGTTAAGAATCAAGAATAATGTACAACACTTAATGATAATCATAGGGTACAATCAACAATCAAATCATACTAGGAAACAGTCAATATAAATCGTAAGGATACAAGCGACAAAGACCTAGGGTTCCTAGGATAGCATTCACAGATTGCTTTGTACTTTAAACATTTGTTAGTTCCTTTTAAAAACCTTTTGAACCAGTGTTCCTCAACCTTTGCAATTTTAAGACGTATAAATTCTAGCTCCCGAATTATCTAGGTGGTATGCTGGCTAGAGAATTCTGGAATCAATCCACACTTCTTAAACTTGCTAGCATTGAGAAGCACTTTTCTAAATTGATGGCTACCACCATATCTGATGGCAACAAATTCCATTCTTTGACTTGTAGGTATAAAGGACTACTTAATTTTATTGATCTCTCATCTTCATACATATTGTTTCAGTGGAAGATTTCAAATTCTCAAGGGTTCTAAATTTAAGGAGCAACCACTGTAGAAGCTCATCCTGTGATGTGGTGCATGACTGGCCTCAGCCACTGATTTGGAGCTATTGTAGAAGTGGTGCTGTCCGTAGAGTTTCTAGGATGGAATTTGAACAAATGGAGGAAAAGTTAATATTGGAGATTTATCGTTAGAAGTTCTAGGACAGCTGATACTATTAACAGTTATAACAAGGATAAAAGACCAGAAAAGATAGTTAACTTTTGAAGTGGATTCAGAAGGGATGAAATAGGTATATAGCCCTAGACTCTAAAAATCTGGATGATCACAAATTAAATGGTGATGTGGTGCCTTTTTGATGCCGTCAAACAGTCATTTGTATTTTTGCAGCTTATGTATGGTAGCTCTAGATAAGTGCATTCATTTGAATAGCTTTACACCTAGTCTGTTTTCTTCTTTGTAAATAGGATAAGCTGAAACCTTTTCAAGACATTCATCCTAAAAACATAAAAATCCCTTAAGCAGCATGACATGTCTCCTTCCTAGCTTTAGCTGTGATGTGTTTAGAAAGTTCTTTTATGTACCGTGAGCCAGAATTTCTAAATCCAAGTGATTTGAAGGATGTTTAGTAGAAATAATTTATATGTGCGAGGGCTTGATATCAGAAATGCAATATTAAAAAAAGGTTTGCAGTAAAAAAAATGGCCAGGGTATAAAGAATAATAACTAAAATGAGAAATTGGCAGATTTGGCCAGATGTTTTATTATACATTAAATATATACAGGTATTCTTCAGCTTACCACCACAATTGACCCCAAAATATATGTTGTTAAGTTAAAAATTTGTTAAATGAGTTTTGCCCTATTTTACAATCTTTCTTTCTACAATTGTTAAGTGAATAGCTGAAGTTGTTAAATTAGTAACACAGTTGTTAAGTGAAACTGGCTTCCCCATTGACTTTGCTTGTCAGAAGGTTGCAAAAGATGACCATCACATGAACCCAGGACATTGCAACCATTGTGAATATGAACCAGTTGTGAAGCATCCAAATGTAAAACACATGTCCATAGGGATGTTGCAATGATCATAAGTGTGAAAAATGGTCATATGTCATTTTTTTCAGTGCCGTTGTAACTTGGGACGGTCAGTAAGCAAACAATTGTAAGTTGAGGATTACCTGCATACCCTTTTTCATAGGACAAGTTTCCATGTAGTGTCACCTTATTTTAATTCCCTTGCCACTGATTCTGATATTTCTTTAGGCTGAATAATTAGTCCTAGTGATCTCTAACAATTACTCGTCCTTCTTTCACACATTATTTTAAAAATCCTATAGTTTTAGCTATTCAATTATATTAAAATAAAAATAATTTGACAGAAGAATTTTTCAAATTTTATTACTGAGTTTTTACTCTGAATTAGAAGCATTAGGGAGAAAAGGCAAGAGTGTAGTAGCCTAAATAAAATGAGTCTCACTTATCAGAATAGGCTTAAGAGCATGCAGAGAATTTGAATTAATCACAAACAACGCTCTTTTTTATCTTTTGCAGTATAACTTCAGCTAAGGTATGCAAACATCTGTTTTATCATTCCAAACAACTTATTTGTTAGTGCAATTAAATCTGAATTTCTTATCTTAATCAAATTTTGGAAGACTATCAGAATTTTGTTTGGCAATCAAAAAAATGTAATTACAGATGTCCTATGTCCTATCCAAGTAACCTTCACTTTATTATCTAAACTGTTTGTGTCTGTTTCTCTTACAGTCTTCTTGTGATTCTTTGTGAAATTGTTTGAAGTTGGGTTTGGTGTCTCTGTGGATTTTCTCTTTGAGAAATTATGCATTTACATGTTTTAAAACATTTACATTTTATTCATGTGAGCTGGCTTTATTAGAGTTATCACCAGGATAATGCTTTGCTTAGAAGCTAGTCTAACTCGATATTAGCAAATGGAAACATGTTTAATTCATTTTATTTAAAGAAATCATCTGAAAATCCAATTGTGATATTCATTTTGTCAGCAGATTGGAACGGGCTGATCACTACGTCAATCTACGTAGCATGGCATTACACAGAGATTGCTTTACGTTGTAACGTTTCTTTTCAGAAGGGTTAGTTTTTCCAGTAGTATTGTCTGAAGAAGATAAAAATAAATAAAAACCAATGTAAAGTAAGGAAAAAAACAGAAAAAGAAAGACATAAAAGATAAAGCAATAAGTGCAAGAAAAGAAAAGGTGAAGAAAATAGAAAAGAAAAAAGATACAAAGAAGAGTTTTTCAATATTCTGCATGGTGATTTTAAGTACATTTATAGTCTAACCTCTCTCTAAAGTTGCATCTTAATACAGATATTCCTCAAATTACAACAGTTCATTTAGTTACAACAATTCTGAAAAAAAGTGAATTATGATTGTTTTTCACACTTAAGACCATTACAGCATCCTCGTGGTTGTGTAATCAAAGTTCAGAAACTTGGCAACTGATCCATATTTATAATGGTTTCAGGGTTATGAGGTCAGGAGTTCACATTTGTAACCTTCTGACAAGCAAAGTCAATGGGGAAGCCAGATTCACTTAATAACTGGGTTGCTAACTCAACAACAGCAATGGTTCACTTAACAACTATGGCTATGGAGGTCATAAAATGGGACAAAGTTCACTTAACAAATGTCTCACTTAGCAATAGAAATTTTGGGCTCAATGGTCCTCTTATGTCAAGAACTACCTGTGCTCTTCTTTCTGTAATCTATCCTTACTAATCATCAAAGCCATAAATTACAAGTTCATTTTTTTGGTCATTTTTATGCAAAAAATCCATGAGAGATTTCCAGTCACCAATAAATGTAGATAGTGTCTTTTCTCTAATCCAAGAATTAAAATGATCCATCTCAGCAACATCTGCCAATTTCATCAACCATTTCTCATAACGGATACTGTTGAATCTTTCAATCTTTGAATATTTTGCCCCACTAATGATGCAAATATGAGATGTTCTATATCCCTAATCCCCTGGCCCCAGCTGGAATGACATCAGATTTTAAATTTTTCAACTTAAAAGTAAATTTAAGATGATTTTTCATCTTATAAGTAAACAAAGACCTTGAAGAATTCTGAGTGAAAATTTTGTCTCTCTATAAATAAGCGCACACAGCGTACCTTAAGACTGGAGTAGGAATTTTTACTCAAAATAGCATGCTGGGTATAAAGTGAATATAAATGGCTGAGGTGATTTTAAGGCCAATTTTAAAAATAAGATTAGGAGGAGAGTAGGAAGCAGAAAATTACATGTCCCTTAGCTTAACATCTGTTCTGAATAAATTGGTGGAAAGTGTTTCTAAAGATAAAATAATTGAATGGAAGATAAATGGCACGTAAACATATTTAAACAAGAACCAGTATGGCTTCTTAAAAGGAAAGTCACAAATTTATTAAAAATGAGTGAGATGGGATAATTTTGGGGAGTTCTTTGAGAAAAGTATGTTGGAATAATTTAGCAATCCTCTTGAATTTACAGAAGGCTTTTGATAAAGTTTCTCTACATTTGTGAGAAAAATGTAACATAGTGGCAGAAAGGAAGATGCCTACTTCTCCACTGGCAAGCATAGTCTATAAAACAATGAGGGCAAAACTTTTGGGCTCAGTGTGTCCAAAATTTGGAAAATAGCGATAGCACTTAGACATATATCCTGTTTCACAGTGCTTTACAGGCCTCTCTAAATGGTTTACAGAGTCAACATATTGTCCCAATAGTCCGGGTCTTCATTTTACTGACATTGGAAGTATGGAAGGCAAAGTCAACCTTGAGCTAGTGAGAATCGAATTGCTGGCAGTCAGCAGAATTAGCCTGCAATACTGCATTCTAATCACTGTGCCACTATGGCTCTTAGTCTCATTGTTGACTCAAATACTCGACTGTGCTGGCATGTATGTATTCCTGCCTGCCTGCCTGCCTTTGTCCCTCCCTCCCTTCCGCTGTAATATACATACACCCCAAACAAAAGAAAACAAAATGTTTACATAGTTATATATTTATTTAAAACAATACAGACCAGTCATGTATGTTCTCCAGGTTCTACTGGGTGCCACTTATTCTGTGATCTACCTGAGGTCTCACAAGGACTTCATTCTTGAAGCAGCTTCAGAGAATTTTCTTCCACAGCCTCTGCTGCTTCCAAATCTGTGCAAAAGAATGCTCTTCTTTTTCACAATTTTTGGAGGCTGCACAAGAGTATGGCCCTGTCATGCAACCTTCGCATTCTCACACAGCTTCTGCAGTCTCTAAAAATTATGCGAGAACGAGGTGTAATTTGAGAATAGTTGTTGGGTGTTGGTGAACGCTGGTGTCTCACCCCAAACGTCATGGTGTGTCACTTTTGACACATATATCATAGGTTCACCATCACTGCTATAGATCTGACTGTGAAACTTTCTTGAAACTGTTTGCTAGCTCTCCTCAAACTGAAATGGCAACTGGACTTTCTTGTTTTTTCTTTTGAAGATGTTTCCAGAGGTGGTATTCAGCAGGTTCTGACCAGTTCTGGAGAACCAATAGTAGAAATTTTGGGTAGTTTAGAGAACAGGCAAATACTACCTCTGACCGGAGATTTTACAGTACCCTTCCCCTGCCATGCCCACCCATCTACCACCCGGTAGTAAAAATGTTTTGAATCCAATCACTGGATGTTTCAATTCTCATCCAAGATAATGTCCCGGGCCAAACCTATACGAGCTCAGAAGTAAGCATTCTTCTGATTAGTACTTGAATAGGAGGCAAACAAAATAGTCTTGTAGGCTAATTAGAAGGGTAAAAAAAATATTGCAGAATAAAGCAGTGGTTCATCACGCCTGTACTGTTTGCCAAGTAAGTTGATACAAAATCCTTGAAATCGCCAGGACTCAAACTCATAAACTTAGGTTTAATCAACGTTTTGATTTTCTGAGTCATGTGTGGTAAGCGGCTGAAGAAATACAGAAGGGTCCTATCAACATAAATTGCTTTAAATTTAAGGGAAGGAGGATGGGGTTTGAATCTAATTCTGCTTCAAAGAATGCTTTTAATAATCTTCCTCCCCTCTCTATCGCCTCTCCAATTAATGCTGGTGAATGAATCACAGACGGAATTGTCCTTTTTTTAAAAAAAAAGTGGGAAGGGTAGAAGGAGAGAATGTGAAGCTTGATTTGGCATTTATTAATCCTTTCCAAATATCTCATTTTGGCTGCTGTACTGTACACACTGGAGGAGGGGAGATTCTCTGTGTGAATGGAAATATTTCTGGAATGCAGGAATATGGAAACTTTTCAGTCCGAAAAGTCAGTGTGAAATCATAGGTCTTCTCTAAGCACACAGTAGTGACTGGGATGCTAATAGCATTAAAGGGTTTCTTTTTCCCCTTCAGAAAGAAGAGAGGAGGCCAGGGTTGTGTATTATATGCACTGTACTGTATTCTGCCTGCTTTAGACAGTTGGGTATGTGACCTGGCAACCAACATGATTTCCTGATGACGTGGCTTCTTGCAACCGGAGCAGGAATAGCCATAGTTGGCTGCAGTGTTGAAGAGGCAAAAAACATTGAATCCCAGACGGGATGAGAAATAAATGAAGACTTGGGACTTTCAGATTCTAGGGCATTAACAGGCTAGTAATAAACAAAGAGAAGAGAAGTTAAGAGAAGGAGGGAGCCATAGAATCATACCAAAAAGGAAGAGTTTGCTTATACTTCGTTTTTACCTCCATGGTGATTTTTGAGAGAATGTTGAGTTATCTTCATAACTCAAAATTCAAAATAACTTAAATTTAAAACAATTTGAATTGAATTCAGAGCCCACATATTTCCAACAGAAGGTGCTGAAACAAGTCCTTCTGGTCTTGATCCTAAGGTTCAGCAAGAACATGGGGAGTCCTTGACTTATGACCACAATTGAGTCCAAAATTTCAGTTGCTAAGTGAGGCATGTGTTAAGTGGGTTCCCCCCATTTTACGACTTTTCTTGCCAATGTTGTTAAGTGGATCACTGAAGTTTTTTCAGTTAGTAGCATGGTTATCCAACAATCTGGGTCCTCATTTTACCCACCTCGGAAGATGGAAGGCTGAGTCAACCTTGAGCCTGGTGACATTATTGCAGGCAGCCAGGAGTCAGCAGAAGTAGCCTGCAATACTGCACTCTAATCACTGTGCCACCATGGCTCATGATCATGTTATCATTATAGTCATCATCATCATCATTATTATTTAGATTTTTATCTGCCATAAGCAGATTCTTGACAGTTAAAAATCTAAACCGAAATGTCACAGAATATATTTTAAATTATATACCTCATTCTGAGAAATACTTTAACTATTACAGGTTGGGCTGATATGAACTACTCAGTTATTTCTTACTTTCAGGCTACCAATTTGGAGACTATACCTGCCGCATGTTTTATGAAATAGGTCCAGTTCTTACATCCTAAGACCAGTGATGGTATTCAAAAAAATTTACTACTGGTTCTGTGTGCATGGCTTAATGGGTGTGGCGTGGTTTAGCGGGAATGACATGGTTTAGTGGGTGTGGCTTGGTGGGTGTGGCAGGAGAAGGATACTGTAAAATCTCCATTCAGGAGGCAGAGAATAGATGGGAGCAGGTCCAGTCAGAGATGGTGTTTGTTGGTTCTCTGAACTACTCAAAATTTCTGCTACTGGTTCTCCAGAACTGATCAGAACCTGCTGAATACCACCTCTGCCTAAGACCTATTTGTTTGTACTTAAGAAAAGATAAACAAATGCATTCATTTGTGTGATATGGCATATTGTTTCTGAACTATAGCTGTGAAGTTGCCATATAACATTCCACTATTTCCCAGCAGGAATGGTCCTAGGACCCATGTCTTCCGCATCCATTTCTTTCGAACGAGCTTTCCAGGCCAGTCTTCAAAATAGCAATGTGTTGCAAAGAGTCATATATGTCATTCTAGGGATGACATGATAGCAGTGTTCTAATATCTAAGGGGCTGCTACAAAGAAAAAATGGTCAAAACATCTGAAGGCAGGACAAGAAGCAATGAATGGAAATTGATCAAGGAGAGATCCAGCTTAGAACTAAGGAGGAATTTCCTGACAGAACAATTAATCAGTGGAATGACTTGCCTTCAGAAGTTGTAGTGCTCCAACACTGGTGATTTTTAAAACGAAATTGGGCAATCATTTGTGTGAAATGGTTTCTGGCTTGAGCAGGGGTTGGATAGAAGACATCTAAGGTCTCTTCCAACTCTGTTATTCTGTTATTCATTCAGCCAAGGAAGAACATAGAATCCAAAAGCTGTCTGTTGCCCATCACCTATTAGTAATAGCTTTGCAGATGTACCTAGAAACGGAAGAGATTAAAACTTGGAATTAAAACTTATTTCACGAATGTGCTATTCTTACTCTGCTTTGCAACTTCAATTGTGTACTAGATTTACAATGCTGATAAGTTTCCTACTGTTTCTATTTTCTGAACTTTCATATTATTTATTAAATTTTTACATCAGCCACCTCACATAGGTTACTCTGAGCATAATGCCCACATAGAGAATATAAGGTAAAGAAAAAAATTGCAATTACTTTATATAAGTGTCTTTCCTGCATCATGGTGTCATCCAATAACATGGTGTAAATACAGACAAAAAGTTACTTGAATGACTCAGGTAGTGAGTCAAGTTGTAGTATAGTTTGCGTTCTCTTCTTCTGAGAATAAAGCAACACGTTAGTTTCTGTTGTACTTAGTGCAAAAGCACAATCCAAATGAAGTTGATCCATGAGAATATAATGAAACTCTTACTTAAGTGCTTTCCTGGCTAAGTGCCCAAAAAGGCCTAGAATCTTACAGGATGAAACCCTTGGAAAAGTAAATTAAGACTGGCAATTGACTAACCCTGCAGTCCTTCATCGTCAGTTCTTAGGATTAAAGTTGATCTTAGCCTGCTCTCAAATATTGAATGGGCTGATGTCAACTTTTTACTGAGGAAAATATTCTTATGACAGGAAGGCAGCTACATCTATGTAGTAGCTTCCTTTGAAAGCTTGTGCCATATGGTACTGGCTTGTTTTTAAGAGGAGCTGCTATCCACCAGGATTTAGCTAAAACTATAATTGAATTATAGTAAAATAAGATGGAATAAATAGCTTGAGACAGTAGTGTGTTTATGTTATAAATTAGCCTTTACCTCAGACATTCCAACAAAGAACATTTGTATCATACTGAATTTTGTGTTCTGGATCCTCCTGTCTCACAGATGAGCTGTTTGGATGAAGACTTTGTGGAGATATAGTCATCTGCACCTGGTGACACACCAAACAACTAGATGGATGAGGAATTATCATCCCAAAATTGACATTTGGCTTATGGGGTTATGGGGTTATAAATTACCAAAGGTTAAAAACAGTTGACTTATTAAAACAAACTTGTATACTTTCTTTCAAAGGAATCACTTCTGCTAGCTAGCTCCAAGATGCTTATTAACTTCATCTGTTTTCCATTTTTCTTCTTATCTGATGCTGAAACAATTATTTGACCTGCTTTCTCATAACACAAGCCAGGCAGCTGTTTCTTCCCAGTTTAGGAGGCCTGTTAATTCCAAAGAAGTAGAGATTTTGGATCACTGCCTTAGTGATCAATATTTTCTGGCCACATCGCTGCCAAAAGATGAAATTGCATAGAAAATGAAAAGAAATTGACACATTTTATAGTCCTCTAAATCTATTTTCTTTTAGGCTATAAATTGGATAATGACCCATGAATAAAAGATACTTCGTGTTAATAAACATTTTATTATATGCGTAAAATGGCAGAAAGGAAAGTTTACCCCAGAGTGTTGGTATGAGACATAAAATGTCTAAACCCTGCCAAGTTATGATCAGCCACATGTTCTAGCTTGCCAGCTGTTTAACACTCTACCCATTCCCCCACCGCCCAGATCCAAATAGGTGGGAAACAATCCTTAATTAGTCCTTTGTAGGTAAAATACATGCTGGGTGCATTATTTCTGACATGGTAGGCCCCAGTGTTAAGAGTCCTGCTTAACAGGGGTGGTATTCAGGTTCTGACCAGTTCTGGAGAACCGATTGCAGAAATTTTGAGTAGTTTGGAGAACCAGTAAATACCACCTCTACTGGTATTCCCCTGCCATGCCCACCAAGCAATGCCCACAGAACTGATACTAAAAAAAATCGAATCCCATCACTGGTGCTTAAGCTGAAGCTTTCTTTTGACAGGTCTTTATTATTTATACTAATTGGATTTATAACCCACCATTATTTGTGCAGAGGAAAGCATCATGGATAATGCTTCCTCCTATTTTTCCAATAACAACAGCAACAACAATCATATGTGTTAGATTAAGCTGAGAGAGAAGTTGTTCCAAAGTCCCTCCCAGTCAGCTTTGTGCCTTTAGGTCTTGATCAGAGTCCTCATGCCAGGGCAGGTGAGATGTTAATGTATGGAGTATTTTCTAAGCTAGTCAGAATGGCAACAATTATTGTGTGCATGCAAGTCAGAATTATGGTTGATTTGAGATTGGCTATCTGCTTCTACCTCGTGATTTATCCTGTCACTAGCAGATTGTGACTATATCTTGGTTAGCACAAGTTCAGACTCCCGGCATAGTTAGCTATCAAATATTTTGTTTCTAGAGAAAAGGAAGTTCTGTCAAAATTTCGGGCTTTAAGATCCTCTGACCACATCAACTTCAAATGAGTCAGGTCTCGTAGAATTGATAGAGGCATAATCTTGTCATATGTCCTGGCAAGTGTTTGATCTGAAATTCTTAAGGTTGCTTGGGACTGTTAACCTGGTCCCCTGTCTTTTAGATCCATATCCTTGATAGCTCTCATGGAGACAATATGTGGTTGTGTCCATTCAGTAGTATATTAATTCATCTTTGTGTGACGAATTGGTTCCATTTGCCTCAAAGGAGGCAGTGGTATGTCCTTCCTCAAGAAACCATTATCCAAAAATCCTGGATAATTTTTGTTCTGTCTCTTTTTTTTCTTTTTGTAATAAAATTGTGGAAAATATAAAGGAGTTGAAGTTTCTGAGGACTATGTAGAAGGGGATTATCTTTCTGGTCAGATTTCAGACCAGGATATAGTATTGGGCCAGTATCGATCACATTTATTGTTGACTTGACAACGAGTTGGGATGGAGATAAACCATTATCCCGATTTTCTTTTGATCACTTAGTGGTGTTTGATACCAATAATCATAATATTCTTTTGGATCAACTGTAGTTAGTGGGAGTGGGGAAGACAGGTGGCTCTCCTCCTTTCTGTGCTCTGATTCCAGTTAGGGTTGATTGGGGAAATGGTCAAACCTGAAGCCCCAGGTTATGGGCTTCCATGGAGTTTGAGGCCCTCCTATTGAATATCTCTGTGAAGCTGCTGAGTTGGGTCATCCATGGATATGTATTAATGATACCCAAATGTACAACTTGATCCTTGGGCACTCAGGTGATGTTATTAAAGTCTTGTTCCAAAGTCTGTTAGGATCTGCATGAAGAGGAACAAGCTTATGTTCAACCCTGGCAAGATAGAGTAACTGTGAGTTCATGGTTCTTCTGAGGCCCTGGGTTTTCCATCTACAGTTCTGAAGGGAGCTGCACTTCCCCAGACAAAACCGGTACACAATTTGGGAGTTCTGGATTCAAAGCTCCTGCTTAAAGAGCAGATGGTCAATTGGATTGAGACAGCCTAGACATCCTATGGGTTCCATCTGTTAACTGATGCCATCTGATGGGGGGGCTAGGAAATGTGTCTTCTTTGTCATCATGCCTCTTGTCTGGAATATAGTAGTATCTCCAGAATTTCAAACAGGTCCAACCCTACTATTTTAAAACGAATATTGGATTTTTAAAACAAATCCTGGACCTGGATTTTTTCCCAAGCTCGAAGTCAAATCTGAGTTGTATCCACTTGAACTGGATTTTATTTAGAATGTGTTTTTCTTTTCTTTTTTGTTCTCCCAGCTATGGACAACTTTTATTTGGATATGTCAAATGTATTGGGTTTGTTTTTAACTTGCATCCTGTCTGAAACTGCTTTGAGTTGGGCAGCCTTATACATACATACATTACACACACACACACACACACACATTTCTACGACCCTGTATATATATAGCATATAAATAATATGTTGAATAAAGAAAGCATAAAAGCCTGCATAGATACATATTTCTGAAATGGCTGTTAAAATGAGAAATTCTTTTGATTCTTTTTGCATTTGCTTACTACAATTCAAAAAATAACATGAAGTACTGTCACAATAGGCTATCAGAACAATATGATCAAGAACACTAAATAATATACTATAAAACAGAATTATTTTTTAAAAAAAAATTAAATACGTACACATCAAATGGTTAAGCATAACATAGAGGTCTCTGAGAAATTTCTCCATTAATAAAGATGAAATTCTTTTATGGAAAATGTTACTTGGTGGATAATAAACTATTAAAATTCCAAGTTAGTGTTTCAGCTTGATGGACTACAAGCTATTTCTGGTTCTCGATGACATGTTCATTCCAGAAATATAGCCAGAAATATTTTAAAAATAAAGTCTATAGAAAAGGATGCAACTGTACTCCCCCACTCCCTTTCCCTAAAGCAGGGGTCTTCAAGCTTGGCAACTTTAAGTTTTGTGGCCTCCAGAATTCCCCAACCAGCATGGCTGGCTGAGGAATTCTAGGAGCTGAAGTCCCCAAGTCTTCAAATTGCCAAGTTTGGAGACTCCCTAAAGTTTTCAGGTTTGGGAAAAGAGCGGTTGTTTCCTGCTTAATTATAAAGTATTTGCCGCACGCTTTGAACTCAGTGTTTACATTGCCTATTTCATAAGCGCCTGTTATGTTGAGGTCTTCTAAAATTTCAAAATCATTCTTTTAAATACTATTTTACAAAAACCCTATATTTGCGCTTATGTAACTTTCGCGGCTTACTCCTTCATGCAGGGCCAGCCCTACCATTAGCTAGAATTTGTGGCTGCTTCAGGCAGCTGATTTGAGATTTTAGGGAAGGACAACAAAGTTTTTATTAGAACTGCTATGATATTTTTTTTTTTACTGCTGGGAAATAAAAACTTGAAGATTGGATTTTTGCATTTCAGAGTGGGGCGGACATGTTCTGCCCTACCTCCAAAAAAAAGGAAAGCTTTGATGTAAATAATTGATTCTCAAACGCTTTTTTTGCCTTTTGCTTACGTGTCATGAGTAATAAATTGAGCTTGAAAGATTCCCTTGAGTGGAACTATTGATCTCCAGAGGAGTTTGCCTGCTGTGCCTCCTTAATTTATGTCTTTGGTCTTGCTGTTGTTTAATAAAGCACTAGCAGGATGGTGCATTTCTGAACATACATCACTTAAATTCTGGTGATTGCTTTATTATTGTTCCCATGAATTGTAATGTTAACATATACACACAGTAAGTGAATATTACTGGTTAGTTACCACCAACCATGTTCTCCATCGTCCCCAACAACTAGAGCTATATTTCAACAGTTTCCAGCTTAGTCATAACTGCATTTGATACAATCCTCCATGAGTGATGATTGATAGGTCATTAGATTCTGCTAACTTTTTGAGTGTTTACTATATATATAAAAAGAATGAATAATTATGAAGAGGTGTTTGTCTTTTCCTCAGGGTGAAATGCCATGTATTTGGAACACTCAAATCACTCATCCCTCAAGCTGAATACACTTAATTGGTAACTAATTGGTAGAGAAAAAAAAATGAGGAAACAAATGTTTTAAAAGCAGCAAATCCTGAAAGTTGAAGTAAAAAATTCTTGCCTTTAACAACTTATAAAACTGTCAAAATATCATGTTATAATTTTCTTGGCTTTGTTTCCCCTCCCCTTTTCTAAAATAGCTGGAATAGGCTTTGCTGTCTTCTTAGGTGGTGCCTTCTGCATTTAAATCTAGAGAATTATAAAATTACTGTATTTACTTCTGGCGCCTACGTGTAGGAGGCCAGAAGGATACAAGCTAAGAAAAGGGCTGGGATGCTCACCACAACCATCATTGTCTTTTGAATTTATGGAAATTGGTTTTGGTTTTCAATAAGGGGTGTGGGCTGTAAATACAATATTTTATTTTATTTGTTTGTGCTGTCCCCTTCCTCTTGGTATTTTTCTCTAGTTGTGGGATAAAAAAGCTTAATTCACAAGCAAAGAAACAGCAAAGTTTAGTTTGAATTTTTCCCTTACTTTAGACCTAGGGGCCGGATCCAGCCCATGGGATACTTAGATCTAGCCCACGGGAAACAGCAAAGAACCGGCCTGTGGTGCTTCTGCCAGCAAAAATGGAGTTTCAGAGGGCCAGGTGCCTCCCTCACAAGATCCATTTTCGCTGGCAGAGTTATAGGATGCTGTCCCAGCCGAAAACAGAACTCACGAGGGCCGCATGTGCCCCTCCCAAATTTTGTTTTCACTGGCAGAGGATTGCAGGAGTCCACTGCAGCCAAAAATGGAGCTCAGGAGCCCATTTTCACTAGCAGAGCACTTGGGCCACCACAGGTGCCCCCAACATGAGTGACATCACATCATGCTGACCATGCCCATCCTGGCTCTTGGAGATCAAACACAACCCAGGCCCTCAGATGTCAAACACAACTCTGATGTGGCCCTCAATGAAATAAACACCTCTAGACTCTAGAGACTCTAGACTCTAGACTCTAACATATACCTTATCCCTGCTGAAAGGTGATGCCATAAGGGTTTTTTCTGTGGAATCCATGGTTCTCCAGTTCTAGCATAGGTAGACTAGCACTGATGACATTGTATTATTTTGTTACTTTATTATTTTTCTTGTTATTATTTTTTAATTTCTATTATATGGTGTTTTTATATCTTTATAAGCCGCCTTGAGTCACCATGTGCAAGTAGGCAGCAATATAAATTTTCTATAGATAAATAAAAATAAATTAGCTAGTTGGCTAATGAAATGTCTGCAAGCAAACAATGAAGCTCAGGAAGAGCTCATCGAGGGCTCCAAGGTTCAATCCTGAGCCAAAGATATTCTGTTTTGGGGAATCCCAGATCTTAAATAAATAATTACATTCATTTAGCTCCTTACCTTCCACTCTGCCATCTCCCAAAACTGGATTTTGTTTATCATCTCTTAAAAAAGTGAAAACACAAGTATCTTTAAAGCAGAATATAAATGATGCTCCAAGTCAATGCTAATAGGCAGCTTTCTCATTCTCACTACCCTTGGCCAATGAACATGAATCACGGTGCAGTGAAATGGCTAAACAAGAAATTAATAGAAACAGGATGACCAGATTGAGAATAGTCATAGTTCTCTTGTATTCTGCGCTTGTCTTATCACATCTGGTGTATTCTTTAGTTCTGGGTACCATAATTTAATGGCACTAGCAAAATTGAGAATTTTCCAGAAGAAGTGATGAGAATGAAAACAAAGCCCAATGAGGTCCAGTTGGAAGAGTTTTATGTAGAGAAGAGAAAATTGGGGAGAGACATAAGTTTTGAATACACAAAAAGGCTGTCATGTGGAAGAACTAGCAGAACTTGGGAGGGAAAGAATTCTAGGGAGTGGAAGGAATATTAGAGAAACGCCTTAGTGATAAGGCATATTCAACAGCATAGCCAGATCATTTGAAAATGATGCTGTTTGGTGGTGCCTGAGCAGATGTTAAGCTCCCATACCCAGTCAAAATGTTCAGTGTCAGAGGATGGTAAGAGTTGTAATACAAAATAAAATTTTGAGGTCACTAATTGGTTGGAAACCTCTACAGTCCCTCCATTTTGAAGCTAACATTAAAAGTTACATTGTTCAGTGTATCAACTGTAAATATTGACCTCTGTCTCGTTGAAGATAAGAGCTGTCCACAAAGTTTTTGAGACAGGCCTTGCCCCAATTGCAGTTTAAACTTGCCTTTGCCAGAATCATTTTTTTCTGACTGGAGATAATCATTGATTTACAGCTGAAGTGGAGTCCAAAATTCCTGTTGCTAAGAGAAACAGTTGTTGAATGAGCTTTGTCCTGTTTTGTGACCTTCCTAGCCACAGTTGTTTAAGTGAATCTGATTTCCCCACTGACTGTGCTAGTCAGAAGGTTGTAAAAGGTGATCATGTGATCCCTGAGGCACTGCAACCATCATAAATATGGGTTTGCAAGATGCCACATGTGAAATGGTGATTATAAGGAGATACCTATACTTTTTCTTTTTTACATAAATGTTTTGAACATTGTTTAGAGGACGGGGGAAAAGATGAGACTTAATGAAGATTTAACGAGGGTATAAATGGGGTTGGTATGCAGTTACCTGCTACTATAAACATAGGTAAATAGACCTTGCATATATCTGGATTCTAGACTATGTGAAGAAATTTGATACTGCCTAGATTGTTTGTTAAACAAAATTGAAGTGATTAGTGTCTAGTTATTGGTACAGATATCGACCAATTGAATATTATTTACTATATATATTTAGTCAACCTGGCTTAGTTCCACTTCATATTTGTCAATTATGTTTGTACATTACCAATACGTATGCTGAGTCCACTTTGAGAATAGTTGGGCTCTTGATGTTGGCTGAGCTCTATAGTTTTCCTGCAAATATTTTATCGCCAAGCTAGATCTGTGAACATCACTCTTGTCTGCACTGATAATGTTGCCTAGCCTGGTAATGAAACCTCTAGAGCAGTGTTTCTCCACCTTGGCAACTTGAAAATGCCTGGACTTCAACTCCCAGTATTCCCCAACCAGCAAATTCAGCAAACACCAACAACCCAACACTTCAAGTTGTCCCTTCCAACCCTGTTATTCTATGTTCTATTGTGAATCAGCAAACTATTCCAGTGGTTATCAATCTTTTCTTCACTGAGGAGTCCCTTTAAATACTTTTTTGGGCCACAGAACATGGCCACAGATTCCCAAGACCTAACTCAAGATTTAAGTCATAACATTTCTTCAAACTTTCATGGACTCCCCCCACCATGACACTGCAGCTCCTCCCCCCAGGGATCCCTGAACCACAGGTTGAGACCCATTGGCCTATTCTTCAATCTGGTGCTCCCCAAATGCAATAGGTTTTCAGAATTTTTGGGCAGCAAGATCAATTCTATAAGTTTAAGTTCAACATATTGCAAAGAAATATGTTGGAAAGCTGCAGTGATAGACTGCAGTGATGTAACCAATAATTTGGGGTAGCTGTTTTGGACTACCACAAATCACCTGTTTCAATGGCCTGTCTAGAGTAGAGTTACATCATAATTACCATTTTGCCGATGTGGGATTGGAGCTCCAGATTGTCCTTGTGCCTGAATATACAACCGTGATCCATTTTATTTACCAATGCTGAGCTGTTGCAGTATTAAAGTGCACCATTTCCTAATTTATTGCAGTAAAAGTCACAGTTCTGATTTGCTTAATGTCATTTCTTGATCCAGTTTAATTTCAAAGAGATAGAGATAAAAATGATTTACAAATCCAGGCACAAACATATATATATCTTGTATTTTCTCTTGATGGAACATAGATTACTTGCCAAACTCCAACTTGGATGATATAAATTGTTACATTTTCTTTGACCAAGAATGTGTTTTTTTTCCAATTCAAAAATGCAGATGTTTATTTGCACAATCTATATCTGTCACTGGTGCATATATTTGCATCCCAAGAGCAGCTAACAAAACTCTTTTAAAAAGAATTCATGACAGCACCATCCTCAGTGGACCAATCTTCTTGGTTCAAAAAAGCTTAGCAACATTTTCAATCCTTTTCTTTTCCAGTCCATTTTTTTCCCTTTACCGTTACTGTCTGCAGCTTCCCATCATTTCTTTTGGCTGAGCTGATTCCCCTGATTTGGTCAGAGATTTTCATGATGTGATGACATCATGGATGCCTATAAAGAAAATCACACAGGCCACTGCGGTCAGTTGAATTTAATCAAAAAGAAAAGTAACATGTATTAATTTATCTGAGGGTCATTTGCTTGGTTGGCAAATGACCAAAATGAATGCACTGTTCTGGACATATGGCCAGAAAAAAATCCTCAAATGTCTAGAGCAGGGGCATCAAACTCAAGGATCTGGCTCCTGAAGGTGCTTAGATCTGGCCTGCAGGTCCACCTTGGAAACAACGATCAACTGACCCATGGTGCTTCTGTCAGCAAAAATACAGCTCAAAGGGACTGCACCTGTTTTCGCTGGCAGAGCCCTGCAGGAGGCTGTCATAGCTGAAAATGGACCCTGGGGGGATGGGCTCCCCAGGCCACCACAAGTGCCCAAGACACAAGTGACATCAAGCTGGCCACGCCCACCCTGGCCAACCCTTCCTGATGTGGGCCTCAATGAAATCAAGTTTGACACCCCTGGTCTAGAGGATATTTGCAGCACCTATAGGTTAAAGCTTTCATTTGGACCATGCTTGGATAAAAAACTTATGTATTATGAAATAATTTTATGGAAGATTTTGATTTTATTGTAATCATCTGGTGGTGAGGAGGAGAAGGAGGAAGACGAGGAGGAAGAGGAGAATGTTTTGATTCACTGAGAGCATAATAATTGAGATAGGTTAGTTGTTTCTTTGAGGAGGTTGTCATCTTAAGTTGAGGGTTGTCTCCCTTTGGGGTAAACATAGTAAGACCCATAAGTCAAAGGTGCCTAACCCCTGGGCCACGGCTGGGGTCATGAGCTTTTCAGAACTGGGCCGTGGAAGTGGTGGGCGAGCGTGCATGCACATGCGCACATCCCCACTTGCACGAGCAGCGGAACCATCCTCTCTCCTCCCCCCACAAGTTCACAAAGTCAGAAAGGTTGGGGAACTCTGGTGTAAGTAATTTAATAGGTATTGTCCCTCGCTTACACGTCTGACAGTGAAGAATTACTCTTGTGTTGCAATTGAATTACCTTTCAGAAAATTAATTGTGAACATGTTATGCAGGGTACAGGTGGGTGTGTTGTTGCATCTGGAATGGGTAAAGAGTAATAAAGCTTTAGAAAGCAAGAAACTAAATACACAGATAATTGGACTCCACCCACGTAAAAACAAGGCTGAATACAATTAAAAGACAATTCACATAATGCTTTTCTCTGATCTTTAGCTAACAGTTTAATTTTCTTTGGGACTTTATTAAGTGTTTTAGCCTGAATAGTTCTAATATTTCCATTTAAGACCAGGAAAGAGTAAATCAGGACACAAACTTTAATTGTTCATTTTTTTATGGGAGAGTCTTTATATGCCGAAATCATTTTATGACAGGTAATCCTTGACTTACAACAATTCATTTTGTGACTGTTCAAAGGTACAACAGCACTGTAAAAAAGTGACTTATGACCATTGTTCACAGTTATAGTTTTGCAGCATCTCCATGGTCATGTGATCAAAATTTGGAAGCTTGGCAACTGGTTCACATGACAATTGCTAGGGTCATGGGATCACCTTTTGCACCCTTCTAACAAAGAAAGTCAATTGGGAAACCAGATTCACTTAACAACCGGGTTACTAATTTAACAATTGTGGCAAGAAATGTTGTAAAGGCAAATTTCACATAACAAATTTCTTGTTAACAACAGAAATGTTGTGTTCAATTGTTGCGTAAATTGAGGACTACCCATAGTATGATACACTGAGTGTCTGTCTTCACGATGAGATAACGAAATATCGGGAATTCCTGGATAAAGGACAGTTTTTAACATCACGTTACTTTTATTAATATCACACTGATTTGCAGGAATACCATTTTTAGATATTTATGGGAATGTTACAGTGATAAGGTTTGTAGTCTTTTCATTGTCATTAAAGATTAAATGGCACTAAAACAAAATATTTGTCAACTTTTTTCCCCAATTTTTCATAACAGTAGAATATAGAAGTATATGTGAGGAATAATTAAATTTGATATAGAGCCTCTCCCAAAAGATTCCCTTTAAACTTTGGGCACTTGGAGATTGATTTTTTTTAAAAATCTTATTTATAATAGGTGTTCTGTCTATGTTTTATGTCTCATGGCCGATTGTTGGATTAAAAAAAAACCCTCAAGTTCTTTTTATAAGATGTCAGCCCAAGATTTCTTGGTTATGAAGGGAGAAAATCAGAAAACAGAATTGCTGCTTTATTTGCTGTTTAATATAATTAAACTGAGCAGATTTTTTGCTGTATATGTCATGTTGACATGGATGGGAATTAATCAAGAAGACACAATATCTCTGTAGATCTGACCTGTGCAGTTTACAACCTCTGGGCTACATCTGGCTACATAAAAGAGATGTAGAAACTCTGGAAAGAGTGCAGAGAAGAGCAACAAAGGTGATTAGAGGACTGGAGGCTAGAACATATGAAGAGCTATTGCAGGAATTGGTATGTCTAAAGAAGGACTAGGGATGATATGATAGCAGTGTTCCAGTATTTGAGGAGTTGCCACAAAGATGAGGGAGAACTATTTTCCAAAGCACCAAAAGGCAAGACAAGAACCAATGGATAGAAGCTAATTAAGGAGAGAAGCAACCTAGAACTAAGGAGAAATTTGCTAATGGTGAGAACAATCAACCAGTGGAATGGCTTTCCTTCAGAGGTTGTGGGTGCTTCATCACTGGAGGCTTTCAAGAAGAAGCTAGACAGCCATTTGTCTGAAATGGTATAGAATCTTCTGCTTGAGCAGGAAAGTTGGACTAGACAATCTCTAAGGTCTCTTCCAACTCTGTTATTCTATGTTCTATATTCCAGCCCTTTGGCTGTCTCTGTCTGGCCCACGCGAGGTCATTCAGAAATTAGAAATCAAATGTAAATAAGAGTACACCATGCATGCAATGCTACTACATTGCCTTTATTTTGAAGACAATTTTTTTCCCGGTGTGCATATATCCATGTGTGCCTATGCACTTTCATAACCGTATTGATTCAGCCTTCCATAACAGTCTCAATTTCTCATGTGGCCCTTTGGGAAAATTCATTGCCCACCCCTGCTGCAGATTATTTTTTGTGTCCGTTGTGTTTATAATGTTATCCCCAAAAATCTACTTCACCTGGCTTTTTTCTCAATGAAAAAAACTGAGGCCCCCTTGTTTTGGCAAATGTTCATCTTGTTTCATTCCAAAGACTTTAAAATGGAACCAAATGAGAAACAAAACAGTCGGGAAGTAAAATAGCATTGTGTTGAGTACTTTTCCTCCTTATCTAGCTGAGACTCAAACTGATACGTTGAGGGTATTGATTTCATTTAGGTGTGTCCATTAAGTCACAGAGGGCAATCAATTTCACCATGTACGTTGTCCATCCTATTAGATTTTTTTAAACAGTGTGTTCACAAATTGAAAATTATATATCTATATCTATATCTATCTATCTATCTATCTATCTATCTATCTATCTATCTATCTATCTATCTATCTATCTATCTATCTATCTATATGCTATTCAGCTTTGTTCGGGTATTTTCCCACATCATTATAGTTGTGCTTTTAAAGTTGTAGCAACGTTTCAGCAGAATCTCATCTGCTATTATCAGGCTTCTGTATTGTATATATATAAGTTTTTCACACAACAAAGAGCAAACCTACCATCTAAAACTATTTTAGCTAACATTTGAAAGAGACAAAGTCTCTTAAGTCTAGGCAGAATTACTAAATATGGGGACAGCCCTTCAAAAGGGAGAAGGTTGCACAGATGGCAGTGGCAGTGGTAGGAGTAAAGACAAGAGAAACAGCAATAACTGCTCCATCCTCCTCAAAGCTTCCCTTTCTTTCCCGTGCCAAGATTCTTTGGATGGAAAAATGATAAGGGCTGCATTCCATCACAAAACCAAACAACCTCCCTATTTTACTAAGGAAATACTATCTTGCAGTGAAGGTATTCCTGGAAGCGACATTTGTCCTCTGATTAGGATGGGCATTTCGTGAATATTGACAGTGTTTTGAAATGTGTCAAGACTTAGGAAGCAGAATAATTTTGTGGCTCCTGTAGCCTTCTGCTGAGATTTCTTCCTTTTATGTTAGTAACTACAGTTGATCCTCAACTTTTTCTGCCAACTGAACAACAAAGATCAACCAAACACAAGGCAGTGAAGATCTATGGGAATTCTAATCGACTTACATTTTCTTTCCAAAAGATATATGGGGAATGTTGCAGATTCATGTTATGTTCATGACTCCCAAACTCCTATTTTTCACATTAAGAATACTACCGTGTTTCTCACAAAATAAGGCCGGGCCTTATTTTTTTTTTGACCCCCGAAAAAACAGCTAGGCCGTCTTTTTGGGGATGACTTAATTCCCCCCCCCGCTTGCATCCTCGGGTGGGTGGGCGGCGGCAGCTTGGATGTTGACCTTGGCGTTGGTGGGGCACTTCATATTGGGAGACCTTCCGCCACCTGGCTAGCTGCGCATGGTTGCACCAAATGCCGCGGCGTTGCTCTAAACTCTGCGGCAGCAAGGGAGAAGGGAAAGCAACGGTGGCGGAAGGTCTCCCTATATGAAGTGCCCCACCAACGCAGGCAGCACCATATCCGGGCATGCAACAAAAGTACTTCCTAATGGCAACCCCCCCCCCTGCCATTCCCCCCCCATTTCGCATGTTTAATATGGGACTTAATTTGGGGGGAGAGGCTTAATTTGATTTTATGCCAATAAAACATGGTGGGGCTTCCTATTGGTGGAGGCAGTATTGTTGGAGAAACACGATATATGCATATGAGTAATGGAGATTTCATTGGCATAGGAGTAGTATGTATTTATTTCTTAATTATTTATCAAATTTATTGGCCACCCATCTTGCTGCAGGGTAACTTTGGATGGCTTCCAAATATTAAAAGATGGAACTGTACAAATAAAATACTACAAGAATATAAAAATACAAAATATATAAAATGATATAAAAATAATAAATGAAATAATATATATAAAAATACAGAGTATGTTAGACAGAATTAAGCTTTTCCTGGTTATTGTCCTTTGTGAAGTGGGAACAGTGAGGAAACAGTGCAACCACCACCTACAAGTAGTACTAGCAAAGGAAAAAGAAAAGGGGAAGATGGGAGGAAATCTGATTATAATATTATATTTCACAGAACAAAAGAATAATTTTCTTTTCCAGCAAAATATACAAGTGGGACTCCTTTATTTCCCAGCATGGTTTCATTCACAAAGTGCCACCCGTTTAATATCAAACAAAATAGTGCTGCCCTTTTGCTGAGATTATATTTGCTATGTAGAGAGACCCCCAAATGTACATTTCTGGCAGACGTATTAATGCTTAGCCATATCCATCCTAGCAAAGGTCTAACTTCAATACTCCCTTTGAAGTCCTATCTCAATCTCTTTCAGTCCGTTATTTTATTTTCTTAGCAACATTAAGGAAATTGATGATATCTAAATAAACCTTTACTACTCTTTCTGATGTTGTCCAGTGCGAATACTAAACCTCCCCCCCCCATTTTTGCAAGAGCATTAACACTTAGACTTCTATACTGCTTCATAGTGCTTTACAGCACTCTTAGGCAGTTTATCATGTTGCCCCCACAATCTGGGTCCTCATTTTACCAACATCAGAAGCATGGAAGGCTGAGCCAACCATCAGTCCCTTCAGGATCAAACTCTAGGCTATGGGCAGAGATAGCCTGTAATACCCATTCTTACTACTGAGCCACCACAAATCCTTTTTGGTTTTACATTAGCCCAGATCAGCTGGGTTTGAGTTCCCTAAGAATGAGTATGCATTCATTTGTTGACATCAAGACCTTCAGTGGATACTCACTATCTCTTGACATGATATACTTTAAAAATATGCCATATATATACACTGTTCAAAAAAATAAAGGGAACACAAAAATAAGACATCCTAGATCTGAATGAATGAAATATTCTTATTAAATACTTTGTTCATTACATAGTTGAATTTGCTGACAACAAAATTACACAAAAATTACCAATGGAAATCAAATTTAGCAACCCATGGAGGTCTGGATTTGGAGTTACACTCAAAATTAAAATGGAAAAAAAACACTACAGGCTGATCCAACTTTGATGTAATGTCCTTAAAACAAGTCAAAATGAGGCTCAGTAGTGTGTGTGGCCTCCATGTGCCTATATGACTTCCCTACACACCTGGGCATGCTTCTGATGAGGTGGCGGATGGTCTCCTGAGGGATCTCCTCCCACACCTGGACTAAAGCATCCCCCAACTCCTGGACAGTCTGTGGTGCAATGTGGCATTGGTGGATGAAGCGAGACATGATGTCCCAGATGTGCTCAATTGGATTCAGGTCTGGGGAATGGCTGGGCCAGTCCATAGCATCAATGGCTTGTCTTGCAGGAACTGCTTACACACTCCAGCCACATGAGGTCTAGGATTGTCGTGCATTAGGAGGAACCCAGGGCCAGCTGCACCAGCTTATGGTCTCACAAGGGGTCTGAGGATCTCATCTCGGTACCTAATGGCAGTCAGGCTACATCTGGAGAGCACATGGAGGGCTGTGTGGCCCCCTAAAGAAATGCCACCCCACACCATTACTGACCCACTGCCAAACCGGTCATGCTGGAGGATGTTGCAGGCAGCAGAACATTCTCCACGGCGTCTCCAGACCCTGTCACGTCTGTCACATGTGCTCAGTGTGAACCTGCTTTCATCTGTGAAAAGCACAGGGTACCAGTGGCGAATTTGCCAATCTTGGTGTTCTCTGGCAAATGCCAAACGTCCTGCATGGTGTTGGACTGTAAGCACAACCCCCACCTGTGGATGTTGGGCCCTCATACCACCCTCATGGAGTCTGTTTCTGACCATTTGAACAGCCACATGCACATTTATGGCCCGCTGGAGGTCATTTTGCAGGGCTCTGGCAGTGCTCCTCCTGTCCCTCCTTGCACAAAGGTGGAGGTAGCGGTCCTGATGCTGGGTTGTTGCCCTCCTACGGCCTCCTCCATGTCTCCTGATGTATTGGCCTGTCTCCTGGTAGCGCCTCCATGCTCTGGACACTACGCTGACAGACACAGCAAACCTACCTGCCACAGCTCGCATTGATGCGCCATCCTGGATGAGCTGTACTACCTGAGCCACTTGTGTGGGTTGTAGACTCCGTCTCATGCTACCACTAGAGTGAAAGCACCACCAGCATTCAAAAGTGACCAAAGCATCAGCCAGAAAGCATAGGAACTGAGAAGTGATCTGTGGTTACTACCTGCAGAACTACTCCTTTATTGGGGATGTCTTGCTAACTGCCTATGCTTTCCACCTGTCTATTCCATTTGCACAACAGCATGTGAAATTGATTGTCAATCAGCGTTGCTACCTAAGTGGACAGTTTGATTCCACAGAAGTGTGATTGACTTGGAGTTACATTGTATTATTTAAAGTGTTCCCTTTATTTTTTTGAGCAGTGTATTTACAAATCCTCATCCATAGTCATTTTATGGAATGAAACTTGAAATCATGGTTACCTTGATATGGAATCATGATAATTTGTGTAGAGAAAAATTGTGATGCTGTGTGTCAAAGTAATCCTCAATAATATGTGTATATTTAGTTTGTCTTTGCATGTTGAGTAAAGCCATCCTGCTGTTATGGTATGTAAACACTGGCTTAGCAAGTTGTGTGTGTCCAGCCAATTATGATTTATTTAATGCATCAGATTAAAGCAAATTCTGATTAGCATGGTGTGCAGATTTGCTTTTGGCACCTTGGGTGTGTGTGTGTGTGTGTGTTACACATCTTTTTCACATAGAGGCAGAAGTTGAAACATACAAGACCTTGCCACAAGTGTATTGTTTATAATTGCAACTCATGATCTGAGCTGCATCTTTAACTTGGGGAATAGAAGCTAAAATGACTCATAAGTTTCCTGCATGCCTAACCAAAAGAAAATAACCCAAACTTCAGGGTCAGTCAATTAAGAGAGCAAGAGAGGAAAGGTTGCATCTCAGAAAAACCTTCTAATGAATCTGCTTCTTAGACATGTTATGGCTAGATTGTATTAGAATATTCCCGTGAGGATACACATCATAAAGAAATGATAACAAATAAATGAAAAACCTTGCGGGTCTATCTGGATGATTAGATTTTTTAGAGCAAAAGAACCAAATGTGAATCTATGAAAGTTTCAACCTTGGTGAAACTGTGTTTTGTATTGGACATTAGAATGCAAAATTCTGGTTAGGGAATTAAGCTAACAGGAAACAAGGGTATAAGATGGTTGATGGGCATGATACAATTTAAACAGGAATAGTTAAATTGTTGCAGATTAATGAACTTAATAAAGCAAAAGATTACAGATGCACAATGACACACCAAGTGAAACACTAGAAGAAATATAAACACCAAGCGCCCCACCCCTCCAAAAAAAAAAACCTAAGGCACCGGTGAAAAAGAGAACTTTGTCTGTTCCAGAGTGCACTTGAGCTAATAAATCAGATGTAGTTTTACTTTTACTTTTAAAAATCCATAGAAATGGGAACCTTAATTTAAAAAGCTTGGAAGTCACATTTATTTTAGGCGAGGGTTCTTGCAAATCTGTCTACTCACCAAACTTTAATGTATGGAATGAAACCGTACAAGCAGATGAGAACAAACATGCCCTAAATATCTGCAATCTGCCTTCCGAATCAATGATTCGGAATAGAATTAATCTCAGCTATGTTCCCGTTAACAAGTAAAATTCAACTAACTATGATTAAATACTAGGACAGTGCATACTTGAAATTTGTGTTGGAATAAATGTTTTGAACTTCACAGTCAAGATTCCCAGGGAGCCTGCAAAAAGGGTCCTGCTGTTTTAGAAGTCACTACAATTTAAATGACCATATTCTATCAATCAGCATTTTTCCAGATTCAGGTGGGCACTGGAAATCTTTAGAGACTGCTTCACATACACACAGCACAAACTGAACCATTTCTGAGGCCCGCACAGCCCTCTGAAATCCCTATCCTTTCACAATAAATATCTGGACCATTTTTTAAGTTAATTACAACTGGGCATAAATATAGAGGTTGTGTTATACAGAATAACAGAGTTGAAAGGGAACTTGAAGGTCTTCTAGTCCAACCCCATGTTCAAGCAGGAGACATTATACCATTTCTGACAAATGGCTGTCCAAACTTCCACAACTTCTGAAGGCAAGTTGCTCCATTGATTAATTGTTCTTGCCATCAGGAAATTTATCCTTAGTTCCAGGTTGGATTCCTCCTTGTTGTGTTTCCTTTTCCTTATTTCAGCTGAAAATGATCATCAGCTTTGAAGGAAGCTGTAATATATTTATGAGAAGAAGCGGGGCCTGGCCAGCTATTCAGTTCCCACACCAATAAAAATGCTTTTTTGTTATCAGTCCTATACTTTGGCATTTCATATTAGTAGATATGTCATGCCATGGAAACCCAAATGTTGCCTTTGTGGTGTAAGATAAAATGAAGGACATTTCACGTTATCACTGACATTTAGGCAAAAATGTTGCAGAAATAGGGGTGAAAAACCTCCCTGCTGAATGTTATCTTTCTGAATTTTGCTGGGACCAAAATAGAATGTCTGTAGTACTGCCTTCCTATCCCAATGCTCAGCTATTTGTATTCTAAACATTATACTGTATGAATTCCAGATGTGTTTCTTTTTTATATTAAATGTAGTATCTTGACTTTGTCTTGGGCACCGTGAAAAAGTCATTTTATTCAAATGTACTGTATATCGGCTGGTCAGAGAGCCCATATGACTTGATTTGGAAAAGGAAAGTAAACATTATCTGCAGGCCAATAAAATTAAGATAACTTTTATTGTCATTTTTTTACTGGGAGCACACTGGCACACATTAAAAATGAAATTCTGTTGCCCGAGAGAGAGAGAGAGAGAGAGAGAGAGAGAGAGAAGAGAGAGAGAGAGAGAGAGAGAGAGAGAGAGAGAGAGAGATCACATACATAACACACACATGTACATATATGTATATGTAGTGTGTGTGTGTGTTATGTATGGGTGTATATATGCTTTCTTTTCAGAGTGGGAAACAGAATTTCATTTTTAATGTGTGCCAATGTGCTCACAGTTCTACTTGTTGGCACAATGCACTATATCACAAAGTAATTTATGGTACAGTGCATTGTGCCAACAAGTAGTAAAGGTTCTAGAGTCACCCAGTTAAAGTAGGGTTTGGTTCTGTATGCCACGTAGACTAGGTAATTGAGAGCATTTCCATTTGTTTCGTAGTCCCTCTAAAACAATTTACAAAGAGAATACAAAAGTGGAAATTAGGAAAGGGAAGTGAATAGTGGGGGAAAGAAAGGGACAAAGAAAAAAAGGCATTGACTTCTGATATCGTTGGTGCAGTTGAATAAGGCATTAAGATCTATGCTCAACTCTTTACTTTTTCATAATAATAAAAACTAGCCATTTCTTGTAACAACATCTCTATCTAATCAGTAAAATCCATGGTCAAAGTTTCATCTTTTTCCATATCAAGCACAAACTTCAGGAGTGGTTTCCAAGTTGAAGTAAAGGTATTTGTGTTTTTTTTCTTTAATCACAGTAATCAATTTAGCCATCTCTGCTAATTCCATCAGTTTTTGCAGCCATTCATCCATTGCGGAGATTGAGGTGACCATCCATTTTTGTGCATAGAGTAGTCTTGCTACCATCAGCATATATAACATCAAAGTTCCGAATTTTTTTTCCAAGTTTTGTTCCATTAAACCCCAAAGAAAAGTCTCTGGGTTTTTTTCATTTTATATTCACTTTAATAATTTTTTAATAATTTTCTGTATTAGGATATGAATCCTACTCCAATATTTCTTTGCTTTATCACGCATCCATGATAGATAATAAAAAGTCCCTTCTTTACATTTACATTTCCAACATTCATTTGAGGTACCTCTAAAACAATTTGAAGGGGCTTGTGATTGTTTTATTCCACCAGCCTTGAAATACCAGGCAGGGATGCCAAACTGGCAGCCCATGGGCCAGAGGTGTCACGCATAGGCCACGCCCATCCTACCTCTGCAAAGGAAAAAAAAATTGCGATACGTCACATGACAGCAACATGATGCCACGAGTTTGACACCAGAGGAATAGAGTGTATATAGTAAGTTAATCAGTACATTTCTTACAGCTGACTATCCAGTCAGTTCCTGCCCAAACTAGTGCCATTTAATGAAGCAAGAAAAATTCAAACTAAAGAGAGATGAAATAAATTGCTAATGTCCTACCCTGCTATCTTTGTTTTCAGTAGATTAATTTGCTTAAAACACAATTAAACATTTGGGATACAGTGAAGCTGCTAAGCTATCATTCTTTAGCAAGGGGTGAAGGTGGTACGATATGTTATCAGTTCTGCAGTTAGAACTTTCCACAGTGCCGTTAACTCATACTGTAGACTGAAGGGTCAGCTGAAACAGATGAAGGAGTGATAAGTTGGAAGCAATATGTGTATACTTTTTTTAGATTGCAAGAAGTGAAAATGTCACTGTAAAAGAATGTCTGTGCTACCACCATTTCCATTCCACTGGAATAACCAACATCCTGCTCACCCTCTGCTCAGAATGAAAAGGCAATAAAATAAATTTCAGAAACCCAGCAGCCTGGAACTTTACATACTTATTTCTTCCCACAAAGTTTTGGGGAAAAAAAGAAATCTTGTTAATTTCAGACTTATTAAGTCAACCCACCATTCATCTTATTAAAATGTACTGGAGAAGGTGAACCTCAGAAACCAGGAGGATAGAGGGTGCAAGAATTCCTCCCATTGAAAGCAGACTATCTACTGCATGGGTGTCAAACTGAATTTCTTCGAGGACCGGATCAGCATTGTAGTTCTCTGACATCTCCTGTAGTAGTCTGTCAGCCAAAATGGGATGTGCGCCCTATTTTGGCTGGCCCCACGCCCTGTTTTGGCTGCCAGGGGCACCGCAGGCCAGTCCTTTGCTATTTCCAGGCGGGGCTTACAGGCCAGATTTAAGCACCCTGCGGTGCTTAAATCTGCCCTGAGGGCTTTGCATTTGACACCCCTGATCTACTGTATAAACTCTACACTTCTATTGTAGTTTCCTGTCTTTTTCTTTCTTCTCATAATGCAAGCTTGACCACCCATTCTTATTAACCTTAATAACCACCTAAGCAAGGTGGATGGGAAGGTGAAATAAAACATAAGAAATGGAAGAAAAGAATGCTGTCCCATGTTTCTTGGAAGAAAGATGGTTCAAACAAAATATGTAGAACACATTGGAAAATGAAATGTGATACTTTAATTATGGTTTTTAAGATGGTATAAAAGGAGAGTGAGATCAGCATACGACGGAAAAGACAGCCAGCTTGGAAAACATTGTGTCGTAGCCCAAGTCTGTTTTCCTTCCTCCTTGCTATTATAAGTCTGGGATGGGAAGCCATGTTTCTCTTTAATGTTTCTGCGTAAGATCTGGTTCAGCAGATTAGAGACATGCAATTGAAATCACTCGTGATAGATCTGAACTTCTTGATAAGCCCCAATCCAGTCTTTCATGCTCTTTTCTCCTACTGATGTTCCTTTGTTTGAGATTACCTTCCAGGTCAACAACAGTGTGTCATGGAAGACAGATTACAGAATGGAAAGTGCATGATCTTACCACATTACATTAATAATATTATTTTATAGCAAGACACCAGTCCTCGCTTAGCACTGTTCAAAGTTAGAATGGGCATCCCATATGTATAACCCATTTTCATCCTGGTTGCATATACCCCCCTCCCGCAATCACATAGCTGCATTTTGAGTGCTTGGCAACCCCCTAGCATATATGGCCTTTTGCAACATATTGTGTTGACTGCAGATTTTGCCATTTTTATGTTTTCTTCTGGGTTCCAGCAAAAAACACCCATTTGGAAAAACAGATTCATTTAACAACTCCAGCATTTGCTTAACAACTGCAGTATTTGCTTAAAGACTGCCACAAAAAACAGTCTTAAAATAAGGCAAGGTCAAATGCTTAATGACCACCACTATATGCAACCGTACTTCAGGTTCTATTACAGTCTTAAGTCAAAGACTTTTCTTTTAAATAGTCTTCTGCAAGTTGAGTTTTTTATTCTGTGCATTTTTAAAAAAAAAATACATTTTAACCAGTGTGCTCAACAGTTAAGATTGGAATATAAGTTTGGAAGATATTTTAGAGTTCAATAGTAACTAATAGTAACTAATTCAGCCTCAAAAAATTTGAATGTGCAGTCTGTCACCAGTAGTATATTGCTAACATTCCTTCAGTTGACGAGATCTCTAAGCAGGATCGAAGATCTATTTTCAACTCTCTAGTCAGCTATGAACGGTTGTCTATCTTTCTATCTCAGTCCACCCCCATAAATGGTGTAAAGCTACAGAGATGAAATGAGAAAGCCATCTCATTTATAACTGTCAATCTTCTTAAATAGGAACTTCCTACAAGTATAATAATGCTCTACGTGGGAATTTATTATGTATGTTCAACTGTCTTGACTTATTACTTACAAAATAAGAAAGGGTTTTTTTAAAAAAAAAATCTAATAGATATATAAATAAAATTTATGCATGGATCCAGGAGCTTGGGGAACAATACACAAGAATATTATTTGTAAAAAATATTCTGAAACAGCTGCATTAGCATGGAAATGATATCAATCCGCTCTGCTTAGAGACAGCATGACTTGCTGAAATTTCACTTGTTGAAAACAAAAATGCTTTGCACAAATCTGACTTTGTTTGAGCTGTAATGATCACCTGGCTAGAAGGCTATACTGTATTTGCTGTAAGATAATACTATTTGTTGCCTTTGCTCTCTACAAAGGAAAGGGCACTTTGGAAGCTTCTGCTCAGTCCAGACTGGACCATCTGGAAAAGAGAGACAAAGGGCTTCTGTATTTGGGTTTGTATAGTTTTCCAAACAGTGTAAGCTGAACTGTGGGTTTGGGACTGTCCTGTGTAGTCTTAGGTTGCACTTCAGGTATGTGAAAAGGTTGGAGGTAGATTCCTTAGCCAAGTGGTTCAGAGTCGTAATATAATTATGTTGTTATTCAAATAGTACTTTGCAACTGCTTTTAAGATAGGTGGAGGAGGAGTTCTTGGACAGCCTATAAAAATGAAATTTAATCATGTGACCATGGGGATGCTGCAGTGGTCATAAGTGTGAAAAACAGTCGTAAGTCACTTTTTTTCAGAGCCGTTGTCACTTTGTATTCTCAGCTGGATCGTGTGGCAGTAGACTCACTAAACTATTTGCTTAAGCAAATTAATTAATTAAAAATAAATAAATAAATCGAACCCTTTCAAGTTGGGCCCTGTAACTTTTGGTGGTTTAAATTTGGATGATCATATTTTCAAATTTTAATTCTGTGCTTAGCACTTCAGGGAAGTTGCTGGTAGACTTTGGTAGTTAGGGATTTAGAAAAAAAGGTTTACTGAAATAAATAACGTAGGAGCAGATCTTTTCAGGGTGGGGGCAATGGCAGAGAAGGCTTTCTTCCTAGATTAGTTGGAATTCTTTAACCAACAGGGGTCTGCAACATCTCTTCCCTACCTGACCAGGTGCGACGGGTTGATATGATGGGACAAAAACCTAACCCAAGATAACCTGGCTCTGTGCCATGTAGGGCTGTAAAGGTCATAACCAAGATCTTGAATTGGACCTGGAAGTGCACTGGCACCCAATGCCATTCACATAACAAAAGTGTTACATGTGGCTATTTTTTTTTACTATTGTATTTCCCTTAATAATGCACATTGCAACTGAATAAAAATAATATGGAATTGGTTTACTCCTGCAACACATTGCAACATCAAGCAAGACAGCTGTATCCATTACTAATAGAGGCATTTTGACAGGACACCAGCATGGATATTTTTCCCACAAGAAACAGATGTGTACAATACATTGCTATTTTCCTTCTCCTTTCCAATTCTCCCCTGCCATCCCACCCCTTTTTATTCTTCATACAGCTGCAAGCCATGTCATTTTCTTTAGAATATTGTAGGTGTGGTGTTTGCAATATAGCTGTCAAGAAGGAAGAAATTATAATAAGGATAGGATGGAATAGTTATGTTGTGACTCAGTATGATCTGTCAACTGAAAAAAAAAATCTTTGTTTTAAGAGATTGTTAATGTTTGGCCATTATCTTTCCATAGGTGTATTTATTTTCCCTCCTCTTTTATTTTGCCTTGCTCACTCAGGCACACTTTTGTTCCTTGTAAGTGAATATCCTCTTTGTGGCTCTTGTAAACAAAATGTCAGGAGACAAAAATAAATTTGAAAAGTTGCCCTACATGCCTTCTGGCTACCCTGTGTTAATGGAAACTGAACCTTAGATTTGAGGTTATTGCAGAATACTTGCTGTTTTATTATACCAAGGTATTCTTTTTTTCCTCCTAAGTGGTGGTGGTTTTTTTCAACTGAAAGCTACTTGAAATAACAGTTATCTATCAGAAGGGAGAGGCATTTTGGGGATACTGTAGAAGATAAATTATATCCCTGTGACAGTGTTTTCAGCTTGCCCTTTAACACATAATATCAGTTTCCTGGGTTATGCATTGTTCATTTGCAATGGATTTTCCTCAATGGCTAGGCCAAGAAGAGGCACTATTAGATACCCTAGAGTTATATAGGGGAGATAGAGGAAGAAAATCCATGCAATTTTTGTTTCAACAAAGATAGGGACGGATAAGCAAGTATAGATAGTCCTCAACTTACAACAGTTCATGTAGTGAGCTTTCGAAGCCATAGCAGTACTGGAAAAAAGTGACTTATGACCGTTTTCACATTATGACCATTGCAGCATCCCTATAATAATCAAGATTCAGGTGCTTGTCAAGTGACTCATATTTATGACAGTCGCAGTGTCCTGGGTCATATAATACACTTAGCACTCGCACTTAGACTTATATACCACTTTACAGTGCTTTACAGCCCTCTCTAAGCGGTTTACAGAGTCAGCCTCTTGCCCACAACAATCTGTGTCCTCATTTTACCCATCTCGGAAGGCTGGAAGGCTGAGTCAACCTTGAGCCTGATGAGATTGCAGGCAGATGGCAGGCAGCAGAAGTAGCCCACAGTACTGTACTCTAACCACTGCATCACCCCAACTCTTGATCCTCTTTTGAGACCTTCTGACAAGCAAAGTCAATGGGGAAGCCAGATTCACTTAACAAACATCTTACTAACTTAACAACTGCAGTGATTTACTTAACCACTGTGGCAAGAAGAGTCATACAATGGGACAAAAACCTCTTAACCAATGTCTCACTTAGCAACAGAAATTTTGGGCTCAGTTGTGGTCATAAGAGGAAGACTATCTATATTTATTTTTGGAAGCAGTCCTCTGAATTGCATTGAATACTTGAAGAATGGGCTTTTCTTCGGTCAACCCTGCATTTTGAAGTCCAATATTTTGAAATTCAGCAGCTGAAGTTGGTTTCCTGTTTTACTGAAATCATCTGTTTTCCAGCTGTTTCTCCAATTAACAAATGATTAATTTTGTACAACCCATATTTGTGGGAGGACGTCTCCCTTCACCCTGATTCTTGTCTGTCCTTCCAACCCAGTAGAGAAATGGCATAAGTTCACCATTATCAGTCTTCTGTCTTTCAGCACTTTTAATCAATGGATGTTTAATAAATGGATGTTTAATCAATGGATGTTGATTCTTGATGAATGTAGCTTTTCTTTTATGTATACAGAGAGTATTTTCACCAAGACAAAATTCCTTGTGTGTTCAACCACACTTGGCCAATGAAGAATTCTATTCTATTCTTCTGACCAAGAAATTCCATAGAGATACATCCAAGGATGGGATGTAACTGGAGATTAAAATCCTGGAAATAAGAAAATCTACCTACTTTCATAAATATTTTTACAGAATTGGAAGAAGAAGAAAGTATAATTTTCCTGAACGTAGTGCCTTCCAAATATCTTGAGATTAATTCCCAAATATAATGGGAGGAATTCTAATTTATCATTTTTATAGGATCTCTTGAATTAAAGATCATCTTCCTCTTTGAAACCTTTGTACTGGCAGAATCTGCAGACTAGAAAATTCAAGTAATCTAGCAATAATTTACAGGGTAGTTCACTATCTTTACAGTGGCCTTCAATTATTATTTTTTTGTAAGCATCTTGGTGGTATGTTTTATGATAAATTCTTGGCATGATAGTAACATTTAGTGACCCAGGTCCAAGTGACCTGATTTGGTAATCTTGTTTTTCCTCCCCTAATAATGAGAAATGCAGACAGTATTTAAATCAAGTCATGAATGCAAGTTCCTCCCCATTCTAATTGAAGGCTTGTGAAAACATCACTAGATCCTTTTGTGTGAATATAGAAGTTGGACTGAAAATCTATTCATTTTAGATTTTTTTTTTCAAATTAAAAAGAGGTATTAATCTAAATGTACAGGATGTTACAGAAATAAATTGCTGAGGTTGTCTCAGAAAAATATTACTAACTGGGATCTTACGATAATAGCATTTTGCTTTTTGAGATATGTTGCTACGATTTCTAAATTTATCTGTCCAAGCCAGCATACTTGGGATAGGATGACCAATAGGAAAAGGAAATATAGTTCCAGAACAGATGACTAAAGAGGATATAGCTTTACAAATTTAGAAGAAGAAAAAAACACAAATAGAATTGAAATAAAATCTAGTATATGCCATCCCAGCTGGGAAAACTAGACAAGCAGATGTGTGTGCTTGTTTATTCTGCTGTCCAATATTAACTGAAGGAGACTTTTAAAGTTCCTGCTGTCTTTTATTCCATTTTTTAAACTTGCAAACTCCTTTGGGCTGGACATTCCTGCAGGAAAAAGATATTTTCATAGAGGCTTGTTCTGCAAATAGGATGCACATGGCCATTGTAGTCATCGGGAGTACAGGTAGTCCTCAACTTACAACCACAATTGAGCCCCACTTTTCTGTTGGTAAGTGAAACATTTGTTAAGTGAGTTTTGTCCCATTTTACAACATTCCCTACTATTGTTGTTAAGTGAATCACTGCAGTTCTTAACTTAGTAACATGGTTGTTAAGTGCATCTGGCTTCCCCAATGGCTTTGCTTGTCAGAAGGTCGCAAAAGATGATCACATGACCCAACTGCCATAAACAGGAGTCAGTTGCCAAGCACCTGAATTTTGATCACATGATCATGAGGACCCTGCAATGGTCATAAGTGTGAAAAAAGACTTTTTTTGGTGCTGTTGTAACTTTGAATAGTCACTAAGTGAACTGTTGTAAGTCAAGGGCTACCTGTTTACATCCTTATTTAGTGAGACAAAGTTTCTGAATTTAGAGTAGGGGTGTCAAATCGAAGGCCCTCAGGTCGAATCCGGCCCCTGGGGTGCTGAGATCTGGCCCTCAGGGTTGTCCTGGAAACAGCGAAGGACCAGCCCATGGTGTGTCTGCCAGCAAAAATGGATCTCGGGAGGGCTGCGTGTTTTCCCTTGCAGAGAGCTCTGGCCACCACTGGTGCCCCTGATATGAGGGACCCCCTGAGGTCAAACATAACCCTGATGCAGCCCTCAAAGAAATCGAGTTTGACACCCTTGCTCTAGAGGGAGATTTTTTTTTCATTCACTGAAGCATTCATAGTTGAAAAAAATAAGATTTGTCTCCTGCCATAGTGGGCATTTTATTTATCTGTGTTACTGTTTTTCTATGTGACTCTGACTCCAATATGCTACTTACCTTACACATTCTGAAACGGTATAGGGTTTCCTACATAAACAGGAGGTTGGACTAGAACGGGGGTCGCCAACCTTTTGGAACTCAGGAACCACCAAACTCATAATTTCAAATCCCACGGACCAAAGACCCTGGGAAAATCCCCAAAAAAGTCTGCAGGAAAATTCCCCACCCCATTTTCCTACCAATCGATCATTCTTTATTTGGGATTGCAGGATACCGTCTCCAGCTCTGTTCTCAGGAGGAGAGAGAGAGAGAGAGAGACAGACAGACAGACTTTTGGCTTCGTGCAAGGAAAGCAGCAGAAGCAGCAGAAGTCTTTATTTTCCTCCCCCAAATTCCGCCAGAAATGAGACTTGTCACACCTGTGCAGCCTCTTGGAGCAGGATGCCTTGCAGGTCCCAAAGACTCATTTCTGGTGGAGTTTGGAGGAGAGAAACAAAGACTTTTGCTGCTTTCCTTGTGTGTAGCCAAAAGCAGAAGAAGCAGAAAGAAACAGCCTGATGGCCAGGCCAGGTGCATAGGGCGAGTAGGGCAAGTTCTCCCCGCCCTTTCCCCACTTCCCTCACTACCTCATGTTGTTCACAATGCAAGCGATGGAGGCCTTGTGTTCCCACAGGCCATGTGGGTGTTGCACGCGCCACCTGGATTAATTGCTTTGGGAGGTTCTTTGGGGGTGACATTTCTCTGCAGACCACCAAAATTTTCTTGCAGACCACCAGTGGTTCCCAGCCCACTGGTTGGTGATCACTGGACTAGAAAACCTCCAAGGTCCCTTCCAACTCTGTTCCTCTATTCTATTCTCTTTCCCTGCTGAATTCCAGTAATCTAAAAAGTTCAGTGTTCCAGTACTGGGAAATCTAATGACCAAAATCTATCTGGCAACAGAGCAACATCTTTCTTCCTACACTTGAATGTTTTTGTTATTCTGTGGAGGCAATTATGTGAAAGCAATTTTATCAGTCTAGTTCTTCGCCAATAGATCTACTTGCAATCTAAATGCTGCTCCCAAAACTCTCAAATAGAATTGGTGCTTTAACGAATAATAGAGCTACATTTGTAGAGGGTTGTAGATGAGTTAGGCACTTGAATAACAATTCTTGGGGAACAAGAAAAGGCTGGCATATTGCTTTTCTCATCTAATATTGTATTCCTGAAGGTATTTGGCTGAGTCAATGATAAACCAAGTGATGAATAAGGCTGGTAAATTATTGAATTCAGCTACTGTTTTAATTTTATTAGTCAGTACTTCTTTAAATAGTCATCTAATATTTTTGTGTGTCCCAAATGGAAAGAGCCATCATATTTACATTAATTTGAAGTGTTGTACAGTTTTTTTTAATGTATCCAGTTACCTTTGTTCTTAGTAAAAAACATACTTTCCAATATCCTGAAAGTAATGTTTTAAAGTAGAACTATACAACATTATTAATGTAGAAAAGTACTTTTGTGACATTACATTTTTTTTCCAAATAGAGAGTAATGAAACTAGAAATAATATCTTCTAAAGATCACCCTAATGGAGATAGAGGGAAGGGGAAGGGGAGAGAAGGAAAGGGGAGTGAAAAGGAGGGGGAAAGGAGAAACGAAAGGAAAATTCTGCAATTTTTCTTTATTGTTTACAGACATTTATTACTTACCTTCACTCATTTAGAGACAAAACAACCAACCCTCAAGGCTCATTACTGAAAACTGGTGCTTTAAATACCACTGAAAACACAATATTAAGTTGGCATTTAGGAAGGAAACATTCCTCTGAAAGAGCTCATTTTAGTTTAATGATTGTTAGGGGGGGAAACAACAATGTGAATAAAAAAGCCACCCAGAACAGTATTGCTATTTTAGTCTCCTTTGAAAGCTGCCAAACTTTTAGGTGGGGAGAGATGGTAACAAGAGTAACCTTTTGGGTGTCCAACCAAGAATTGTTGATATCAATGTCCCACTGGCTTACTAGTACCTGAATTTTCCATTATTACCACTCACTGAAACTAAATTTGAATGGAATCACTGGAAAAAGAGCTTCTTTGCAATTGATTAAACTGATTTTGGGAACTACTTTTCAGCTTGTGAATTTGGACTGTCGTTGGAAGTTATAGATCATCTAAAGAGGGTGAAGGTGAACTGGGAATGACCTAAGTTGGTTTAATGTGAGAAATTCTAATCGAGGGAAAGTATACTTAATACATATCTTATAACTATTATTTAATGTGTTCTGTTACTTCTTTCATGACATCTAATGTCCCTATTTTCTATTAATTCCAATATGAATGCTAGTGGCAACAGCTTGAAGAAATAGCTACTTGTTCTCCCTGTCATTATAATTGATGCTTTAATTTCCCAAATGCAGATAATTGATAAAAACAGCAACATTTCCCCAGATTTATGGGGGGATTTTTTTGTTAATGGCAGCCAACCTACATATTTGTGGAAGCAACATGTATATCACATTTCTAGATAGACATCAGGTCCTGAAATTTGAGTACTATTTCATTTGGACAATTATTTCAACTTTGGCTATGTAACTGCTCAATGAATGAATTCATTAGACAGGAGTTACCTGACTCAGTCATGTATCTCCCTGCTTATTCAAGATACTTTTATTTTATTATTATTTTTTTAAACATTTTTTTAACGAGCCAATTTGGTGTAGTGCCTCAGTCACCAGGCTAGAAACCGGGAGACCATGAGTTTTAGTCCTACCTTTGGCACAATGCCAGCTGAGTGCTTTTGGAGCAGTCACACTCTCTTAAACCTAGGACAGTGGTGGCTAATCTTTTTGGGCTCCCGTGCCAAAAATTGTGTGTGTGCTTGCACGCTCGTGCTCACGTGCCAGCACCCAGAAGGTAATGCGCCACCCTCACCCCTACACATGCACGCGCAATCCCACCGACCCCCATCCCCAACGCCCTCTTACCTGCACTGTACCTCACAGCTGATTTCCCGCAGGTTTGGGGCTTTTTTCAGTCTCCCAAAGGCTTGAGGAAGGCTTCCACAGGCTTCTACAAGCTTTGTAGGCCGGAATCTAGCCCCATCTCATCACTTCCTGTTTTTCCAGAAAAAAAAACGGAAGTGATGAAACAGGGCTAAATTTCGCCCTACAAAGCTCGTAGAAGCCTGCAGAAGCCTTCCTCAAGCCTTTGGGAGGCCAAAAAAGGCCTCAAACCGGCCCGAAAATCAGCTGTGAGGTGCACACATGCGCAGTGAGGTAAGTTTGCCTGCAGCTCACGTGCCGGCACAAATAGCTCTGCATGCCACCTGTGTACATGAGTACTACAAGGACGTATCCAGAGAAAATAATGAATTGTGCTGAAATGAGTAAATTGACATTTGAAATTAGAGAACAAGAAGATAAACAATTTTATATAATGTGGGATTTGTTTTATCAATGGTTGGACAAAAAGATATGGTAATGTAACAGAATAGATAATCTTGTTATAGAAGTTTAATAGATTGATATAAAATATAATGTAGACATATATAACCATTGGATGAAAGTACAATATAAATTTTAAAATAAAATTTGGGATATCTCGTATAAAATGATGGAATAAATAGTTTAGTCATGGATGATTAATAACTGATAAATATATAAGCATATGTTAGTTTGACAATGTGAAATCTATATAAACTGTAATGGCTATGAAAGGATAGCACAAAAGATTTGTAACCAACTGACACATTGTATGTATATAAAATGGAAGATGGTTTTATGTTTTTATGTATTGTTTGTATATGTTTGTCTTAAAAAATAAAAACTTTTTTTTAAAAGAAAGGACATATCCAGGTAGCCTCTGAAAATCAGATTGAGCAGAAGGAAAAAAGAGACTTGATCATTTCACTGCAGTTCAGAAGTGGTATTCAGCAGGTTCTGACCAGTTCTGGAGAACCAGTAGGGGAAATTTTGAGTAGTTCAGAGAACCGGCAAATAACACCTTTGACTGGCCCCGCCCCCATCTATTCTCTGCCTCCCGAGTCCCAGCTGAATGGCTGGGTCTTCTTTTGTTGCTCTGCACAGGAGAACAGAGCTGGAAAACTGGTTAGTGGGATGGGGATTTTGCATATCCTTCCCCTGGAGTGGGGTGGGAATGGAGATTTTGCAGTATCCTTCCCCTGTCATGCCCACCAAGCCAAATCATGCCCACCAAGCCATGCCCACAGAACCAGTAGTAAAAAAAAATTGAATGCCACCACTGCTGCAGTTAACTTATTAACACAGTTGTTAAGAGAATCTGGTTTCCCTATTGACTTTGCTTGTGAAAAGGCTGCAAAAGGGGATCATATGATCCCAGGACATTGCAACCATCATAAATGAGTTAGTTGTCAAGAATCTGAATGTAAATCACATGACCATGAGGATGGTCAGAAGTGTAAAACATGGCCATAAGTCCTTTTTTTCAGTGCTGTTGTAACATTGAATGGTCCCTAAGTGAACTGTTGTAAGTCAAGGACTACCTGAAGAAGACAGCAAGCTGAATTGCTCTTTCCCTGTATTTAAGATATCTGGTCCATTAGTTTTATTTAGTGAGCAGTAATTGCTTTTAGTTTCCTATACGAAAAATGAAAATTCCGTTGGCTTCCTTAGAAAACAAATTTAATGTCACTTTCTGTGTGGTTTTTAGCTCAAAATAGAGTAAGTGGCTGGAGCCCTCTGTGAAATGTTTGCAGAAGACATACTGATTAACAAAAATGCACAAAGATTGAAGTCTTCCTTAGAAGAAAATGCCTCCGAGCTACATTGGCCTTGGAATACCAGACATTCAGTTACTGCTTGTGGTTTCCAAAATACCTATATTTCATTGCAGGAAGCTGATTATATTCTTTTAAAAAATAGTTGCCTCCCCATAAATACTTTTGGGGCAGAGGCTAATCTATTCTGCCGAGCACTAGACTGGTAAATAACCTTCAATTCATTGGAAGAAGGCCACTGTTTTCCCATTATTTGATTGGCAATAATTTTTCATTAACTTTATAGTAAAAGCCAGCGAACAATACATCAGGCCAAGTTCATAGGAATATTTAAAAAAGCTTCCCATATTTTAGTAATATCAGATAATATCAGAACCCATCCAAGTACAAGGACACAAATTGTAGATTTGTGAGAAAACATGCAACTTTCAAAATACAGTCTCACTCGGCAGACGATAAAAATAAAGATTTGGAGAATTGTACAGGTCACCCTTGACTTATGGCCACAATTGAGCTGTTGTTTGACTCTCTCTTCGTTGTGGCAACTCCTTAAATATTGATTTTCAAATACTAGTCAAATTGCAGGAATAAGATCTCTTTCTGTCGCAGAACTGGAATTGTCCTTGCCTTACCTGTAGGCAATATATCCAGTGAAAACACCTTGTTAGTGTGAGGGGAAAAATGTTTATATTAGTAGAAACTGGATAAAGAATACTGCAGCACAGAGGAGCTAAAGGATAATCACATATGCAACATCAAACATCTGCCTGCTTGCGTAGGTTGCCATGGGTTGGTCTGCAGCTTTCTTTTTGCATGGTTAGAATTTTAAAGTAGACCACTGAGAGGGACACATTAGTTTTGTAGTGTTTTTTTGTCTCAGAATTCTCTTTGTCATTTCTGAAGCCTTTACAAGAGCTGGGCTAAAGAGTGTTAAATTCTGCTGAAAGGATCTTAGAGAAGGTTTCTTAAACTGATGTATGCGATAGAGATCTAATACTGGAGTACCATATGGGTGATAATAGGGGAAAAAAATCCAGAAGCTTGTCTGTGTGAAAACAAGTTGTCACCAGCTGCTTTCCACCTGCCATGCTCTGAACTTTTAAATTCCTTTCATACTTGGCATCCATCTAATAGAACATTTGTGTTGCCCAAGAAAGTAATTATCAGATATGTAGCAAATTGCTCTAAACATCATCTGGAAAGTCATATGTAATATAAACCTGTACTTGTGAGTGAGCATGATATTGTTAAAATGTCAAATTACTACTTGCACTACTTTGCAATTTTTTCTTTATAAGATCTAAGATCAGCCTAGAGATAAAATTCTTGAAACTTAGATTTCATTCAGGGTAAACTAAAGAATTGTTAAGATAGAGTGTTCCATAATCTGCTCTTGTACATTATTTTCTGGATTTGTTGTTAATTACAAAATCCACTTTACTAATATGAAAGTTGGTAGTTGATGGTATTAATGATTTCAAAATAAAGTTTTACACCTTATGATTTTACTAATGTTGTCTTGAAAATTAGCATATACAAACTTGTTCCATTCCCCACAAAAATGGTTTAAATAAGACAGATGGATGAAAATAGATATCTTCAAAACATTTATTCCAGCTATCGTTCACCTACTTCTCAATCTAAATTTGTATATCTCTATAAATAAAGTACATTTTATACATTTATATGTTATATTATATGGTTATATAATATACATTAAAGGTAGTCCTCAACATAGGACCAACAATTGAGCCTAAAATTTCCATTGCTAAGCAAGACAATTGTAAAGTGAGTTCTGTCCCATTTTATGACCTTACCACGGTTGTTAAATGAATCGCTGTGCTTGTTAAGTTAGTGATACAA
Source organism: Pseudonaja textilis (assembly GCF_049901715.1). Taxonomy (NCBI): domain Eukaryota; kingdom Metazoa; phylum Chordata; class Lepidosauria; order Squamata; family Elapidae; genus Pseudonaja; species Pseudonaja textilis. The sequence continues at coordinate 78,026,324 of NC_141993.1, forward strand.
TTATTAAGTGAATATGGCTTTCCCATTGACTTTGCTTGTCAGGAGGTAACAAAGGGGCATTGCAACTGTTATAAGTACATGCAATTTGCCAAGTGTCCAAATTTTGCTCACATGACTGTGTGGATGTTGCAACGATTGTGTGAAAAATAATCTTAAATCACTTTTTTCAATTCTGTTGCATCTTTGGTCACTAAAGGAATGGCTGTACTTGGAGGACTACCTGTGTACATATTATACATACCAGAGGTGGTATTCAGCAGGTTTTGACCAGTTCTGGAGAACTGGTAGAGGAAATTTTGAGTAGTTTGGAGAACTGGCAAATGCCACCTCTGACTGGTCCTGCCCCATATATATTCTCAGCCTCCCGAGTCCCAGCTGATTGGCTGGGTCTTCTTTTGTTGCCCTGCACAGGAGAACGGAGCTGGAAAGCAGGTTAGTGGGATGGGGAGGGAATGGGGATTTTGCAGTACCCTTCCCCTGCCATGTCCACCAAGCTACACACGCCCACATAGTCATGCCCACAGAACCTGTAGTAAAACATTTTGAATCTCATCACTGATACATACATGTGCATACACACACACACACACACACACACACACACACACACACACACACACACACGGAGAGAGAGATACATAGTATATGTATATGTGTGTGTGTGTGTGACTGAGTGAGAAAGAAAGAGAGAGAGAGAGAGAGAGAGAGAGAGAGAGAGAGACAGACAGACAATATTTGTATATAATAAAGAGAAAGGATTTATGCCAGGAAGACATTTTTTCAGTTTAAGTTCACATTTGTCGATTAGCCAGGGAAGCAAATTGTGTCTTCAAGCCTGCAAACAAATTAATCTCGGAGCTTTAGCAAGAGTGCTATTGTGTTGCTTAGCAACACTTTGCATTATGTTGTTGGGTTGTCATGACAAAATAATGGCTGCTGTCGGTTCTTTTTAGACTATGGAGATTCTATGGTATTATTTACCTCCAGAAAGTGATCTGAAGGCTTTTTTCCCCTTTATATCTGACTTTCTTTCTAGAAAGATGATTCAACATTTAATGACCAGTAGTTCTTATATTTTGAAGAAAAAAAAATCAAATAATTAGGCTATGCTAATAGTCTTCATCTGTAAATAAAAGCCATTTACTTCCACTCAATTTCTTTGCCTGGCAGTCTATTTTGTTATATTATCATCATCTAAATTGGAATTCTCCAAAGTTTTTCATGTGGCTTGTGTATGGTCAACTACAATTCTGTAGAAGGAAAAGCTACTGCTAGATTTGAATTTACTCATGGTGATTACAACAATGCTATCATTTTATGTCAACAGTACCAACATTATTTCCATTGTTTTCTTCTGGGATGTTTTTCAATTTCCTGGATTAGCCAACACCCTTGGAATTTCCTTGGGGGTCTCCCATTTGAAAACTAGCCAGGCCTAGCCTTGCTTAGCTTCTGTGTCCAGACAAAATTAGCTAGGATCTGTCAAAAGTCATTGCACAGTGTCACACAAAGTAGTTTGGGTTCAGTTTTGTTGCTGCGTATTTTGAAAATACTGTTTAGCTTATTTTTAACCATTTCAATAAGGACAAGTATCAATAATACATTACAGAAGTAAAGTATTTGGATGTCCATTGGTCTGAAATTGTAGGAGTGGCAGAATCTAGTGGCATAATTAAAAGGGGGATCGGGCCTAGAATCCCTACATCCCCTCAAGTGAGTTAGGTGTACTTCCTCTTGAATTCCATGGACTCTTACCAGGGGTGGGATTCTACTACTTCGCACATATTTTCTAGAACCGGTTGTTAACATTCTAAGCAGTTCAAAGAACCGGTTGTTAGAAGAAATTACTGGCCCAATCCTGTAAGGAAGGCAGGAAGGAAACATTCTGGTGTTGCTTACAGAAACTGTCTCTCCATTAACCTTTATTACATTTTTGGCAGGACTAGACTTCCTGTCTCTGGAACTTCTCTGGAGTTTTTTTTTCCCCTCCTTTGCTGGTACTTTGCTTGTGTGGAGTAATCATTGAAAAAAGTGACTTAAGACCATTGTTCACACTTATGACTGTTGCAGCATCCCCATAGTCACAAGAGGCCAGGCGAGGAGATGCGTGCCTCAATGTGAGTGATGTTGAGTTGGCCTCACCCAGCCAGTCACATGACCACCAAACCACGCCCACCAACTAAGCCATGTCCACAGAACCAGTCGTTAAAAAAATTGAATCCCACTCCTAACTCCCAACAGTTCCTGCACATAAACAATAAATCAATATAATTGAACCTTCGGTATGGACCTGGTCTTTCATATATGACACAAACAAACACAAATCTCTTAGTTTTTCTAATCCATCTGATAGCATAACTGAAAGAAAACAAAAGTCATGAGATAAGAAAGACCAAGAAAGACAGGATATCAAAATTAAGGAGATAGAGAACTTTGGGCAATTGTCTGAGGAAGCCATATTGTTGATGTGGACAGAGAGATCAGGCTATCTTGTTAGAAAAATACCTTAGAAAGTATTAAAAAGTAGGGATCGTTCCGGGTCCCTGACATCTTGGTACTCCCACCTTTAATGACCTTTTGCCCAAATAGCATGTTTCAACCCTGTTATAGATTGGGTTGGCCATTAAGAGTTGGCTGTTTAAGGCATGATTTGAATCTTGGGTCTTTTTGAGAAATTGTGTTTGCTCCAGAGGTGGTATTCAGCAGGTTCTGACCAGTTCTGGAGAACCGGTAGCAGATAGTTTGAGTAGTTCGGAGAACCGGCAAATCCCACCTCTGACTGGAGATTTTACAGTATCCTTCCCCTGCCACGTCCACCAAGCCACGCCCACAGAACTGGTAGTAAAAAAAAATTTGAATCCCACCACTGGTTTGCTCCCCACTAATGCATAGCTACCATATTTTGTTTATTACTGTATTTATTTTTGTTTTTAATCTTTTTACGTTATCTGGAGCTGTATAGAGCTTAGCCTTGCTTTGAGTTGAAGCTGCAGACAAACCCCAGTCATTGGATCCCATATTCTGCTGGTGGCATGTGAATTTTAAAAGAAGTTGTGCGTAGCTGCTTTTAAAGGAAACATTTGGTAGAGGAAAGGCGAGAAAGTCTTTTGTGAAAATGCAGGAAGGGTTTTGTTTTATCCTATGTATCCTCTGGCATTTGTGTGATGTTCTCTTCTTTTCTGAAATTTCGTTCTAGCATACTTCTGTTGCAACTTAGCAGAATGTGAGTTTTATTTGTCTCCAGCTGGTTTGTGAAGTGCAGGGTGACTCTTGAGGTGTGTTTTTGAAGAGTTCAGAAAAAAAGAAAATGTCCTTATGTAACTGATATGGCTTGAGTTTCACTTTGGGTTTTTTTTTTTGGTTTTTTGGTTTTTTTAAATCACTTTTTAACTGAAAAGTGCAAAACGATGATGGTGTTCAAACCTCCAGTTTGTTTAAACATGGTTTTGAATTCTTCTGGAATAAAACTTGGCAAGAGGGCTCATCTTTATACATGTGAGCAGTTTTAATGTCTTTCTAACATCTTTCCTCAGCCAGGTGCCTTCCGGATGTGCTGCAAGTCAACTCTTATAACCCCTTCTCTCAGATTGTGAGAAAGCTGCATTCCAGGTTTGATGTGGAAATAATTTGTGGTTTACAGTCAAGCACGTACATAAAATCCCACAATCCAATTAAATCGTGAAGTTGCTCAGTTATTTATTTAGGAAATTTATATGGCTGCTCAATTTGAACAACTCTGACTGTAGGCAAGGTACAGTCAACAAACAGAAAATCAAAGAGCAACAGACCCATACAATTAAAAATTGCAAAAGGAATTAATCTTTAGATAGTTTATTAATAGATTGTCAAAAGAAATTAATAGGCAATTGGGATGCCAAACCTATCTTAGATCCTCTAGGCTGAACTTCCAATCAGTTTGGCCCCAAGTTTCAAGGAAAGAGACATGTTTTTCTAATCTTAACCTTTTCTGAAGACCCTCAGGATTTTGTATCAAGGAAGGAAGGAAGGAAGGAAGGAAGGAAGGAAGGAAGGAGTCAGTCTCATGTCTGCTCATTAACATATAGAATCAAAAGTCTCCTAAAGCTTAAAAAAATATAAACTAGAGCTGTAAGAGTATTTTCCATTTTAGATTTTTCAAGTAAAAACTGACAATTCAGACAAATTATAATCCACCTCTTCTCTCACTTTCTGGAAAATCTGTCTTTTTCCTTTTCGTTGCCTTTGCTTTCCTATGCATTTTTTCATCCTCTTTTCCAGTTTAATCACTTGAGTGAAACTCTCCATGTGAGATCATGATACAAACACAGTTTTGCAGAACTGGCTTTTGAATCCTGGCCTTTTTTCTCCCCAACCGAAACGCTGGCATCTTGTACTTGGTTTCTTTGCCAGTGGGAGTGGCTACAAGTAACCCAAACCTCAGTAAGGAGGAAAAAAAAAGAATAATCCAACAGTCATATATCCAAATAAGAATTGCAGGTTTTGGCCATGTTGGACTCTGCAGGAATTTCCAATAATATATACTGTATGTTCTCAGCCAAAAACAATGAGAATCTGATTTTCAGAAGGCATTTTAGAGCAAATCTTTCCAAAGAACACTAATTCCTAAGAATGCATGAGAGCTGTTTGTGTTCTAATTGCCATTTATTTCCGTTTTCTGCTTATTTTGCCATAAACAGCTGCCATTTGAATCAAGGCTTCCCTATATGACAGTCCAAATGAATCCCATGGCCTATTCTGAAGTAAGCAATTTGTAGAGTACAACAAAGACCAGTGGAAACTATTAGAAAGATATTTATAATGTTTCTGATTATATTCGCAGGCACCTTGAATTCCAGAGTATTGGTTTCATTTATTATAACACTTAAGCTGGAAACAGGGAAGGATGCAAGAGAGTAGCTGAAGCCTTATGCTGTAGAGATTGGAAAAGTTTTTTGTTCCACCATAAAGGCTCTCCTGATGAGTTACTAGGGGCCCACAGTAGCTGGTTTTCCTTGCTATGGAGTCAAAGGAATCTTGCTGTTTGCTGAGTAGATGGATGTACTTACTGTCCAAATACATGCATATTTGCAAACTGTGAGCATACTGGGGGTTTCTTAGCACTCCACTGTGGTCTTGAATGGTGGTCCTTGTCTCAGGCAATGAGGCTCAACTTTTTTTAGATCTTATTAAAGCAGATACAGTCTTGCTGAACCTTTTAGCAACCAAACAGCAGTGAAAGCTTGCTTCTTCCAAACAATGTAAATGTGTCTTCCTGATGCGTAGGATGAGCTACTCCTTCTTATAATTTGGCTTTAGCCATGATGAAATTAATAGGACATCAATACTCTTACACACAGGCTCACTTTCAAGGTGGTTATTCCAAATTAAGGGTTCTAGATTGATTGACTACATATATTACTATAATTTATATAGCAATAGCACTTAGACTTATATACCACTTCACAGTGCTTTACAGCTGTCTCTAAGTGGTTTGCAGAGTCAGCATATTGTTCCCAACAAATCTGGGTCCTTGTTTTACCAACCTCGAAAGGATGGAAGGCTGAGTCAACCTTGAGCCCATGAGAATCAAACTGCCAAACTGCTGGCAGCCACCAGTCAGCAGAAGTAGTCTGCGGTACTGCATTCTAACCACTGCACCACCATGGCTCTTGACACAATATCACACAATTTAAGTACACTCTCAATTAGGATAGTCTTAAATCCAGGATCCTAGAATATTAATTAACTGCAATAAAATTGCCTATTCTAAAGCTATAAAAAAATCTTGCTTTCTAGATTCTAAGTGGCTATAAAGGAATTGATAGCAATGCTGCTACTTGGTTGGTCTCTTGTATGCATACATACATTTTAATAAACGTCTGGAGTTTTAATTCAACAATGAATGTTAACTCACCCAAAGGCATGCATGTGAGTGTGCTAACCAATCATCTATTAAAAGTTATTGTGTAATAAACCCAGTTATGTGAATTTGTCAAAAAATGTTTTTACTAAAATCTGTCAAAAAATATTGGACACCATTGGCAAAAATATTCCATTACTGCATTCTTAAAGCATGCATACCTTTCAACTGGCAGAAATAGAATTTAGGCTAGGTCATTGATGTTATTAAGTCAAGGCTGCTTTATATTTTCAAGTGCTCTCTATTTTAGGAAAGCAGTTTTAGAATTTAAGCACGAACAATTTGCTGGAGCTTAAATTGGTTTAGCTAAGTGGGTTAGTCAACCACTTTCAAACTCAGCATTGTTCATCAAAACTAGATTGACAGTTCTGTAAACAAAGAAGAAAATAAAGCGTGTGGGTTTTTTATGGTGGAGTGGTTGCTTACTTTTTATATACCTTTGGTTTCATGCAAATCAGTCCTCGCAAACATGCCATTGAGTTTGGTTGAGGGTTGTTTTTTTAATCTGATGGGAAAACAGAAGCGCAGAGAAGTTATGTGGATTCCTCTAAAGTCATAGAGGAAACTGGCTTTAAAACTGGGATTAGCAGACATCTGAATCTCTGTCCTGAGTTCCAGCATCACAGTTTTTCCCAGGGAAGAAGAGAGAAACAAAAGAATAACTTGTTGAAAAGTATTCACTAATAAGAGGTGGCTGTGCAAACAATTCTGTTGTTTCTATAGAAACAGCTAGTTTTAGTGGCGGGGGGTGATTGTTGTTACACACACTCATGAATCTTTTTAGTAAGGGGGAAACTGATCCATTATTGTGTAGGGAGACACAGAAATACTTGCTGAAATTTCCTCCTGTTTTCTTTTTTTTTTCTCCCAAGACTTCCCTGTCCTATTTGTACTCACAACTTTACAGTCATTTCACATTATATTATATAATTGCAGCTGGATGCTAATTCATTCTCTAAGGTTCCCATAGTAGTAGTAACTGGAAAAAAAAACTTCTGCTATGTTACTAGAGTGTAATGTACATGAGCAGAAATACAGAAAAGACATACATTTTATTGAAATAGAATGATTTCTGGTTTTCTTTAGAAATCACTCAATCAATCCACCATTCACTTAAATCAAGTTTATTTTTAGGCTAAGCTAATGTAGACTTGCTCAAGGTGATTACTGAAAAACACAACTACATAGAACAAGGGTCTTCAAACTTGGCAAGTTTAACACTTGTGGACTTCAACTCCAAGAATTCCTGAGCTAACATGACTGGAGGAGGAATTCTGGGAGTTGAAGTCCACAAGTCTTAAACTTGCCAAGTTTGAAGACCCCTGACAAAGAATGTGAGAAACAGCTCTTGTTTCATTCATTCAGGGATATTTTGCCATTTCCATATGCGGTAGCATTAAGATACGCAACATGTTTGGTCCCTTCTCCTTCTCCTCCTTCTCCTCCTTCTCCTCCTATTCCTCTTTTTTCTCCTTTTCCTCCTCCTCCTCCTTCTCCACCTTCCACTTCTTCCCCCTCCTCCTTCTTTTCATTTTATTTTGCATTTGGAAATAAGACAACAAGACTTGAGGACTCACACTGATCATGTAGATAGCTAAATATGAAGTCGGAAAGTTGGGTGGAGAAAGATGGCAGGAACAAAGGAAAGATGAGAAACTTCTTTGTGTATTTCTGCAAAGACAGTTGTGAAATTCATATGTCACAGCTGGAGAATTTGGAAAGCCATAACATCTGTGTTTGTAGAACAGTAAATTGTTTGTTGCAGTTTTGAATCTCAGCTTTATAATCCTTCTGTGCCTCAACCCCACCCCTAGTTTTAAATAGCCTTCATAGAGCAACATACAAGTTGGGTGGCTAAATTTTAAAACTGATCTTTGAGTGAAAAAGTTCTGTTCTGCTAAACAAAAATGGTCAAAAATATTTTTAATCTATGAATTTATAATATTTTATAAAATATAAATATATTTTATTTTATGTTTCTGGATGCCACATACAAAATAGGGCTTCGTGTGCTTTGAATTTGTCTGTGTAATCTGAGATATGTAGTCTAGTATTTCTTGAGGCCATTTGGGTATAATGTGATTTTCAGTAGGATTCCTCTGATTCCTCAAAGCCGGTGAATCATCTTTACTTCTGCTGAACTAAAATTGCCAGAACAAAAACTAAAGATCATTATGAGACATGGTAGCGCAGTGGCTAGAATGTAGTATTACAGGCTGACTGTGCCAACTGCCAGGAATTCGATCTTGACCCGCTCAAAATTGACTCAGCTTTCTTCCTTCCTTCCAAGGTCAGTAAAATGAGGACCCAGATTGCTGGGGGCAATATGCTGACTCTATAAAACTGCTTAGATGGGGCTGTAAAGCACTGTGGAGCGGTATATAAGTTTAAGTGCTATACTATTATTCCTGAGCTGCCACAGAGCCTAAAGTAACCATCTCTGTAGTTCATTTGCCCTCTCTTCTCCTGCAGAACAGAAGAGGAAAAACTGACAATACCGTACAGGTAGTCCTCAACTTACAACATTTGTTTAGTGACCATTCTAAGCTACAACTGCACTGAGAAAAGTGACTCATGTCTGTTTTTCACACTTATGATCATTGTAGTGTCCCCCATGGTCCCAAGATCAATATTCAGATGCTTAACAACTGGCATGTATTTATGCCATTTCAGTGTGCAGGGGTCCTGTGGTCACCTTTTGTGACCTTCTGACAAGCAAAGCCAGATTACTAAATGTTACTAAATTAACAACTGTGGCAAGGAAGGTCATAAAATGGGCTAACACTGCCTTGTCTCGCCACAGAAATTTTAGGCTCAATTGTGGTCGTAAATCAAGGACTACCTGTAGTCAGTTTCAATGATGCTCTAGTATTAAAGACGTCCTAACATAAGCTAAAATCCAAATGATCTGCAAGGTAGATGGCCTTGCAAGATAGTTGAGACAAGAAATTAAGACCAAACGTGAGTAACATAAAGAGCACGAAAAAGCAAACATCGAAGAATGTAAGGATTAAGAAAATTAGACTAATAAAATATATATATTGGCTTAACACCAGGAAACTTGCAGAGACTTTGGAAATCACATAACAGCAATAGCTGGGAAAAGTGAACACTACGAGACACAGATCATCCAATTTAAAGCAAAATCAGCTATTTCAATCAAACCAGAAGCGATTCTACCAAAGTATAAATGGCAATAACAATTATTAAAGTGGAAAACCAAACTAAAAGGAAACAATTTCATTTTGGAAAGATGTATGGAAAACTCAAAAACACTATAATAAAAAAGCTGGTTGAATTAAAAAAAATTGAAGATGAATGTAGTAAAACTCAAATGGAAGAACAAATAATAACAGCAAATTCCTGGAAATGATCCATCGTTTGGCTTTGGGCTTAAATATATGACTAGTTTACAGCCAATTATAACTAATCAGCTTCCATAAAGGACCCCAGACACTGATTAATTAATGGCAAAATGTAACTGATTCAAAAAGACCAGCGAAATTATACTCCAATAATAAGCTTGTCTATAATATTTAAGTTAATTCACAAGGATAATAGTTGATAAACTCCAAGATTATTTAGCAGAAAGCAACATCCCTCCAGTAGAACAGAAAGAAAATCAGAGATTAAAAAAAACAACTTTTGATCGATAAAATGTCTGGAAAATAGGAAAAACTGAAAACCAAGTTACATATGGTCTCTATTGATTATCAAAAGGCATTGATTCCTTACTACATGATTGGATCATCAAATGTTTGGAAGCAACTGATGTCAGTAAAAATGTTAGAAAGTTTAGAAAAGAAATAAGCAATGGAAGACAGAATTGGTGGTTGGAAATGAAAAATATGTCATTATTAGCAAAACATCTTCCAGAGTGATTCATTATCACCTTTATATTTGTCATTACCATAATCTCACTTTCAGTGATTTTGAAGAAAACAAATTCTTGCTATCAAACCATTTTAAAAATGCTAATAAATCACATATTTGATTTATATGGAAGACCTGAAGCCTTATGGAAAATCAGAAATTGGAATACAGTCATTAACAAACACTGTAATTTTTAGCACAAATAAAAGCAACAAAATCATAGTTGTAATTTTTAGCAGAGATAAAGGAATGGAAGTTAGCCTAGAGAAATGTGCTATATACTAGCAATAAAGCAAGATAAAATCACAAACAGTAATGGAATAGAATTGCCAACCAGGCAAATTACCAGGGTGAAGCCTGCTAGTATCTGGATATGAAAGGTCCTTGGGTGCTTTCTGAGCTTGCTTGTTTCATGCAAACATTTCATTACCCTAACTAGGTACTTAGTTAGGGTAATGAAATGTTTGCAAGAAAATAAGCAAGCTTAGAGAGCACCCAGAAACCCTCATTTTAACCCTGAGCTACAAACATTCTCCTTTCTTAATATCTAGATAGTTTACAGTTGGATAACATCAAGCATGGACAAGTTAAAAAATGTGATGAGTAAAGAATACATCCCATAAAGTTAAAAAAAAACTACTAAAGACACATTCGAACAGTGGAAACACCATCAAAGTCATTAATTCCTAGACCAGGGGTGTCAAACTCAAGGCCCAGGGCCCAGATCCAGCCCATGGGGTGCTTAGATCAGGCCCACAGGGCCACCCTGGAAACAGTGAAGGACTAGCCTGCCATGCCTCTGCCAGCGAAAACAGAGCTCAGGAGGATGGCATAGGGCTCTCCTGAGCTGTTTTCGCTGGCAGGAGGCTGTTGCAGCCAAAAACGGAGCTCGGGAGCCAGTTTTCGCTGGCAGAGTGCTCAGGTCCCCACAGGCACTCCTGACACGAGTGATGTCAAGCTGGCTATGCCCCCCTGTCCCCACAGCCCCAAACACAATCCTGATGCAGCCCTCAATGAAATCAAGTTTGACACCCCTGACCTAGACCATATCTGTGATACAGCACACTGCTGGAAATAAATACTACTTCAGTCATGTTGGGAGCACTGAAGTGCTCCCAGGTTGAAAGGGTTGAAGGATGACATCAACGTTACCCCTGTTAAGTTGCTCACCAAAGTGGTACCCATTTATCTATTTTCAGTCACCCACTTTCAGCAGAAGCTGGAGCGAGTGATAGAAACTCACCCTGTTTTGTGACAGCAACTGGGTCTTGAATGCAAGGCTGCCAATTGTTAGCCCAGTGTCCTTCCAACATACTCCACTACACTCCTACTACTGGGATTATTAAGTGGACACAAACTGAAATGGTTAGTTTGGACTGAAAAACCAGAAAACCGATGACTATTTACTATGCATTATATTCCCATAGTAAAATTGATCAATTATACCTGCATCACCAGACATGAAGCAGAAGCTGACTTCAAGTCAAATTAGCTCCATGTTCTAGCCTTGTCCAGGAAGATCTGGAACAGGACTTTTTAAGACACTGAACAGCTGCCTTTAGCATTTTTCTTCTTCTTTTTCATAAAGGGCCAGGCTGGGCAGCCACCTGGGAAGGAGGAAACTATGAAGGTCATCCGGGGTTGTAGACTGCAGGGAGCAAGGGTGGTAATCTTGAAAAATAGTAATTTCATTGCCCTCTCATCTATAAGCACAATAGATTAATTTGGATCTTCAATCCTGCCGGTGGCATGTGATTAGAGAGATCTGGGAGTACTTTTGCAGAAATGTAGTAGGAGAAACCTACTCCTTCCAGTAGTAGGAGTGTGGTAAAAGTCTGCATGAAATTTCTTGCGGCATTTCTCTCTTTTTTTGACTGCAGTCCCTCCCAATCATATTTGAGAAGGCTGCAATTGATAAACCTGAAGTCTTCTGCATGAAATCTACAGTGGATCTGTGGATCATGTCCGTATATACTGTGGACCATTGTTTAGTTTTACCCTAGCAATTTGGTGTAAGAACAGAGGGGACAGACGTAAGGACGTTGGTAAATATTAGAAATTAGACACTATATTTTATTTATCCATGAATAAAATTGAGGTGGTATCTAATTTCTAATTTGATTCCATGTTTTCAGTACTGCTTGGCACAAGGAACTGCAGATAGCTCAAACCTGGACAAATAATGTTGCTTGGCCGTTTCTTCCTTGGTCTCCATTAATCTTATATATCATTGCTTTACTACTATTTGCTAATGTTCTTCAGAGGGTCCCTTCCCATTGGCTGTACTGGTTTTAGGATTATGGAAATCGAAGAAGGTTGCTGTAGAAATCATGAGATTAAAGGAGGCTGCTGCAGAGATCTTCACCACATGTTCAGAATTCAGGTAGTCCTCAACTTACAACCACAATTTGACCCCAAAATTTCCATTGCAATGGAAGACTGTTGAGTGAGGTTTGCACCACTTTACTAACTTCCTTGCCAGAGTTGTTAAATGAATCACTGCACTTATTAAATTAGTGACATGCTTAAGTGGCTTTGACTTTGCTTTGTCAGAATCAAAAGGTGATCAGATGATTCTCGGACACTGCATCCGTCATGAATACATGCCAGTTGTCAAACGTCCAAAAATTTTGATCATGTGACCACGGGGACGTTGCAATGGTTAAGCCTCCTTTTTGCTTTTGCTTTTTTTCTTTTCTTTTTTTAAACAATTAAATTTTATTTAGTTTTCAAAATTTAAAAACATACAATAAAACTTTATACATGATTATATCAACATCAAGACATCTTTTACATTCCCTTATCTTTCTATATACACATTTCTTTCATTATACAATTTCAACTTAATATATAAATAAATATAGATAGATATGAGTATAGATATAAGTATTTATATAGTTTCTTATTCTTTACCTAATTGCCATTTTGATTTCTTTTTATTCTTAAACCATTCATACCAGGCATCCCAGATATTATAATATATCAACTCTTCTTTGTCTCTTAATTTCATTGTTAGTCTGTCCATCACTGCTCAGTCTAACTTTTTTTTATAACAATACTCTCTGATGTTACATTTTCCTGCTTCCAAACTTGTGCATAGAAAATCTGTTAAGATATGTAGCATAATGTATTTATCTTTTTTATTATATTTTTCTGTTATTATGCCTAATAGAAATAGTATTGGTTTGGGTTCAATTTTTTCAGTGTTGTTTTGTAACTTCAAACAGTAACTAAACAAATGGTTGTAAGTAGAGAACCACCTGTACATGTCTTTGAGAGGGAGGGAGGGTGGGAGAGAGAGTGGGGGGAGGGAGGGAGAGAGAGGGAGAGAGAGAGAGAATGAGAATAAATATACAGGGACATGCAAGTTGTCCAATGTACTTGGTTATCCTATTTTTTCCTGAATGTAGAAAAAGGTTTCTCCCCTTAGTTTAGTCTGTAGCAATCTAAGGCTGATAGAGGAAATGAAAGGGAAGCAATGCCCATGTGACTTGCATTGACATAAAGCTAGTTTATTCAGCAGGATAGAAATAAAGTGCATACCATACATATCTGTTGGGAATACAAACATTAAAAGCAGACATTACGTAACTGATGAATATTTGATAGGTGCCTTAGTGTTGTGATAGTGGAAATTCACATGAATTTTAAGGCCCTTTCCTCTCACTCTTTGAAAATGCAATTTAAATTATCGGGTTCAGCGTCAACTTTATTCCATAATCAGTGAGTGTACTGAGTTACATCTTAGTCTGAAATGTTTTGGCTGCTGGCTGATGATGAATTAATTTGATAGAGCTGATTTTAACATACTTCATGGATTTTCCCCTTCAATAGGTGAAGTGATTTCTTTAACAGTATTTGCTATGTTAGACAGATATTTGTCCCTTGTCTTATAGTCTAGACAGATGTGATTTACACATTGTTGCCTAGCTGATAAATTGTTCTGGGACTAAAGCTTATTCCCAGTGCTTGAAAAATCTACGGACTAATCTTTGCTGGTAGCTTTCCATGATTTAATGTGTTCACAGGAGATAGACCACAAGGTAAGGAAAAGAAGATAAGCAGCAGAGGTGACTTTTAATTGTTTGACTAGGATAGTAACTTTAACTCCAAACATCCTTTAAAAGGCCAGGAAACATGGTATTTTATTAGAAATTGATTTATTACTTTGATAACTAGGTAGGAGCTGTCAGTATTTTCAAGTGATGTATTGTCTCACCAAGCCAGCCAACATACATTATTTTTTTTAAAAAGTGATGAGTCCAGCTATCATATTTGTGGTCTTACACATGCGCTACATATCTTCAAGATTCATGCCTGCCAGCTATGTGCAATGACAATCTGTCACCCAGTATGATGACAATCTGTTACTCAATATTCTATACTGCTAATTAGAGTTTGTCTTTCATGAGGCAACTGGACTTTCTTGTCTTTTTTTGAAGATATTTTGCTTCCCATCCAAGAAGCTCCTTCAGCTGTAACTGGGTTGTGGGGAATAGAAGGATTTATATTCCTTGCAGACAGGTGGTAATTTGCATCCTTTTAGAGCAGGGGTGTTAAACTTATGGCGCCACAGTGGCGTCATGTGACATATTGGAACTTTTTTCCCCCTTCACTAAACAGAGCATAGTGTGGCCAGCGCATGATGCATCTACCCCACCAGATGGGGGTTTGTCAGCCCTGTTTTAGAGGGTCATGGAAGCACCTGGAGGTTTATCTCTGTCCTCAGGGTCACCTGAGTAGTGTTCCTGGTTCCTGCAGTCTGCAATTCTTTTTCCGGAAATACATTCCTACAACCAAACCAGTGGTGGGATTCAAATTGTTTTACTACCGGTTCTGTGGGCATAGCTTGGTGTGGGCATGGCAGGGAAGGATACTGTAAAATCAGAGGTGATATTTTCTGGTTTTCCGAACTATTCAAAATTTCTGCTACCAGTTCTCCAGAACTGGTTAGAACCTGCTGAATATGACCTCTGAACCAAACCATTCGAAGGGTGTTCATCCCAAATTGCATAGCTAAAAGGCAACATCTTAAAAAAAAAGAAAAAAGACAAAGTCCAGTTGCCTCCTGAAAAGGCATCTTTGGGACAACCATGACCTAGATGACAGTCTTTATTGGAAATAGGAAGTTTGGATACTCCAAACATCACTTTTTTCCTAAAGTCAGTGCTTTAAACTAATGCCTCAGAGATTAAAATCTGTTAAGATTTTAAGGTATCTGTGAACTTGAAAGTAAAATCAACTTTATTTTCACATTTAGTTTCACATTTATATTTATATATTTATAAATATATATTATTATAAATATTATTTCCCCGTTGACTTTGCTTGTCAGAAGGTCGCAAAATCTGATCACATGATCCTGGGACACTGCAGCCGTCATAAATAGGATCCAGTTGCCAGGCATCCAAATTTTGATCATGGGACCACGAGAATGCTGCAATGGCCAAAAGTGTGAAAAATGCTCATCAGTCACTTTTTTTAACGCTATTATAACTTTGAATCATCACTAAATAAATGGTTATAAGTTGAAGGTTACCTGTAACTGGATTTGAGCAAATTTTGAGTCCCCTATGGTTTGTCTGGCCCTTGATGCATGTGATAGAATAATTAAGAGCTTCTGCTCTGAAGCATTTGTGTATTTTATTACTATATATTGGCAAACTTTGTGATTCTGCTCATCCCACTGATTGCTTGCTTGTGCACGGGTCACATAAAAATTCACACTTGGAGACTGAATTTATCAGCACATTGAAAGCTGCTTAATATTATAGGCTACCACTGCTGGTTAAATAATTTGTGGTGGAGGGTTACTTCTTATTCATCACATTACAGCCGCCTTATTATCAAGACCTAAGAGACTTCAGTTTTCATTTAAAAATCCACATTCAGATCACTTGTGTTTAACTGCCTTTCCAGGTATTCACGCACATCCTAGATGATTTTTTGGGTGCATTTTCAAACAAATCAGTTGTGATGTGCATCGTAATACTGGCATCAAAATAGGAAAGAAGAACAAATGACCTCAATAAAGGGAAATTAACTTTGTGACTTAATGTAGTAGCTTGGCTATGCTAAAAAGCATTATCAGTAGTGACTTCATTGGTTATAAACAACCAGTATGTAGCAAGAGGCTGATACAGAAGATCTTGGGACCCAGTCTTCTGGAAGGCCATAAAGAATCTGGTTGTTCCCCTTTGGAGCTTGTAGGGTGGGGAAGATAGACTGCATCAGAGTAGAATGAGTAAAGCAGAGCTGTCAAACTTGCAGCCCATAGGCTGGATGCATCATATGTTGTCCATGCATATGCCCAGTTTAGAAAGGGGAAAAAAGTCCCGATATGTCATGTGACACTGCTGTGATGACATGCGTTTGGCACCCCTGGACTAAGCCATCTGGCTTTGGAAGTTCTTGCATAATGTTGCTGCTGGGAGATATACAGAGTTCTGATTCTTAGCATAGGTAGTCATAAAGTCAAGTAAATAAATAGGCATAGTTTAACGTGATAGCAGTGTTCCAATATCTAAAGGGGGGCTGCCACAAAAAAGAGGAGGTCAAGCTATTCCTCAAACACCTGAAGGCAGAACTAGAGGAAATTGATGGAAACTCATCAAGGAGAGAAGCAACCTAGAACTAAGGAGAAACTTCCTGACTGTTAGAACAATTAATCTGTGAAGCAACTTGCCTCCTGAAGTTGTGGGTGCTCCAAACCCAGTGGTGGTATTCTACTGGTTCGACCCGGTTCTGTAGAGCCATTAGCAGCAACGAGCAGCAGAGACCGGACCAGTTCTCTCCACCACTGTGCTATTGGGCCCGCCCGCACGGGATCTAATACTCAGCTTTATCCTCTGAATTTGAAACGCAGCTGCTTTGCGTGGCACAGCAGAGTGCTGTGGGGCAACTGCTGAAGTGACCGGGATAGTGCAGGCTTGCAGGAGGAGAGTTGGAACACCTCTGTGCCACACCCACTGAACCAGTGGTAAAACTTTTTGAGTCCCACCACTGTCCAAACTGGAGGTTTTTAAGAAGAGAATGGATCACCATTTCTCTGAAATGATATAGGGCTTCCTGCATGAGTAGAGAGTTGGACTAGAAGACCTTCCAACTCAATTCTGTTAACATGATCTAAAACTAAGAACTCCTCCTAAACAATTTTCTTAAAGCAACTTAATTAAACTGGATGTTACTTAGATTATTTAAAGTAGGTCATGTAGAAAATTCCATATTCTATATTATATTTAACTATTAAAATTGTGGTTTTTTTGTATTTTGTAAACCATCCAGTGCCTAATGAAATGGGCATCCATATCAAATGGAATGGATTTGAAAATTACATCTTATTTGACTGTTCTACTTGATTTGTGTAGGCTTAGAGCTTTAATTTAAGAACTCTCTGAAAGTTAAGTTGATCATGAGCTTAGTTTTAAAACCAACAATTGACAAATGGAACAGGTAGTTGAAAATTCTTCCTATGGTTGTGAAGGGTAAATTATCTGCAGTGGGTATTTGTATTCCATATCATAAAATGCTGTTCTTTTTAATGACAAAAAAATACTGACAAAAAAACATGAAAGAAATCCATAGGCTTCCTTAACTGAATTTTATACTGAAAAAAACTGAAGAATATAAGTTAGATATAATAGGACAGCATAAATTTCAACATTTAAATATAACACTGGGAGGTATTCAAATGTTCATGTAAAAAAAAAACTTTCGAGATAAAGATGACGAGTTAGGCATTTTTTTTGTTTATATAAGTTTAAACAATATAATAAGGATTACTTAAATTCAACAAAAGTGATAGAGATTACTAATATTGTTATGATGAATTGGATTAATATGAATGGTACCCCAGAACTAATTCTGTTCACACATAATATGGATGTATATTGAAAAAATAATAATAATAAATATATTTTTTAAAACTTCAGGAAAAGAAGAAACCTGCAAAAAGGCATCCATGGACCATGTTGGCTGGGGAATGATGGGAGGTTTAGCCAAAGAAATCTAGAGCCTTATTTGGTTAAGAAAGGCTGGACTAGAGTAACATTGAAAATGACATCAGGCAGTGTTAATGATAAACTATTTCTAGATGTTTCCTGCAGAGTACTCAAAGTAGTAAAGAATATAAATGAATCAGTTAATGACCATATTAAAATGACATATGAGCAAGCAAATATTGTGATCTGTTCCAAATAGCAAAAAAAAAAAAAAAAAAACCACCTTCGTTTCAGTATTTTTTTTTTTAAAGAGTTGGGAATTTAAAATAAGAGGGTGATTAATCAGACAGAATTTCCTGAAATAAAACATGACTTCATTCTGGAGAGAGAGAAAAAAATAAAGGAAGATAGTCATAGGATATATGACCACTTCCATCATAGTGGAATTGTGATTATTTCTGGAAAGTGATGCAAACTTGAAGGACATGGTTGTACTGCTGGATATAAATCTGTTCACTCAATAAGGCAAAGTAATCAGTGTGCCAGCTAATAAGTCACAGAAATAATTGGCTTCTTATTTTGTTTCTTTAGTATTTAGAACCCAATAGCTTTTCATATATTATAATATCATTCATTCTTTTCAAGTAGGCCAGATGTGAACTGACTATGGTACGAAATTGCCATAGTGAAGAGAGTTAGAACAATTTATCAGTGGAACAACTTGTCTCCAGATGTTAGAAATCCTCCAACACTGGATGTTTTTAAGAGGAGATTGGATAACCATTTATCCGAAATGATATAGGGTTTCCTGTCTAAGCAGAGGGTTGGACTAGAAGATCATATGAGGGACAAATTGATACCTGCTTGGGCACCATTATGAATAAATGAATCCTCATGGATCAGTGACTTTGGGTGAAAGCAGCAGTTCTTAGATTAAGAAAAGAAGAGTTATTTCCTACACCATTCTATAGGCTTCTGGGTGGAATTTGGATAGATTCAGATTGTATTGGGCAGCTATAGATTTCAAAATTGTCTTCTATGTATAAATGATATGATATTTCATTGTAATAATCTCCAACATTTTAGACTACTGGGAATATTTGGAATTTTAGGGATATGCCCTTGTTGTTAAATAATCTCCCATGGTGTAGTAGCCATTCATAAAATACCCTTATATCAGGAGGCAAACTTAATTCAGGTAGTCCTTGGCTTACAACAACAGTGGAACAAATTGGTTTGGAAGGTGACAGATTCTCTTCCCTGGAGGTATTTAAACAGAGGCAGGATAGTCATCTGTTGAGAATACCATAATGTCTGCCTGGCGAATTCTGGGAATTGAAGTCCACCCAACTTAAAATTTGCTAAGGTTGAGAAACTCTTGCTGAGGAAAAGCAGGGATTTTAAAAAGTGTACTTCTAGCTGTAGGACTGCAGTATCCTTCGTGTGAGGTTATGATTCATTTATGCACACGAAAATAAATCTTTTAAACGAACCAAGGAACTGTTGCAGGCAAAAGAAAGTTTCAGGCTTCAGATGGAGTTACCAGTTGAAGTAGTTGGTATAATGGTAATAAAGGATGAGAAATGAAATGTATGTGGAATTTATTTTTGCAGCATTGAAGTCAAAACATAGTAGTGAAAACATCCTATAAGTAATAAATCATCCACTCTTCCAGCATTCTCTAAACTCTTTATCAAAATGATATTAAGAAGCTGAGGGTCACACCTGAGGTTAAGAGACTACTTATGAAGTGCACATATGATGATAATACACAGAGAGAGAGAGATGGGGGAGGGGAGACTGAGGCTAAAACAAGTCTTTTGCAAAGGGAATTTGAATGTAAAAGCAGTTGGCACCTGCTTTGAACTAAAAGTAGAAAACCCCTGAGATATCGGAATACTGCTATCATGTCACATCCAGTCCCTCTAGAGCAGGGGTGTTAAACTCAAGGCCCCTGAAGCCACCTTGGAAACAACAAAGGACTGGCTGCTGGTGTCTCTGGCAGTGAAAATGAAAGTCGGGAGGGCCATGTGAGGTCCTCCCAAACTCCATTTTCAGCTGCAACAGCCTCCAATCCTCTGCCAATGAAAACAGAGCTCAAGAGGGCTGCGCATGGCCCTCCCTAGCTCCATTTTCACTGGCAGAGTGCTCAGGCCACCACAGGCACCCCAAAACGAGTGATGTTGAGCTGGCCGTGCCACCACCCCCACCCCAAGGTCAAATACAACCCTGATGTGACCCACAATGAAATTGAGTTTGACACCCTTGTTCTAGAGGAACTAATTGGCCTATTCTCTTCTAAGCAAAGTCTCCGTCTAATAGATTTTCCTCTAGATGTTTTGGGAGTACAATTCCCAGAAACGAACTCTAGGAATTAGGATCCCAAGATCACTGGAGGTTACCAGTTTGAAGAAGTTTACTTTTAAGCTACTCTGTGGTTTTTATTTCCCATTTTATCTAGATTTATATATTTTTTTAGTTCAGGGTTCTAATCCCTATGTTAGATGCATTTTACTATATTTACATTTTGATCCTCCAGAAAGTATCTTTTCACATCCAGGGCTGGAGCTTTGAGTGGAAACTTTTAAGTCTCTTGCTTATATAACCACATTCTTTGGTTAATCTGAAGTGCTGAAGTAATGAGTTTTATGATGTTCCTGAGATATTTCTTCACATATGTAAAACTGAATGCGACTGGGAGCCTTCATTCAACAGTCATAAAGAAAAAGCTTTATCTAGATGCCGATGCCAAACACTGTGTCTACATGAGTGGCAATTTCATTTGTTTTTAACTCTTGCATTTTTCAGAGAGTAGTTTCAAATATTTCAAAACTAAGCTGGAGCTATTTCTTTTACGCCAGGAGAGCATTCACATTATGTGGTTTACTGTGTTATTTATACAACTTAAATGAGGCATGCAGATCTTTATGAATGTTTATGCACATGGCTGGATCTCTATGTAGGATCAAGAGTTAGTATACGATAAATAGCAACAGGACCAAATTTTGAATTTGAAATCTCTAGCTTGTATCTTATATACTGTGAACTGACTGAGTTTTCTTGTATCAATTGTTCTGTCTTTCAGAGTGCTTCCGACTCTGTAACCCAATGAACACCACTTTTCTGCATCAGTAATAATTCCTTTGAGTTCTTATAAACATACACTTATGTCATCAGTGACAGTAACTGGCTATCTTGTTTTATGTCAGTCTTTCTCAATTGCCTTCTTTTCCCCAAACTTCAAGGTCTTCTCCAATGGTTTTCCATTATGTGTGTAAAATACCAAAGTTTTAATTTCATTAATGATGTTTCTATTGAGCGATCTGCTTTTATGTCATTTAGGACAGATTTATTTATTTAGACTATTTATATAGCCAACCAAGATGACTGTAGGCAGTGTAGGGAGGTTTGTTCTTCCACTCCAAGGTTCCTCAACAATCTTCTCTAGTAATGTACTCTAGTAATCTTGTCTAGTAATGTAAAATGGAGAAATCCATTTTTCATTGTTCAGTTTTGCTGATTACCCAGAGAGACTTGGAATAAATATTACTTTGACATGTACTGAAGTTGTCAGGATTCTGTCTCTGCAGTTTAATATTTTTTTCTAGATCAGAGATCTCCAAACTTGGCATCTTTAAGACTTGTGAACTTCAGCTCCTAGAATTCCTCAGTCAACCATGCTGGCTAGGGAATTCTGACAGTTGACATCCACAAGTCTTAAATTTGGAGACCTCTGGTCTAGATCTACAATAGTGAAATAGTGGACATCCATTTACTTCATGGCTATGAAAACCATTCCTGACTTTTTGTGATTATAGAAAATGAAGTTTTGATATAATGTCACCTTCCTGTCTGCTTACTTCCCACAATGTCATTATCTGTTGACGTGATCTGTTCTTTGAGCTTCAGCAAGAGTTCCCTTAAGTCTTCTTCTCTAGCTCTCATCAAACAGATACCTTCAGCATACCTCAGCATATCTCTGAAGGGTCATAATTCTGATATATTGAACCATTCATATATTTAAGTTGTTATATGCTTCTTTGAATGTCAATCATTACATCTGAATAGATTCCTGTGAATGTAATTCTCCAGAATTATTTCTTAGTATGTAGTAACACCTAAGGTTTTTATTACCATTGTAAAGCATCAATCAGCAACAGAGGCTTTCTGGTGCAATTTAGATTTTGAGATATATACTAACAAAAGCGACTACTTTTGGATGAAGACTTATTAGTCATGAAAGTCAGTGGGATTTTTTCAGCTTCATTTTGTTAATCCAAATGTAAACCAGGATGTACCATGCTTTGATACTCAAGCTTTGTGAATCAGATCTGGGTAAACCAAATAGCTCAGAGTTGACATAGGTGTTCAGTTGTAACTATGGGCATTGGAAAGCTTATTGCACACACAACAGAAACATTCTTTAGACTTGCGGGCCAGCGCGCTGTGCAACAAGTTCACATGGTACAATAAGTTTGTGTGTTTGTTAGTAGGATTCACTGGGTTCAGGACTTCTGTCTTCACTGTGAGTTGTGTTGGGGGAGTGCACAAAGGGAGGCTCAGCCAATCTCATTGTACACATGTTGTACTTTGATAATAAAGGTTGATTGATAGATGTACCTGGAGAGATATGGCTGCTGTTTGTGTATTAGTTTGTTTCACATTAATTTAGAAATAGTTCTGCATACTCAATAATTTTCATCTAGGTCAGGGATGTCTAACTCAAGGCCTAGGAGCCAGATTCGGCCCACGCGGTGCTTAGATCTAGCTCATGGGGCTGCCCTGGAAACCGTGAAGGACCAGCCCACAGTGGTCTATTTTCGCTGGCTGAGGGTTGCAGGAAGCAGTCACAGCTGGAAACAGAGCTCGAGAGCCCATTTTTACTGGCAGAGTGCTCGGGCCACTGCAGGCATCCCAATGTGAATGACGTTGAGCTGGCCATGCCCCCCCTGGCCACGCCCCCCAGAGGTCAAACACAACCCTGATGTGTCCCTCAATGAAATCAAGTTTGACACTCCTGATCTAGGTATGTGAGAAGGAAAGTATTGTTTGCACAAGGTGTAAATACAAAATGAAGCCAGAGCACTGGAACTAGTAGTTGCTTCAACATCAACAATACCATTACAAGGATAGAGGCAGTTTGTTTGTCATTTGTTAGTATTTATAATCTACCCCAAAAGGTATTCTAGTATGCAGTGAATGCAAAACCACTCAAGATAGCTTCTCACAACCAGAGAAATATGCATAAAATGTGACTTCTACATAACTAAATCAAATTATTGTGGAAATTTTCAGCACAGTGCACTACATGAGCATTAAATGTGTCTCGGTTGTTTAATTTTCTTTTTTTCCCTCTCCCACAGGACCTGCAGAAGTACCCATGATGTCCCCCAATGGATCTATTCCTCCCATACATGTGCCTCCAGGTTATATATCACAGGTATGCTTCCTTCAGCAGGAGAATGTAGCATGGCTGGGTTGTGTGTTCTCCACCAAATCTGCAGTGGCATTTCTGCAATTTCTCTCCTTTTCATTTAAAGAAAAACACACAAATGTCAATCTTTCAAGGCTGGCTTCAAAGGCATGATGTGAGCGTATGTAGACACTAGTTAAATCTCAAAAAACAATAGATTTCATTCCCAGCAGTAACTCTTTGCTCTATATTTAATTACTATGAGCTGTAGGGAAAGAATTCTTACTCACTGTGACATAGTAGTTCATTGCCATAAGGGAGATAATTTTGACACTGGTTTATAAGCCAGACGTTTCTAGTAAATCTATTTTGGCTTCTTTTATTGTGACAGTTCCTATTTTTTTACTTTGTCAGTTGAAATGTTGATTATGTCATCTCTTGGGTTGAGTATCAACTCCTTTTTCCACCTCAACTTAATGTATTTCCATTGCAAAAACAGATAAAGGTTTCAGTTACTGTTTTTCCTTTTTGCCTTCGTTGAATAATCAAATACATTCTGTGACTGATGTCCACACATTTCAGCATATAGATCAGAAGGAGCTGAAATATTTTCTTAATAGTATTGCTAGTTTCCAGCAACTAACCAGGTATTTGTTAATCTGAGAAGACATCCAGAGCTCTGCCTATCTTAAAAAGACCGTCCCATTTCTATCTGGTAGAACCTGACAACGTATTTTCTTTTAAGTGCTCCAGGATGAGATAGTTGTGGTCCTTTTGCTGATGGCTGAACTTGTAAAGGAATGAGGAACTGACCTTGGGGATAGGAATGGAATGGAAGAGCCATTAAGGAGGGACTTGCAGAACAGATTCTGAGAAAGAATATGAAAAGGAAATTCAAAGCTAACTCACCTTGATTTTTATTTCATTTTATTTTATTTTTGGTATATTGTGGAACAGGGAGCAATTTAGTCAGGCTTTCAAAATTCTGATACTCTACCTTACTACAATAAGGTGGATTCCTAGAATCCTTGCCATGTCTTTCTCTTGATCTAGCCTACTTCATAATTCTGTTATGTATTATAGTATTCCCATATTTGACATTCATTTTTGATAACATGTTTTAAAGTATTCTTTATTAGGGCATTTATTTATTTAATCAATCAAACTTTATAGAGTTTTCCAGTCAGCACTAACTCAAGGTGATGTACATGATTGAAGACAATGCACACTAATAAAGAAGAGGTAAAAATATAGCAAAACATATAGCACCAGAGGCAACCTCAGAGAGCATCAAAAAGTCAGAGATCATCAAGATGGGCATAAAATCCTTTGATTTAATGCTTAGGAGAAAAAAGGGGTTTTTAGAAAGGCAGAGAGAATGCAGTTGATCTGAATTTGAAGGGGTGGATGTTGTTTCATTCTATGCCTCCTGTGGACCCACAAGATGACATTATTTAAGTCAGGGGTCCCCAGGTAGAAGTAAGAAAAAGAGGAAAGTCCTTCAAATGACCTGGCTATGAACCATGAAGGGCTTTATAGCAGTGGTGAGATTCAAAAACTTTTACCACTGGTTTGGTGGGCGTGGCTTGGTGGGTGCGCTTTGCACGCATGCACACACTTTGTGTGCATGCATGTGCCAAACACGCACTTTGCACAGGCATGCACTTTGCACAGGCACAGAGGCATTTGTGTAGGCACAGAGGCGTTCCAACTCACTTCCTTCAAGCCTGAACTTTCCCGGTTGCTTCAGCAGCTGCCGCGCGTCACTCTTCTGTGCCGCGGAAAGCAGCTGTGCTTCAAAAGCAGAGGATAAAGGTGAGTATGGGAGCCTGGGCGGGCGGGTGGACCCAACATCAGAAAGAACCGGTTCAGTCTCTGCTGCTCATCGCCGCTACCGGCTTGGCAGAACCAGACCAAACCGGTACCATACCACCACTGCTTTATAGATAGTAACCAGCATCTTGAATTTATTTATTTGCTTATTTATTTATCAAATTTGTATGACTGCCTAACTCACAAAAAGTGACTTTGTACTATAAGGATATAAATCAATAACTTATGAAAACTGTTATTATTGAAAAGGTTGTCAAGATCTGAACAAGATCTGAACTGGAGTAAAATTATTTAAGAATGAAGTTAAATCAAGTCAAAGTTGACTGCTGGTATCTCCACGAACATGTCCGTAAGATTTTCTTGGTCAATAGATGGAGTCGGTTTACCATTACGTTCCTCTAGGAAGCATTTTTTTCCCGATGTCCAAATTTAGTCACTGATTGTGGGATTTCTGATAGAGTCCCATCCAACCATATCTGAGTATGCGTAACCTTTCAATATCAATCAAGATTGGTTCAATGCTGCAATTGCGCTACGTTAGAAGTATCTAATTAAAAGAAAAAAATAGCGCAGGATGGGGAGGATTCAAGAGTAGCTATCACTCAGTAGGTTCAACTCTGGGCCAGATAGGCAAAAACATCTGATCTTGTATAAAGCTGCTTCTTTTGCAGTTGTGTGGTTTAATAGCTCCCAGTTTGCCTGGGAATCAATTGCTTATCGTTGTTCTCAAGTCCCATGCAAAGCAAGTTTTGTGAAAACTCTTTTTTAAAAAATTTTAAATAAAACAGCTGGTTGCATAGTAAAAAGAAAAGCCTATATATTATCTCCCCCCTCTCTTGAATCAAAATCTATTTCTCACCATGCGGTAAATGAATGTTCTGCTTTGCAAATAACTTCATACCAAACAACAGCTTGAAGCACATAGTAGTCACTTGGTTAAGTTTCCTGTTGTTGTTTGTTGATGGTGATGTTATAATAGCTGTATTTCCCTTGTTTGCTCTTGCCTAGCTTCAGTGATGTAGGTAATTAATGGGATTATTGAGTGATTCTTTAATTTGCCTCATGTTTGTTTTGGCCCAGGGAAGATATGAATGTAAAGGAAATAAGAACATTCCAATTTGTGAAGAAAAACATATTTTGACTTCAATTTGCTCAGTCCTCAAAAGCTTATGTCTCAAATATTGAGCTGAAAACTGATATCCCCATGGAGAAATAACCTGTTAAACAAAACCCATTAACTTCTTTTTTCCATTTTATTATGCCAGCTTTCAGACTGTAATGGAATATGCTTGCACATTGTCTCGGCTGTCCATTGATTGCAAATCCAGTTTAAAAGGTTGCATTTATTATATATGCTTTATAAAAATGATCAGCAGAAAAAGAGGTTATCACTTGTTGGTGTGGAACATGCAGGAGGACTTGATTAGTTATTCATCTGTTTGTTTGCCAGCGTGTTTAATAATATACTGGGCCAGGTAGAAATCTACCAGTTGCATACATAAAACTTGCTAAGTTTTGGGATGTGTTAACTGTTGTTACTTTTTTGTGACTTGCATTCTAGAAAGCCACTGTTTTTGGACAGTTTATAGTATGATGTATTATCCAGATGCAGAAAATAGGTTAATGCAAAACCATGCTAAGCTCATTGTTGAATGCAACCCATGTGTCCTTTGTGAGTTGCTGCAGTCCAGTGTGCTATTCTGACTAGAATAGAATAGAATTGGAGGTGGCTCTTCACCCAGGAATTTGAGATAGAACCTTGACCATATCAACTGACTAGCCTGAGGTCAAAAGATGCAGTATAAACAATACACTGCTCAAACTGGTAAATGATCCATCCCAGCAGTTTAGGGTAGGTGTTGAAGGAGGGGAGAGAATTGTGCCCTTTGTCACCCCCCAAAAGATTCTAGGAAACAACCTCTCCCTCTCATCCTGTACCAATGAAAACCATCCTCATAGTGAGGAAGAGAATCCTTTTCCTTAATGGACACTCCAAGATGCAATCTCTTCCCTCCAGACTTGGCCCAGAAGACTGAGAGTAAGGAGCAGAAGGACCCGTGGTGGTACAGTGGTTAGAATGCAGTATTGTAGGTTGTTTCTGACTACCAGCTGCCTGCAGTTGGCAGTTGGATTGTCACTGGCTCAAGGTTGACTCAGCCTTCCATCCTTCTAAGGTGGGTAAAATGAGGAGCCAGATTGTTGGTGCCATAGGCTGACTCTGTAAACCGCTTAGAGAGGGCTGTAAAGCACTGTGAAGCAGTATATAAGTCTAAGGGCTACTGATATTGTTGAAAATTTTATATTATTAAACACTACAGGTAGATAGACTTACAACAAACTGAAACATTCCCCTAAATTATTGACACGATAACCTCAAGACATTTGGATTTGAGTAAGGAGTAGGTTGACCCAGGGTCTAATCCATCAGCCATGAAATCCTATTGGGTGTCTTTGCACCAGAAAATCTCTCTTGACCCAACTGGCTCACAGCATGATGAAAACTAGGCAAATACATATGCTTGCTTGAGTTCTAGAACAAAAGGATGGATGTAAATTTGATAATGGCATCCATGCATATTTACACCTCTACTATTTGTCTTTCCGCCATCTGGCTAGACTCCATAAGGATCTCTCCTGTCTCCAATTCACCAAAAAAAAACTTAAAGAAAAGCAACGATAACACTGTCCCCATTGATATATTTGCCCTTTTTCATTTGCTTGCCTCCATGTCAAATCCCAGTGATGCTACGTGACTTGTTGGCTCTTTAGTGTGTCCTAGCAGCCCAGGCATGAACAAAAGAGGAAGGGGGGCTTTCCTAAAAAATATTGCTTACAGTGGAAAATAATGGAAGATGATTCCTTCTCTGGCTTTAGACAGACTTCCTCCCTTTTCTACGTAGCCAAGGAATGAAAGATCCATCTTTTCCTCGCTGACACTCTCTCTTTGCTATATCACCCTGGGGAATTAGTGACAGAACATGGAGCAAGGCCCTTTAGAAGCACGAGCATTTGATAGGCTGGAAAGATTGTTTACAAATGCTGCCCTTAATAAATAGTTGAGTCTTGTGTGCCTTGTTGGCAAGCTAACAGGCTGGAGCTGAGCAATGGGTTCCTCACAATTGACTTGGCAAAGCTTGACTGGATTGAAGGACTCAGACCTTTGGCATGGCACTAGACAACTCGTTAGAGCTGTCAAAGAATGGCACCTCAAATTGCAAAACTGTGTCTTGACGTGTGAAATAACTATGCGTTTGAAAAGGAGAACTGACCTAGAATTTAACTCAACATGGAAACCATGTTTGGATTACATTTCCATGCATGAGTTTTTGATTTGAAGGGTTTTTTTAAAAAAAAAAACACACATAAAGTCTTCATATTTAAGTCTTCAGTGATCTATTAAGTAAGTACAAAACTTTTTTGCCAAGATAGAAATTACCATATACTGTATATTTTGCTTCACTTTTTTTGTTATCAATAGATTTTTATTGTTTTCCACCAGTACAAATCTTAATTAATTTTTCAACAGCTTCACATTTTTATATGGTGGGGTTTCTTGTACACTAACTTAATTTTAATCATGACCTGAAATTTTAAAATTATAAGCCAATTTTAAGCAAAAGAAAATTTAAAATGACAATTGAATTGAATACAGCGCTATTGAAAATTCTTATCAAAACTTTGTAGGGTTTTTCTTTTCTGGTTTCACGATGTTTATAAATTTCTGCTTTATTTGATACCTTTAATCTCAGTTTTATTTTTATTTTCTTGTTTGTCATTTTTTTCTTTAACATTTTTTATTTTATTTTTTAAAAATTATGATGGAATCACTAAAATAATTGATTGGCACCTGTCATCTTACACTGTTTGGCCTTGAACTGGATGACTTGTTCACATTACTGGCATCTCTGCACTGGAAAATTCTCAAGTCAACTCTCACATTTTATTTTATTTATTATTAAATTTACTTGCCGTCCGCCTGACTTTGAAATGACTCTGGGTGGGTTATGGCATAAAAACATTGGAATCAGTAAATATTCCTAACCCAATGAAATGACAATACCTTCAATGTAAAATCATGGTCACAAGATAGGGAAGTGGGGGGGGGGGGTAGGGAGGGGAAGATGTGGGTGGTGGTGGTATGAGTTCCCTCCAGGCCAGTTAGGATAGAAATGGGGATAAAGGACAGAAGAGCTGGAAAGCAATAGCAATAGCATTTAGACTTATATACCACTTCACGGTGCTTTACAGCCCTCTCTAAGCGGTTTACATAGTCTGCATATTGCCCCCAACAATCTGGGCCCTCATTTTACCAACCTTGGAGGGATGGAAGGCGGGGTCAACCTTGAGCCTGGTGAGAATCGAACTGCTGAACTGCTGGCAGAATTAGCCTGCAGCTCTGCCTTCTAACCACTGCACCACCACGGCTCTCAGAAAGAAACTCTGGTTGACATAAAATCTATGAGAGACATCTAAATCTCACTTCAGTGGATAATCCAGATCTTGCTTGACACAATCAGGCACAGATGATGAGGCAGGCACAAATGTGTGTATCTTTGCTGATAACAAATTTGCTTGAAGACGAATCACTTGGATGAGCTGCATCTTGGAAAAACAAAGCTTTTGCCAAGACACCCATCCCTTCTCTTCCTTTAGCATGGATAGTGTGCATGCCCTTCATTGTTATCTATTTTGTTGTCTGCATCAGTTTGCATTGGACAAAAAACCACTGCTTGGTTATAAAGCATGCTTTATATGTCAGTAATTCTCTGTTCCTAATTTAGAGATGTTGGTGCTAAAAATATCCTGGTGTGAGACTCCAGACTGCACCTGCCAATCAGTGTGATCACTACCAGGCTTTTGGGGGCAATATCTGATTTATGGCATATTTGGAAACTAGCTCTATACAGTGCTTTGCTATGAAACTATGTGATTGGGTTTAATTTTGGGGGAGGAAAATAAAGGGGGGAAATTGTGTCTCTGCCTACCAGCATCCATCGGTATTTATCTGGCTAGTATCCTGTCAGTGTGAGAGAGTTGAGGGCTGTTTGGTAACTGAAGCAGTATTTGCTGTGTCAGCGAAAGGAAGCAGCAAGGAGCCTGGGTATAGCTTAGCTCAACAGTTCTGTAGTAAAGTTGCTTGGTGCTGTGAAAGTAAAACTGAAACTGAAACTCCTCTCCTCTGCTTGTGTTTGGGGGGTGGGGTAGAATGCCTTAGCATCAGAGCATGGTCATTTTGAAAAATCTTTTCTTAGCGAGCACCTAGAAGCCAAGAGAAACATACATGCCAAATTTCAAGTTTGTAGGCTTTACGGTTCTGGAGATTTCGTGATGATGCATGAGTGGTTTTTCACTTTTATATAGAGAGATTTAGCAGGCAGTTTCATAAGGCTAATACAATGCTACTAATGACTAATGCATTCAGTCTGCCATCATGGGATAGATTCTAAACTTCATACCCCACAAATATACCTGGTCTCATTTTTTTTAATGTTTGCTGTTTCTCCACTCACATCTTCCTATAGCATTTTATCTGAAGAAGAGTTCTGCAGAATTTAAAAGTTTGCATATCTTTGGTGTCAGGTTGATTGGCCTTCATATGGTTGTTGCCTCGCATGTCCTTTGCATTTTATGACATATGTATGGATGTCAAGTTTGTATTCATGCAGGACAGCAAACGGGAGGCCGTTCTTATCATTACGGAACAAAATCAATTTTATTAGGACTAATTGAAATGTCACAAAAGAAGACAGTTTATTGATACAGATGATTGACTGAGTATTGCTAATGTACTTACAAATTAACCTATGGAGTGGTTAATATGTAATAAATATTTGTCAATCATCCCCATTCAGTCTTAAAAAGAACAGCAATTCGTCAATTGCTTCCAAGGTATCCCTTACTTTAGCCAAAATATTGTATGTTGTTCAGATAGCCAACCTTTTGTAAATGTCACTTCAAACTTCTGTCAAAGGTGGATTACCATTGCTTTCCTTATTCACGCACAGCAGCTTGGGGAACAGATAATATAATTAAAGCACAATATTTAATAAGTCTTAAAAGTACCTACTAAATTCATATTTACAGTAAGAAATCTGCCCTAAGTATATAATAATTGGAATAATTGGGATAATTGGACTAATTGGAATAGGATTAGAAATAATGAGATATGGGAAGATCTATCAGTTGAGTAATAATTAAAAGGCTGACTATTTTTCTGAACTGCCTGACGTTTCCATGCATTTCCCCCCTCCCCCTCTCTTTTGGCTCAACCCTATTTCTAACATAGTCCAAATCTCCTGAGATAAATAATGGAGTCAACTTTTATAATTTATAGGCTAGAAATATCGGACTGATGGGCCTCTGAAATTAAGCAGAAGATCATCTAAGACTGAAGTAACTGCAGATTCAATCACTTTATGAAGCCTTGGGTAAAAGTCCAAAAGGACAGATTGTATCTATGGCAATAATCAAAGTGAGACCTTTCTTTAATCCAAGGACAGAATCTTTGAAGCTACATCATTTTCAGGAGAACAGCTGAACTTGGAAAGCCAAGGACATCTTGGAATTAAGCACTTTCTGGGGTTTAAACCTGATGTAGTGGCAACTGTCCCATCAACCGTTCCAACTATAGAATTCAACTGCTGAATTATTTTATTCTTCCCAACATTTTTTAGATAGCAGTCACTACTCTTTTTTTTCTAGGAGCCCAAATTCCTTTATATTCTAGGCTACACAGAACTACCCCCTGAAGATGACTCAGGATGCTCCTTTTGGTCAAGAAAAATAAATAGACCCTCAGTGAGTTTGATTGTCTTCCTCTCATCCCTTTTTCTCTCGTGAACTTTTCTAATCACTTGATTCAGAACTGGGCCTCCAGCTCCGCCATCTTGGAGAACAATCTGTGGACAATACAGACATTTAGACGCAATCCATGGATGTTAGAAACAAATTCTTCTTGCCCTTTAGCTTTTAAAACCAGCAAGCCATCCAAATGTATTTATTTATTCAATACAATTTGTATGACCGCTCCCTATCAATGATTCTGGGTGGCTTACAAAAGTATACGAGCCATAAAACAATAACTTTCATCCATCAGCACCAACAATTAATCAGACAAGCCACAAGATGAGCGCCATTCCACTCTGGCCTGTTGGCAAAACCAGGCCTTATGAAGGAGTATCTAATTTCCTCAGGGATGATGTTCCAAAGGGAAGGAGTCACCACTGGGAAGGCCTTTCTTTTGGGTCCTGCCATATTTACCTCCTTTAGGAGAAGGCATTTGCAAATTCCCTGTCTCCCCACTCTGGTGAGTTAGGTAGATATGACTAGAAAAAGATGATCAAGATGCTCAGATAACCTGATCCCAAGCCCTGTAGGGCTTTGAAGGTGACAATCAGCACCTTGAATTGTACCCAGAAGCAGATCTGCAGCCAATGCAGCTCCCTCTGGAGAGAGGACACCTATGCACATCTGGGTCTGCATAAAAGCATGCAGGCCACTGCATTTTGAACTAGGTTTTTAAAAAACAGGTTAACATCATTGGAAGGGACCTTATATAGTCCAACCCCCAGCCCAAGCAGGAGACCCTACACCATTTCTGACAAATGGCAGTCCAATCTCCAGTGATGAAGCTCCCACAACTGCTGTTCCATTGGTTGATTGTTCTCACTGTCAGAAAATTTCTCCTTATTTCTAGGTTGAATCTCTCCCTGATCAGTTTCCATCTATTATTCCTTGTCTGGCCTTTGGGTGCTTTAGAAAATAGCTTGACCCCTTCCTCTCTATGGCAGCCTCTCAAATATTGGAAGACTGCTATCATGTCTCCCCTGGTCCTTCTCTTTACTAGACTAGCCAAACCCAGTTCCTGTAACTGTTCTTCATGTGTTTTAGTCTCCAGTCCCCTAATCGTCTTTGTTCTCTTCTCTGCACTTTTTCCAGAGTCTGAACATCTTTTTTATAATGTGGTGACCAAAACTGGATACAGTATTCTAGGTGTGGTCTTACTTAGGCTTTGTAGAATGGTATTAGTACCTCACTTGATCTTGATTGTATCCCTCTGTTAATACAATTTAGGATTGCATTGCCTTTTTTGGCTGCCGCTGTACACTGCAACTGCAGTTTGGCTGCAGCTCCACACCAATTGGACCTTTATAGGAAATATGCTCCGTACAATGATATAAACCACAAAAGGCACAATGTCTACTTTGGCTGTTGAGTCTTGACTTCCCACACGTCTGATTTCCTTAGTTTTTGAACTCCTTGCCTTTTCTGTCTATCATCAAACTCCACAAATAATATTGAACAAAAGGCCCTTGTTGGTATTCACCCAGTCCTTTACGTTGGCATTTGAATCCATACAAAAACAAAATGTGCCCTTTAAAGGGACAAGTAACTTATGTGGACGCCGGTGCTCCTTTGATCTCCATTCAAATTCTCATTGTTAAAGCAATTACAAAATGCCTTGCTATAATTAGGATGGCTGCCTGAATGTCTGCTGTGAGTGAGCTGTTATCATGGAACTTTCTGGCATCGGGACTTTCTTAGATAGAGATGATCTTTCTTACCCTAAAAAAAAAGAAAAGGCTTTTCTGTTTATTGAATGGAAGGAAAGGAATGACACATTGCTGTTATTATTTCAGGCAAAAAATAATTATGCTAATTTTATTCATCCGGCTGCCTTTCCTTTGCAGGTATTAGAAGACAGCACGGGCGTTCGAAGAGTGGTCGTCACGCCTCAGTCTCCAGAGTGCTATCCTGCTAGCTATCCTTCTGCCATTTCTCCAACGCATCACTTACCACCGTACCTCACTCATCATCCTCATTTCATTCATAACTCTCATACAGCTTTCTACCCGCCTGTTACCGGGCCTGGAGATATACCACCTCAGTTTTTTCCTCAGCATCATCTTCCGCCTACCATTTATGGAGAGCAAGGTAAACTCAACTGTAAACTTTGCAAATCTAGGGGACGTGTTTTGCTGCGCTGCCTTAATGGTTGAAAACAGGACGGGCAACAAGCCGCCCTCGACTTAACAGCCACAACCGGGGATCAATATTTTCATTGTTAAAGAAGGCAGGTGTTCAGGGAGTCATGTCGGATTTTTCTGCTCTTTTTTTTTTCTGTCGCAGTTATGGAACAACTTGCTGTGGTTTTTAAGTGAATTGGGAAGTTATTAAGCTTCACCCACTGACTTCATTGGTTGGAAGCCAGGTGGGAAGGTCACAAGTGGCAATCATGTGACACACCAGGAGACTGCAATTGGTTGCCAATATTAGTGATGGTTGCAGTGTGCTGGGTCATGTGGTCACCTTTTGCGACCTTCTGACAAGCAAACTCAACAGGGAAGCCAAGATTCACTCAACAGCCATGTGGCTAATTTAACAACTGCAGTGATTCCCTTAGCAACGGTGACTATAAAATGGAGCAAGCCTCATGTAATAAGTGTGTCACTTAGTGACAGAAATATTGGGCTCGCTTGTGGTCATAAGTCGAGGACCAGCTGTAACACAGGTGGCATTTGCATTGGAACCTGAACTGTATCCTCCCTTATCTGGTTTCATTTCAGAAATCATATATGGAATGTCAAGTTACATAACCAGGGAAGATCAATACAACAAACCGCAGCACAAAAAAATCAAAGACAGACAAATTGATCGCCAGAACCGCTTGAACAGCCCTCCAGCCATCTACAAGAGCCATCCAGCATGTACGACAGTCTACAATGGTACCTTCAAGACTCAAAACGGGGCTGCCAATGGGGCAGGAGGCATCGGAGGCATAAGTGGAGCAGGGATGCCAGTCATCAAAAAGGCAGAACGCAGAGCAAGAAGCAGCCCCAAGACCAATGAACAGGATTTGCATGGTAAAGTTAGCTACTTTGGGTTCTCCTTTCTTTTCTTTTTCTTTCTTTCTTTTTTGCCTTCCTTCCTTCCTTCCTTCCTTCCTTCCTTCCTTCCTTCCTTCCTTCCTTCCTTCCTTCCTTCCTTGCATTTCTTCCTATCATTTCAAATTTCTGGAAACAACTTAGGAGAAAAATACAATAATTATAAGGGACTCACACCATGTAGTAGTAGTAGTAGTAGTAGTAGTAGTAGTAGTAGTTTATTGTCATTATACCTTGTACAATGAAATTAAATGCCATCTTCAGTGTACATTATACATAAGAACACTATAAACACACCTACTTCACATTCTATGCAATTGAATTGAATACTCCCAATATTGCATTAATATTGCACTATACAGTAGAATTCAATATAGTTACTGCTCTGAGATAGAAGCTGTTTTTCAGCCTATTTGTGCAGAAAAGAGTGCAGAATATATATTCTTAAGTTTTCGTGGGTACTTACATGTATGGTATTCAGCTTTGTTCGGGTATTTTCCCACATCATTATAGTTGTGCTTTTAAAGTTGTAGCAACATTTTGGCAGAATCTCATCTGCCATCATCAGGCTTCTACACAGATTAACACAATACAGAAGCCTGATGATGGCAGATGAGATTCTGCCGAAACGTTGCTACAACTTTAAAAGCACAACTATAATGACCTGGGAAAATACCCAAACAAAGCTGAATACCATACATACGATAGATAGATAGATAGATAGATAGATAGATAGATAGATAGATAGATAGATAGATAGATAGATCATATATATGTGAGTTTCTTAGAACTTCCAAGTTTTCAAAAGAAAGAAGAATCCATTGTTTGCTTAAGGTCTTTGCTTGAGTTATTTCACATAAAAGCACAAGGCAGGTCTCACCAGCTGTTCTTATATCTTACTCATTTTAGCAAACATTTCTAAGTTAAAACCATGCAGACAGCAGACTTGCTATATTTATTCTTGTTCTTTTAGGCTGCAATTTTATGTTTCCCAACCTGGGACTAACTTCCATGGAATTTCATCTTCTGAGTTGATGTATATTAGACTACATATTGAAAACAGCTCAAAAGTGATTGCTACCATTCTTGCTTCATAACTTAGCTTGTCAGTCAATGTGCTTATTCTAAGTCCTATCACATTCAGTGAGCCTTTTTAAGTAGATATGGAGTGATATTTCAATCAATTCCTAGTTTATGCTAAAAGAAATTAACTGAAAACATACATGTTGGTTTTTTAAATATTAGGCGATGCTCATTTTATAAGTCCAGTAGCCGTCAACATAGAATCACAATGGAACCCAACATTTCCATTGTTCAGTAAGACTGTTCTTAATTGAAGTTTTCCCCATTTTGCAACTTGTCTTGCTGCAATTGTAAAGTTGTTGAATGAATGAATGAATGAATTCTTGATTAGCCAAGTGTGATTAGACAGACAAGAAATTTGTCTTGGTGCATATGGTCTCAGTGTACATAAAAAGAAAAGATAACATTCGTCAAGAATCATAAGGTACAACACTTAATAATAGTCATAGGGTACAAATAGGCAATCAAATCATACTAGGAAACAGTTAATATAAATCATAAGGATACAAGCAACAAAGTTACAGTCATACAGACACAAGTGGGAGTGGGTGTGTGATAAGGAGTGTTGAGAAGATTAACAGTAATAGTAATGGAGACTTAGTAAATAGTTGGACAGTTTGAATGGTGACAGAAATTGGGCATGGCTAGTCTAGTGAAGAGAAGGACCAGGGAAGACATGATAGCAGTCTTCCAATATTTGAGGGGCTGCCACAGAGAGGAAGGGGTCAAGCTATTTTCTAAAGCACCTGAAGGCCAGACAAGGAATAATGGATGGAAATTGAACAAGGAGAGATTTAACCTGGAAATAAGGAGAAACTTTCTGGCAGTGAGAACAATCAACCAATGGAACAGCTTTTGCCCTCGGAAGTTGTGTTGTGGTTAGCTGGCAGCAGGTGCAGATGGCTGAGAAGAGCGAGGACTCTGATGAGGGGCCAGGGCCATCAGGAAGTGGAGTGCTGCCTTCAGAGATTGTGGGGGTTGGCAGCAGTGACGAGGAGGTTCCCAAGGAGCCTGTGCCAAGTGCACGTGCACAAAGGATTACTTGGAGGAAAAAACAATTACAGCAGTACAGGCGACTTGGGAGTAAGGCTGCAAAGTAATGGCCCCTCCCTCAAGAGGATAAAAGCCAGGTTTGGAAAAGTGTTCTTTGCAGACAGCAAAGAAGCTCTTAAACTCAACTGGTGGACATCTTAGTTTGTGTTTGGAGAATTTTATAAATTAGTTCTTATCTCTGGATTTTTGGTAGGCTTGACAAACAACTTAGCAAGGCTCTTTCTTGTCAGAGCTAATTAGTGGAAAGCAGCCTTCAGAACATAATTCGTTATTAAACCTTAAAAGGTGGGGGCTGCTGCCTTTGTCTGTGTTTGCTGTTTGGGAACCCGGTTGGGTCAGAACAAGTTGTGGGAGTGTCATCACTTGAGACTTTTAAGAAGAGATTGGACTACCATTTGTCAGAAATGGTGTAGGGTCTCTCGCTTGGGTGGGGGATTGGACTAGGTGACCTACAAGGTCCCTTCCAACTCTAATTATCTGTATCTGAGGGAATTATTTGTTTAGCAGAATGATGGCATTCAGGGAAAAACTGTCCTTGTGTCTAGTTGTTCTGGTGTGTTCTCATTTTGAGGGAAGGGGTTGAAACAGTTTATGTCTGGGATGTGAGGGGTCTGTAGGTATTTTCACAGCCCTCTTTTTGACTCGTGCAGTATACAGGTCCTTAATGGAAGGCAGATTGGTAGTCATTGTTTTTTCTGCAGTCCTAATTCTCCTCTGAAGTCTGTGTCTGTCCTGTTGGGTTGCAGAACCAAACAAGAGTTGTTAAGTTACTAGCAAGGTTGTTTAGTGAATCTGGCTTCCCCATTGACTCTGCTTGTTGGAAAGTCACAAAAAGGAAATCACATGACCCTGGGACACTGCAACCATCATAAATATGAGTCAGTTGCCAAGCTGCCGAATTTTGATCATGTGACTATGGGGATGCTGCAATGGCCGTATGTGTGAAAGGCCATCATAAATCTTTTTTTTTTCAGTGCCATTGTAACTTCATATAGCCAGAAATGAATGGTTTTGAATTGAGAACTACCTGCATGTTTCACTTAAAAGAACTTTGCAGGGTCATTCTGGTTTCTTCCTTGACTTTTTCATCCTTCTTCCAGATTATTTATTCTTACTGTCTGCTTTGATTGGCTCCTTTTTGCCCATTGCAATCATTCTTCATCCCACATAAAGGGACCTGGTTGCTAGGTCTTATTTTTAGAGCCACATCAGACACAAGAGCTCAGCATATGCTGCCATGTAGCTCTAAGCATCTTGAAAAATCGACCCAAAGGCTGGTTTGTTGTTCTGGTTGCTCGTCTTAGTATTCTGAAATAAGCTTGCTGTCAGGGTGAATGCCTGATGTAGAAAATTGGTCATAGGAAGTCTCCAGTCACCATCCTGCTAATTGGGGGCATTGTACTTCTATGACAGAGTTCTTTGTATACAGACAGTCTTGTATTTGTTCCTTGGCTTATTCAGAGAAAAAGGTCAGAAAGCAATTGAATGAGGGAAAAAAATTCTACTGGAGATCCTTTTGCCAGGCAAAGTAAACTTACTTGTCTCACTTCAGGAACTTGCTGATGTGTAGGGATTATAATTTCCAAGAATTTTTCAGCTGGGAATTCTAGCATCTCAGCATATTTGGAGGGCATTGGGGGGGACGGGGAAGGCTGGAACAGGTAGTAGCTAGTTGGATAAACAGAATAAGGAGTTTCCTGTGTTCCATTGCATCTATGTTGGAACCAAACTCTACTGGCTTTTGTCCCTACCTTATAAAAAAATGTTTATAATGTTTGTAAAGCTATAAAATAATGAATTGCAATGGCTGTTTTGACTGTCAAAACATTTTGGAAGGCTGAGGATAAAGGGCTGAACCCAGGCAAGAAGAAAATCGATTTAGTTTAATTGCTAGAGTAAGCTGACTGAGTAAAGTCTGGTGATGTCTGAACACGTTCATAAACAAGCACAGGTAGTAGCTATCAAATAATACCCTTTTTTTTTCAAACCAGCTGTGATATGCAATTTAAATTCTGACCATGTTGTATGGCAGCTAAAATTAGTACCAATGTACTTTGGAAGACACTCAGTAAGAATGACTTACAGTCACATCAGTCCTTGTGAGTTGCCTGTCCTCTAAACTATCATCAGATGAATACTGCTGTTTCTGAGTGCCAGTAAAGCTCTCTTTTGAGTTTTGGGGATTGCTTTTGAAATTGACAAACCCTAAATAGTAGTAGACTATTTGCACAATAGTGTGTGCAAATCTTCATTGATTCAGAGTATCTCAGTTGCAGAATACAATCCTTTTGCAGAGAGAGAGAGGGAGGGAGGGAGAGGGGGGGAGATTGAGTCCTTGGTACTCTCTGAGCTTGGTTGCTTTCTCGCAGATGTTTCATTACCAAAACTAGGTAACATCATCAGTGCCCAGATGATGTTACCTAGTTTTGGTCATGAAACTTCTGCAAGAGACATCTGCAAGAAAGCAGCCAAGCTCAGAGAGCACCAAGAAGCCCTCATTTCAACCCTGAGCTACAAATATTCTCCTTTATGAGAGACAATTGAGCAAAACCAAGTTGAGGCTTGCAACAAAAGTTCATCTATGATCTGCATGTGTGTATGTGCTTGTACTTTTCATCACCTCTTAGATCTACACCCACTTCATCTTCAGGTGTGATAAGAAAAATTACCTGGAGACTTTCTTGCCAGCACAAGATACCTTCCCCTTTCCAGACAAAGCAAACTACATGGTGAACAGCAGCCTTTTTCATACTGCCACCCTTCAAGTGTCTTGGATTCCAACCACTGAAGTAATTTATGTCAAGGGGTAAATGCAGTGGTTGAAAAGGGGTTCCCTGGTTTGTTTGGTAACTCTTGTGCTTCTGTAGGCAAATGTAGCCTGAGTCTGAATGTGCACTTGAGATAAGGGCTTCAGGTGTCAGAAGACAGAATCGGACAACACTTTAGTAGAGTTACAATGCTATGTTTGTCCTGGCCCATTTTCTCCAGGTGCGTAGTTGCAGTCAGCTTTTTCCCAAGCTCAGTATTTTTGTTTCCCATGGTGAATGCCCTGCATGATAAAACTATGGGGGCTTATCTGTCCTGTCTTCCAATCAGCTGGCCACATCTGTTAAATTCAGCAAGGAACTTTAACTTCAGTTGTTTGAGCTGAGCTTGTGCCTATAAAACCGGCTTCTGGATGAACAAAGGATCTGACCAACTTAGTACCCCGCCTTTATTATTTTTACAAATAACAAATAACACTGGAAGGATTTATACTCCTTGCAGACAGCTGGTCATTTGCATTCCTTTATAGTCATTGAGGCCACTTGAAGGTTTATCTGTATCATCAGGATCATGTGATTAGTTCCACACCCATTTGCACTACTCGGGTGATCCTGAAGACACAGAAAAACCTCCAAGAATTTCAACGACCCTCTAAAAGAATGCAAACGTCCAGCTGTCTGCAAGGAGTATAACTCCTTCCATTCCCCACCATCCAGTCAGAGCTGAAGAAGCTTCTTGGATGAGAAGTGAAATGTTAAAAAAAAAAACCACAACAAACAACCCAAGAAAGTCTAGTTGCCTCTTGAAAAAGCATCCTTGGGACAACTATGATCTGGATGACTGAGAATCTCCATAGACATATACAGCACACTTTCCTCCTTCAACAATATCAACCCTGTAAGATGAATTGAGCTGAGAGTGACTGGCCCAAGGCTACCCAGCTGGCTTTCATGGCTAAATGGAACTTGAACTCAGTCTCCCATTTTCTTGCCTGGTGCCTTAACCATTAGATGACACCAACTCTTTTTAAATAAAAGTTTCATACACATCCCTTTTAATACCCATTTCTGTACACACTCAGTAGTTGTCTATATCCTTGCTAATACAACAAAATATTTTTTTATTTTAAAAAGTTACATAAACTTGATTTTTTTCTGTTTCAAGCATAAGAAATGCTATTTCTGCAGAAACAACGGTTCCAATGAGGCTGTTAAAATGATTTCTATTGTTGGGTTGTGTGCACTGTTTGAATATTTTTATAGCCATATTAAAAAAGAAAACCATATTGTGATGAAATTTTCTGTTAAATCTCTAGCTTTTCTGTTTTGCTAGTCTGCCTGAAAACAGAATTGTCCACCCCTTTTCCATTTAGCCTTTATCCATTCCATATCTTTCACTTTGACATAATGATTCATTTTGTAGCTATCTGCAGAAATATACTAAGCTCTTGGCATGAGAATTTAACTTACCTTTCTATAAATGTATGCAGGAATTATATAAATCCTCATTTTTTCCCCTTATTCTTTGCTATTTCACCCACAAGAAAGAATGTGTGTGTGTATTTGTACATTTGTATGTGAGAATGAATTTGTTAGCACAGACAGATGGGGTTCATTTGATTTTGTAAATGAGCTTTCTTATTGAAGAGGTAATTAATTTTAATTCCTTTGTTCAATTAATTCAAAAATTGTTCTGGTTCTGCCCTTTTCTCAAATATGACTTTTGACACCTACATGTGTGCTACACAAACATATTTATTGGCCAGTATTGGCTTTAACTAGAGTTGCCAATCACAGCTTTCTAAGGAAGGAAATCTGGGCAGCTATCCATCCGGATGACTTCTTAAATTCAGGGTAATTTCTCTGCACAGTAACATCTTTTGCTTTCCTGTCTTCGTGTATTTGCCCATGAACTTTAAAAACATTGAATTGATTCCACTGCCAGTATTTAGCTTACCTATTGACATCTCACATCTATGTCAACTAATCCAAGCTTAGCACCTGCATTGCAAAAAAAAAAAAAACAACCTAGCAATTGCTTTCCTAGGAATATGTCAAAGGAAAAATTGTCCTCTAGGACAGCTGGATATTTACATAGATTAAAAAAAAAAGTCCAAGAATCAGTTCTGCAAATTCTAGATAAGTGGATATTCTTCAGGATATCTGTTCAGGTGTCCTGGCTATGTAATATAGTCCCTGGCCTTATTCCCCCAGATTTTTGCAGTGAGGGAGGATATGCATGGAACACATTTTTAACATCAAAATAGGTGGTAAAATTGCCTAATACTTATTAGCAGTCTCTGGAAGTACTGTATCATTGCACTTCTTAGTTGGTGCCATCCCTATTGTATCTGAAAGACTAAAATTAGCACAGGTTTAGATAAAGAATGGA
Organism: Pseudonaja textilis; assembly: GCF_049901715.1. Lineage (NCBI taxonomy): Eukaryota > Metazoa > Chordata > Lepidosauria > Squamata > Elapidae > Pseudonaja > Pseudonaja textilis. Next base: position 78,068,459 of record NC_141993.1, read on the forward strand.
TAGCAGTCACCGTTAATGCAATAATAGAATAAGGGATATGGAAGAACATCAGGCTAATAGGGTTCAGAGGAAGATGGCAGGAGATGAAAAGAACTTGTCCATTGTGTGGCAACTGCAAACTGAGTAGTCATGTTCAACTTTTAATAAAGGAATGTTTTGGGACAAAAATAACTTTGTATAAGAGCTGAGGAGTTGGCACATATTGCATGTCAATCTTGTAGAACATATAGAAAGCCATCCTGTGTGGATGGAGTATTTATTTTACCAATTGTGTGGGGAAAGTTCTAGTCATGTGTTGGGGGCATTTAAATGAGCTTGAGGTAAACAAATTTAGCCCCTTCGGGAGTCTATTTTGTGCCCCTATGGAGATCCTGTAAGTATTCATGAAAGCCACTACACCAAATCAAGATCACAATAATCTTGCACCAAGCGTCATCATATATGTTTGAGGATACAGATTACAATTCCAACTAGAAATTTCAGTGGTGATGAGATGCCAATTGAGAAGGTGAGCCAACACTTTTAAACAATTCTTTATTCCATTTTTGGTAACCCTGTTATATAGGTAGTCCTTAACTTACAACAGTTCATTTAGTGATTGTTCAAAGTTATAACAGCACTGAAAAAAGTGACATGACCATTTTTCACACTTACAACCATTCCAGCATCCCTGTAGTCATTTGATCAAAATTCAGATGTTTGGCAATTGTCTCAGATTTATGACAGTTGCATGGTTCTGGGGTCATATGCTCACCTTTTGTGACCTTCTAAGAAGCCAAGTCCATGGGGAATCCTGATTCACTTAACAACTGTATTACTAACTTAACAAGTACAGTGATTCATTTAACAACTGGAGCAAGAAAGGTAGTAAAATTGGGGAAAATTCACTTAACTGTTTTGTTTCACAAAGCTCAATTGTGGTCATAAGTCGAGAGCCACCTGTACGTTATGAGGGGAAAGCAATTGTTTTGAGTGGTGGTGACACAATGCTTAGAGTGCAGAACTGCAGGCTACTTCTGCTGACTGCAATTTGGCGGTTTGAATCTCATCAGGCTCAAGTTGACTCAGCCTTTCATCCTTCCGGAGTCGGTAAAATGAGGAGCCAGATTGGTGGGGGCAAAAGGCTGACTCTGTAACACGCTTAGAGAGGGCTGTAAAGCACTGTGAAGCAGTATATAAGTCTAAGTGTCATTGCTATTCTCTGTTCTTCTCAGCAAAGTGTTATATGGAAATAAAATATATTATTAGGATCCCCTGTCTGTGAACATGTATGGGAGTCCTGTGCTTTAAAGGAGTATGTCAGGAGTTCTTTGGTGACCTCACGGAACTATTTTACTTGTTCAAGAATTCTTCAACTAAAAGAAGGGGATGTGTTTTTCTCTCTCCTGGCTCTGACTAGAAGATGTTTGGAAGCTCCATTTTCTGGGAAATTCTACAGACTTTACAGCTGCAGAAGATGAACCCAAAAGCACCAAGACATTGAGTGAAGTTGGGTCTCTAGACCATCCACTGGGCCAGCCAGACAATACTTTTTTATCTTTTTAATTTAAAAAAAAGCAAAAATATTCAATATTGCAAGCAACTTTGATCAGATTAGTATGTGTAAGAGGGCGGGGGACTATAGTGTGAGTGTTTATTTTTCTGGACAAGCATTAATACCCTTTGCAGGTTATATCAAGTTTGGTCCCAACTCAAACTGCAACAAAAGGAAACTCATAAATGGCTTCATTTCTGCAGCGCAAATTCCCGCTAGACCCTTAAGGAGAAAATTAAAGCAGATGTTTCCACCAAAGGCTCCAAATATGGTTTTCCCAAAGTTTATTGGAAGGTTCTGCACCATGGAGGCCCTTCATTTGAAACCTAGAGCCAAATGTGGAATAAGGTTTGAAAAGAATATTGTTGGTTGGCTGTCTTCCCTTTAAATGGGCTTGGGAAGTCTTACCACTGCACCTGAACACACTTCTTAGTAGGATATGGTTATTAGATGACCATCAAAGGTCACCCAAATTGAATGCACTGGTTTACAGAGAATTACACTAAAAGCCTTTAATTGCTGGAATAATTAAGATTTTGAGAGAATAGAGTATAATTCTTTATTAGCCAAGTGTGATTGGACACACAAGGAACTTGTCTTGATGCATATGCTCTCAGTGTACATAAAAGAAAAGATACATTCATCAAGAGTCAAGAATCATATGGTACTTAATAGTCATAGGGTGCAATAAGCAATCAAACATACTAGGAAACAGTCAATAAAAATCGTTAGGATATAAGCAACAAGATTACAGTCATAAGTGGGAGGAGATGGGTGAAAGGAAGGATGGGAGGGTTAATAGTAATAGTAATGCAGACTTAGTAAATAGTTTGACAGTGTTGAGGGAATTATTTGTTTAGCAGAGTGATGGCATTCGGGAAGAAACTGTTCTTGTGTCTAGTTGTTCTGGTGTGCAGTGCTCTATAGTGTTGTTTTGAGGGTAGGAGTTGATAATAGATAATTATTGCTGGATAGGCAGTTAAATAATCCAACTGACTAGATCAGGGGTGTCAAACTTGCGGCCCGTGGGCTGGATGCATCACACAAAGGGCACGCCTATGCCCGGTTTAGCAAAGGAGGGAAAAATCACGATACATCACTTAACGTCGCTGTGATGATGTGAGTTTGACACCCCAGGACTACATTACGCAGGAAATCCAGAACTGTGGCATTTCCAATAGATGGTTATCTAGTGTTTGAATACCCCCCAAGAAAGCCACGAAAGAGACTTTCAAAGGTATTTTGATTTTTTAAAAATTTTATTTTGTCTTTGAACAAAATATCATTTTGATTCAGGTAACTTGTACCATTTTTCTTTTCTTTTCTTGCTGTTTTTTTTTTTTTTTTTAAAGGATCCACCTTTGCCATTTCCAGTTAGATAGCAATATCTAGCTGACTTTGGCTGAGATCAAAAAGACAGATACAATAAGCCAGGCTGACCCTGATAAGAGATCTACAATAAAACTCAAAGCTATAGGCTACACCAGAAAATAATATTTTAAAAAAATATATCCTAAAACAGGGGTGTCAAACTCGAGGCCCATGGGCCAGATCCGATCCGCAGGGTGCTTACATCTGCCTTGCAGGTCCGTCCTGGAAACAGTGAAGGCTTGGCCCAAGGTGCCTCTACCAATGAAAATGGAGCCCTCCCAGGCTCTGTTTTTGGCCACAACAGCCTCCTGTTCTGACCAAGGCTTCCTGAGACCATAATTAAGCACATGCTTACTCCAAACAACTCTTGTTTTATTTCAACGCTGGGAATTATGCTCATTCCCAGCCCTTAATGTGTGCCAAACAGTCCCTCGAGATAAGCACCCACCTTATTTCCTTTGAATTGCTGCCAACAACTAAAGTGCCAAATTAACTGTAAAAAAACCAACCGAAGTACAAAGTCCACACAGAGCTTCAGGGTTTAATCCAAACAGAGTGAATGACTTTGCTTCCTGCAAAGGTTTCTGTACCTTTGCTTCTACTTTATACCTTAGGGGAGGGGCAGTCACCTCCAATCCTTACTCCTGAGTCGCCCCTTTTGTCTCAGCTGCTCTTGCCTTCTGGCAGCTCTGCACACAACGTGCACTGGGAACAGGCTTCCCTTGTTCCTCAGCCTCGCTTCTGCCAGACTCTGGAGGCTCTGGAGCCAGCACACCACTCCCAGATGGTCTTGGCCCCATCTCTGCATCAGACGCAGGACCCTCATCCAAGTCCTCCCCAGACTCCTCGACTGGTCCTTCCCACTGTCCGATTCCGCTGCCATCTGCACATGCTGCCGGTGAACCACAACATCTCCTGCAGCCCTCTGCCAGTGAAAATGGAGTTTGGGGGGGCATGCCCAACTGCCCCTGAGATCAAACACAACCTTGATGTGGCCCTCAATGAAATCAAGTTTGACAACCCTGTCCTAGAAGAAGGAAATAGCAAAGTACAGTTATACTGTTACCAAGAAAACTATATGGAGATGTGAGAAGTCAAGCTTGACTCAAAAAGGAGATTTTACTTTTTTCCACGTTGTTTTAAAGGTAATTGGGAAATAGCAGAGCTCAGAATGCTTTGTGGTTCACAATCAAATATTGGAAGAGCGTCCCAGTAACAATAGAGAATAAGGATCTTGCGTGGCAGCTGCTCCATTGTTTATAACAGTAACTAAGACAGTTTGTAACAAACCTAAAATCCCAAAAGAAACAGATCACATTTTAAAGCGAACAAAGAAAATTTATGACTGTTGGATTGGCTGGGACTTAACAAGTATTTGATAAATTCTTGATGTGTTTAGGATGCAAGGAGGAGTTTCTGCGGCAGTTATAAAGCATAAGAGCATTTTTAATACAAAATTTCAAAACTTTGCAGCGTGTGGATTGCTCAAATGATATATATGACATTTGCAAAGAAAAGTCCACCGTTTAGCTGACATCTGTATGAAATGGCAGCTGGCAGCCTCCTTCTGGATCTCCAAAGCAATCTGCAGAGCCAGCTTCTGCGATGTGATTTTGGAAGGCACGTTACTGTCAAACAACAACACTCTTGTTGCCACACAAGCAGCTGAGGAATGGTGCTTCAGGATCCCTATACATAGCTGGTGCTGAAATGCTCTGGGATTGCATTCTGCTTGCAGAATAAGTAAATATTTGAACATAAGAGCATCAGAGGAATTTCATAATCTAAAAGGCAGGTTGCTTATGAAAATATAGAACGTTTGACAATCATTTTATGGACTTTTCCAGATTATTGTTCATTTGTACAATAAGGAAATTAACCGCTTGTTAAGAAAAAAAGCTTCACTTCCCACAGTTGCTTCATCTCCTGAATCAAAAAAATAGTGTTTTTACAGTTCTCCTACACAAAATGTTTGTCACAGAGCAATGGGATGTTGATCCAAATAGCATGCTTATTATACTAGTCGGTTCTGGGAGTGTCATGGGTATTTAGATGGAACATTTGTATTTATCAAAATCAATTTAATTTATACTCCTTATTTCCATCATTAATTTTTCCTGTTTTTGAGACCAAGTGAGTCACCAATGCAGGTAGTCCTCAACTTACGGCCACAATTTAGCCCAAAATTTATGTGAAGTGAAAAATGTGTTAAGTGAGTTTTGCTCCATTTTTCTCGCCTCGTTTGTTAACTGAATCACTAGAGTTCTTAGTGACATGAGTGTTAAGTGAATCTGGTTTCCCCATTGACTTTGCTTGTCAGAAAGTTGCAAAAGGGGATCACATGACCTCACTACACTGGAACTGTCATAAATGTGAGTCAGTTTTCTGTAAGTCGAGGATTACCTGTTCTGTACTGGGCTGTGAAAATGTAAATCAAGGATCAAAGTTTAAAAAGTGTGAATGCAGATCTAGGAAGAAGGCATACTGAGAGTGGCCAGGATACAAATAGGATACTCTCAATATAGCCCAGTGTTTTTTCAAAGTTGGCAACTTTAAAATGTGAGGACTTCAGCACGGTTCGGTGTTACACGTGACTTATCACTAAATTGACTGGGTAGGATGAGTGCCAATTTGTGGCTGTTTTCTGAAGTCAGGTTTCTTGCAGACTGTATGTGCAATACAAGTGATCATTGACTTGAAATCATTCTTTATTCAAAGTTATAATGACACTGAAAAAAGTTTTTCACACTCTTGCAGCGCCTCCATGATCACATGGTCCAACATTAGGCTGCTGTTCAAATATTCAGCTTCTATTGCTAATCCTGATAATAAACCACTCAGTAACTTTTCTTGAGTTGGCTACTTTTATAGTTCACATTGCCCCATTTTATAAAAAACGACATACTAAATTGAACAGAGTTCAAACCAAGTTCACCATAAGATTTCCATTAGCCATGGCCATCTGTACCACATTTATAAAGAATGACTCTGTGGCTCACTTTATTCTCCAATAAGGATTCTTAAAATACAGGATTTGTAGTTCATTGAGACAGTGTAGAATCTTCCCTATTTTCAACTGACCTAATGTAGATTGGAACAAGATTGATAGTTGCTCCTTTCCTTTCATGTTACTGAGGGTCCATAATAATGTCCTTCAAAGAATAGCAGAGCCCAAGAATGTTACCTTAAGAACTCCAGATTTCATGTCCATTCAACGAACCATGTCACACAACAGATGAAAGGGAATCAAATCTGAGTTTAGCCCAAAGCATATATACTTGACAGGGAGCATCTTGGTTCTTGATTCTCAGGCAAGCGTGTCTATACTTGCAAAGTGATGTGGCATTCAGACCTTGCTTTTTAGGCCTAATACTGGGAACGGTTTATAAGTACATTTGAAAATTTGCTTTCTGAAGTGGCACATAAATGATGCACGTTGATCCTTAATGAAAAGAAGAACTAGGGCTGATATGATAGCAATGTTCCAATATTTGAGGGACTGCCACAAAGAAGAGGGGGTCAACCTATTTTTCCAAAGCATGTGAAGGCAGGACAAGAAACAATGGATGGAAACTAATCAAGGAGAGATTTAACCTAGAACTAAAGAGAACTTTTCCTGACAGAACACTAAACCAGTGGAACAACCTGTCTCCAGAAATTGTGGGTGTTCCAACACTGGAGATTTCAAGAAAAGATTGGACAGCCTTTTGTCCAGAATGGTATACGATATCCTGCTTGAGCAGGGCTTGGACTAGAAGACCTCCAAGGTCTTTTCCAACTCTGTTATTCTGTTATTCATTCTTCCCAGCCAGTTCTCCAACCTGGAGGGTATGGTTTCTGAATAAAGATTAAGGCAAGATTATGTGCATTCTAATGCAGAAAAAAGAATGTCCAAGTTTAATATTCTTTATTCCATTTGTTTAACTTTCTCGTAAATATTTCCCCACTGAAGCTTTGATTTAGTGTAATGTAAGGGTTCAGGGGTCAAAGTATGGAATTCAGTTGCTTGTTTGCCAGGAATTTAATTACCTGACAAACTACTGTTTTCTTAGCAATTTGTTTCTAACTGCAATATAGCGATAGTAATACTGACATAGAAGCTGGGCTGTTGTGAGAGTAACTAAATTAATTCATGTGGAATGCTTTAATACTTACACTATTAATACATTACAGGTTTCCATCATATCCTTACCACAATCTTTAAACATAGAATACCCTAAAATTTAATATGAAATCAGTTTATTTTTTTAAGAGGGGGAGGAGGAGGAGGGAGGAAGCTCCTGAAAAAAAAAGAAATAGATTCTTTTGGGGTGGGGTGAGAAGCAGTATTTTTTCCCCATTGCAGATTATCACTTACACCAGGGGTATCAAACTCGATTTCATTAGGGCCGCATCAGGGTTGTGTTTGACCTCAGGGGGTTTGGGGTGTGGCGTGGCCAGAGTGTGCGTGGCCAGTCTGACATCACTCATGTCGGGAGTGCCTGAGGTGGCCTAAGCACTCTGTCAGTGAAAATGGGCTCCCAAGCCCCGTTTCCGGCTATGACAATCTCCTGCAACCCTCTTGCCAGGGAAACCAGAGCATGTGAGAACCCTCCCAAGCTCTTGTTTTCACTGGCAGAGGCACTGCGGGCTGGTCTTTCACTGTTTCTAGGGCAGCCCTGCAGGCCAGATCTAAGCATCTAAGAATCCAGCCCATGGGCCTTGAGTTTGACACCCCTGACTTACACCATCAATTATTTCTAAATTGCTCTGATCCATTATAAACGGTGCAGTGAAGAGCTCATTTTCTTATGAAGCCAAAATGGTATTGATCCACACAACCAAAGGAAAGTATCATTAAACTCTGGGGGAGATTTGCAAAAGTCTGTCTATTCATGTATGCATGTGTTAAGAAATTAATCTGCCCCTAAATTGCCACACTTCTGTTTAATGGTAGTGGGGTACTGCGTAATTATTTTGGGAGCAGAGTGGAAGTAAAAAAGAAGTAAACGTGACAGAAAATCCAGTGGCACTAACATTCAGCAAACACTCTGCATACAAGAACATTTTGCTGGACTTGTCACATGCGTATAATATTATGTAATATCACATTTTGCCTTGATCAGCAACCGGTTTCCAAGCAGGAAGCAAAAGAGCCAAGTCACCTTAATGAGAGGCTTGGGAAAATGAAAACAGATGGTCATGGATGACCAAATGAAAAAGGGAGGAAAAAAATACTTATTGCCTGAACAGCATGTTGAAATTTAGAATCTGGAGTGAATAAGTTTGGGAAGGTTCTGTAATGTAAATGAATCACTAGTTTTGCACATAAAAGGATGATTTGCATTTAATATACTTCAAAGATGCAGCCTAGTTTTAGGCTGGGAACTTTTGTTGACACTCAGCCAAGGATGCATTCTTGCATCTCTTTCTCTTAAGTGTTGTCTTTGATAAACAGCTGAAATTACATATCGGGAGGACCTTGGTATTGGGTGCCCGAGGCAAAAATTCCAAGCAATAGGGCGTCTGTTGCAATGCTTGAAATAAAATAATTGACAAGCAGATTACTTGATAATTTACTTATTTTGAAAAACCTATATGGATCCCATCTTATATACCCTAACTCGGCAACCGCATAGCAAAAGCAATTTAAGAAATCATTTAAAAAAAACAGAAAGAAATCTGCTTCACCACACTTTTAATTACGGGGTTAGTCTTCCTTATGTATTCTGAATTGTTTTAAATCTGCTGCATGAGTATGCCTGTACAGTAGTCAAGAAATTGCATTTTCACTTAATCTCTTTTCACTAAAAGATAAAATTGTGGTGATGGCACCACAATTCTAGAATTCCACTTCTCTAGAACAGTAGTGTACATCAGTAGCTTTGTTTTAAAAGGGAGTCTGTTCTGGCTGTCCTTTCTTGAATAGTATTTTTTTTTGAATTTATTTGTTTATTTTAATTATAAGAATATATCATGTTGCAACCGATCTAGCACTACAATTGTTATACATATGTACATTTTACTTCATTATTTATAGTCTCCTTTTTAATGCCCCTTATTATAAATCTCCAGGCCCTAAGTTGTACCTTTATGGTTTTGATATTTTACAATTATTAGTTGTCTCACATCACTCGGTGCTATTGTTTCTCAACCTTGATAACTGGAAGAGAGGTGGACTTCAACCCCCACTATTCTCCTATTCAGTAAAATTAAGAAACCGGCCTACGATGCCCAGAAGCGGGGGAAATATAACAATGAAAAACAACCTACAGGAACTGAGTAGCCAGGTTTTTGAATTTATCAGAAAAGGACCCATACAGATCCCTGGGGGGATATTATTCATCACAACAGAGAAGGTGTGCTTCCTAGGTCCTGATAAATCATCATCATCTTTTTCCTAGCAGATTCCTGCAGATGCAGGATCCGCTTTTCGTATCATTGAATGCCACTTTGCACAGGTTAGGTGCGTCTCCAGGGCGCAGGCCCGCAGCTTGCATATCTTTGTTGGTGGCGTCTTGCCATCTCTGTTTTGGGTGCCCGTGAGATTGCTGGCCATTGACTTCTAGTTGGTAGGCTGTCTTGGCAATGGAAGGTGTTTCTCTCTGGACGTGTCCATACCAGTGGAGCCAGCCTTCTGTGTAATTTGTGATGGGGTCAAGAGGGGAGATGCCCGATATCCAATGGAATATTCACATTTCCATGGCATGGAGATAGCATTCGGTCCCTGTTGTTGCTGCTCAGCCTTCAGTGTCATACAGTGCAACAGGGCAGATGGTTGTCTTGTAAATCTTAGGTTTAAGATGGGTTGGCATTTATCTGTCACATAATTCACCAGTGAATTCTCGCCAACACATCCAGGATACATTCACACTTGCTCACACCTCGACATTGATGCCTTGGAGATGGGATGCCAGATACCGAAAAATGCCCACCTTTTTTAGGTTTTCTCCATTGATTTGAAGCGTTTCAGGGGTGGTAACAGTTTCTAAATACTCAGTTTTCTTGAAGTTAAGGCAGAGTCCGAAATGGTTAAGGCGATCATTCCATGTTTGAACTAGCTTCTGTAGTCCGCTTCTGGAGGTGGAAGTGAGGATAACATCAGCAGCATAGAGCAGTGATGGCTAACCTTTTCAGCACCAAGCGCCCAAAGTGCATGTGCATCCCCAAAATGCAATTCGCATGTGTGTTCCAAGCATGTGCCCCGCCCCCCACATGTGTGCATGTAACACCCCCCAGTAACCCCATGCATGCGAACTCTGTCCTTTACGTATGCGCATGCATTCGCCATGCTGGTGCCTCACCCCCTGTGGGTGTGTGCCCCACTCCTGTGCATGCACGGCAGAGACCCAAAGACCAGCTAGCTGGTGCACACACACATGAGCAGCAGGGCTGAGCTGGGGCAATGGCTCATGTGCCCAAAGAGAGGGCTCTGCGTGCCATCTCTGGCACACGTGCCATAGGTTTGCCATCATGGGCATTGAGCATATTCCAGGGTGCATGCTGCTGCAGGTCATGCGTGATGGTGTCCGTGACCAATATAAACAGAAGCAGAGACAGTCCTAGGTCCTGATAAATGACATTATTTCATAAAAGGAACCTCAGCTGAGGCTTATTTTAGAGGTTCTGCAGTCCATGTACCAGCAATATTTGTCATTTGTTTCAGGTCCCTCTTTGTGTAGAGTTAACCTCTGTCTTGCTCCAACAATTCTGTAAAAAGGTAGATGTTTGGTACAGTAAGCACCAGGATGCCTCTAGAGCACTGTTGTTCATACATAGCATTTGCTGAAACAGAAATATCTATTTAAAAACAGGCAGAGGAAAGGAGAAAGATTTCTGCCGTTGAATGCAAAGAGTTTGAAGAACTCTGTATTCTTACAGGGGACAAGCCAAAGTTATTAAAGGGGATTAGAGTACGCAGCTGCTGAGCAGATGGAATGTTTGCCATTTCAAAGCTGCATTCAACTGTAAACCAAAATTTAAACAATGCCACAATATCTATTAGCTTCTCCTTTTTTTAATTAGAAGTTAAGTTACTGCTACCTGGCTGCATAATTCAATTCACTTTTTGAAGCTTGGTTAAAACAATATCTAGCTATGCAACAAGCTTTTTATTACTTTAGCTGCATTCTAACATGGTTCGGAGTTGAAAGACTAATTTTGAGAAATTATTAATCAACGTTGCTTTCTTTTGTATTGCATCAAGACTTGGCTAAGGCTTTCTGTTTACCTTGTCTGCATCCAATAAGCTGCAGAAATAATTCCCCTTTTTCTCCCCATAAAAGTCAAGTGGCTCTTGAAGTAGATGAATGGGGAAGCCAGGAGATTAGTCTGAACTTTTAGCTTCTCTTTCATTGCTTTTAGAAATCTGTCTTTTCAAAATTGGTATCTTAACTCTTGGAAAACCGACTGAGAGCCAGGCCTTAGAGTGCAAAATCATTCCCCTCTCCCTGAAGGCATGTTAATTATAAAAATGGACAATAACACAAAACCAAACCTAATTAAATGAAAATTGGATTATGATGTTTTTCCCGCAACCAACTTTCCCTTCTCATGGTTTGGACTTTGACATCGCCAATATGAAAATTGGAAGTCCAGCTCTGCTAGAATAGCACCAAGTTGGAGAAAGTTGTATTTTCAAAGATGGGTTAGGAAACTGCACAACAGGTTCATTATAAGAAAAGATGGATCTACTTTGTAGAATTACACATCAGTGCTACATTTGATCCACCCTTTGAACTTTCACATATATTTGGACTGAATGGAGGAATATATACTAACATGCACCCACAATTTCCATGAACATGTGAATGCTAAGCCTTGAGTGAAACCTTTATCCACAATGCCAGTTGTAAATGGGATGCTGACCTAGGGCCTAACCAATTAAAGTCAAATTAATAGACTCAATTTAAAACTTTATGGCTATGAATGAATGAGAAAAACTTCAGGTATTATTGCAAATGCTTCATTATAGTCTTTTCCTCTTGTTCTTTTAATAGATGATGACTTATTCTGGATATAGGGTACTCTTATGACTTTCCAAGAAATTATGTAATTACCTTGGTTACAAATCTCTTTCTCATCCAGAGTACTATGTAGTTTTCTGTGGAATTAATTAATAGTATGCAAACCAATAGCCTCTGTTGATCAAACTTCACTGCTTATTGTCTTTCTTTTTAAAAGTATATGATGAAATTCACTCTTCCCCAACATCCCATATCGAGACATAATTTGTATTACCAAATGATCCATTAAAAGGTCTAATAAGATTATTTTTTCCTCTTTCTCCATTTCCTCCATCTCTTCTTTTTTGTAGGAGCTTGTGAGTGGAAACTCTGTCAAACCCAGTAGAAATCCCTTTGAGTTTATAAATATTTGTTGAAATCTTACTTGACAGGCATACTCTTCACTTTTAGAGAACTAATTATGTGGGATGATGTTAACAATGCACAGTAAAGTAGAAAGGGTTTCGAATTTAATTTGACCTAAGTTTGTAAGATAGCCAACCATATGTCCAAGATCTTATGCTGAACATAACCATCCTTTTGTCATCTTTAAGTTGCCTTTGAATTTTGCTGTGTCTTAAAAATGTGTGGACATTTAAAAACGGAGTGTTGTATGCATTAGAAAGAAGACTTATGAATGGGTCCATGGAAGTTGCTATAGTTTCAAAATAGATTGATCCACTCACTTCTGGTAGAAAGTCAAAAATCTGGTGTCTTTTTTTCACAACATGTTTCTTTGAGGATTAAAGACACCATCACCCCATATCTTCCTCTGATCATCAGTACCAAAATACAGCTGCCTGCTCCCTCCACCACACTAAAACAGCTTCTCCTAAATTCTGCCATCTCTTCTCCAGGATCCCATCAGCTTTACCAACTGCACTTTGCAACCCAGCACCAAACAGCTGATTGGTAGCATCTCTAGGAGAAAGTCTTCCAGTGCTTAGCAATTGCTATGTAGAATTGTTGTTTCTGCCACCAAACATCTGATCCCTGGCCCTATTTAAACTATTTCACTTCCAACTTGGTCATCAGTTGCAGCACCTTCTTTGGCTTCTGAATCCTTTCCAGTAATGCCAACCACTGTCAGGACCCAGCTTCCTATGGGGCAATTTCAAGCCATCTTCTTTTCTTTAAATGCCCCATAATCCCTTGAGTCGGAGAAACTGAATTGAACTGAGTGTTTACTGGCCGGATGCCCTTCCTGTCACCATGGAGCTTTATTCAGCAGATATATTCTCATTGTGCCCAGAGAGAGAAATATCCGCCTCTAGCTAGGATCAAACTCACAGCCTCCTGATTGTGAGTTCTGAAAAATTGCCAACAAATGTAGTGGTGGCAGAGAATTGTTAACACCGTCCAACCTATCCTCTTTCTCCACCATCTCTCTCTGTAGCATTCAAAATCGCTATGCTCCAGTGCTTGCCCTGACTCATAATTTGCCCTGGTGGAATTATAGGAAAAAGTCATGGTAGGAGATAAGGTGTCTGATTTTGCCAGTTCATTTTAAATCCAGAGAGTGAGTCAAAAATAGAAGTCTGAGGTCCATATGTGCTTCTCATATAAATGCAGAATAACTTTTTGAAAACAAAGGATACCTATCAATCCTGTTCCTAAGTATTAGTAGTCCCAAAAGTGCTTTTTCAAAAGGCAACTGGTCTTACTTTGTTTTTCCTTGAAAACGTTTTGCTTCTCATTTAAGAAGCTTCTTCAGTTCAGAACAGAAGAAGCTTCTTGGATGTAAAATGTCTTCAAGGAAAAACATCTTCAAGGAAAAACAAAGAAAGGCCAGTTGCCTCTTGAAAAAGCACCTTTGGGACAATCATGACCTGGATGAGGGATAATCTCCATAGACACCAAGTATTGGTAACTCTCTGCTAGCCGACATATTTGCAGTTTTGTTTTCTCAGTAGTCAAGTTGTTTTAGGATTATAATAGCCAGAGATATTTATTAATAATTTTATCTGCTTTTGACTGGAGTTTAGGATATATTTGTTCCAACACATCTAAAGGAAATTAAGGGAAGAAAACTACTCTAAAATAATTACAGTTTTTGTGTCTTATTCCTACTGTGTGCTTGAACTAAAAGACACTAGTTATCATTGAGTTGAGTTGGGTTAGAAAACCTGCTGCATTTTCCACAGCTGAAAGAAAATGTTCATTGGTCTTTGGCATTTTAGTTTTATCTCATTGCTGAATAGGCTCCAAAGCAGTCAAAAGAGAGAAAATCTGGTCCATGTGTTCAGGTTTAAAGGTCAAGAATGACTCAGTTCCTTCTTCTGGTAGCTAAGGTGATGTAATAACAAAGAATGTTGTTATGGGAAAAAAGAAGGAATCCCTCTCCCTCTATTTGTAGAAGCAGTGGAAACCCCTGGAAACTAGGTTGATTCTTAGAAGCCAGACTTGCAGGGGGGAAAAACTGGTTCAGAAATTTGCAAAGTGAACATTGCAATCTGAGAGGAGATGGTTTGGATCAATCATAGTTATAGCTAGAATGATACATACCCCTGAGGTTTAATGCAGCGCATGCGAAAACTTGATGCAAGTTCCATGTTCTAGAAATGAATGAGTTTCTGCAAAAAAAAATCATTTTATTTGAATCCTACCCCATAGTTCCTCTACTTGTTAATAAGTCATCGTATCAAAAAGCTTCAAATTAGGTAAAGGTAAAGGTTCCCCTTGCACATATGTGCTAGTCATTTCTGGATCTAGGGGGCAGTGCTCATCTCCATTACAAAGCTGAAGAGCCAGCGCTGTCTGAAGACGTCTCTGTGGTCATGTGACCGGCATGACTAAACGCTGAAGGCACACGGAATACTGTTTCCTTCCCACCAAAGTGGTCCCTATTTTTCTACTTGCATTTTTAGATGCTTTCGAACTGCTAGGTTGGCAAAAGCTGGGACAAGTAACGGGAGCTCACTCCAGTACGTGGCAATAGAGATTCAAACCACCGAACTGCTGACCTTTCTGATCAACAAGCTCAGCATCTTAGCCACTGAGCCACCACGTCCCTAAAGAATCAACTTAGCTTAGAAACACTTCCCATGTACAGGTAGTCCTTGAGTTACAACAGTCATTGAGTCTGGAAATGACAGTTGTAAGTCATGGCAGTCGTAAAGTGGCTCACATCATGAAAGGCGATGTCCAGTATATGAGTTGTTAATATATTAGTGCTTATGATAGGGTCTCTATCAGCAAATTAGTAATTAGCCTGTGTTTTCTTGGTATGTTTCTGTGCAGCCAAGATAAAATAGCTGCTGGATTGTTGGAATGTAAGTAGACATTGATCTGGATTCACGTATCAATAGGACAAGACAATTTTGCTAGTTAGCTGCAGAGTAAATTTCACACCAGTAAAAAATTACAGGCAGAGATATACTCTGTCTTTTGCTCTGCAGAACTTAGAATTTTGCTGACGTAAAATAAATCAACAATTTTATTTATGGCACTATAAACAATTCTTCTGAGGTTTTTTTTTTTTTTCAAACAGTGCAAAATACTCTATCAATGCATAGGAGTTGATTTCTTTCCCCTCTAAAATTCAGGATCTGGTTCTTGTTTAGTTGTGGCATTAATAACGTGAAACCCAAAGGACACACACACACAACACACACACCCACACACACACACAAAGCAATTCTTTCCAACATTCAGAGTTTAGCCACATGATATGGTGATAGCCAACAACTCTGATGTCTTTGAAAAGGAGTTACAAATCCATGGTTAAATTCCAGTGCAATTTAATTTTTCTAGCAATGGAAATATTTTTGTTTCTGGAATCCAGAAGAGGCACTTTGCCCTTTTCCTTCAGACCCTCCTGCCAGAGCTTCAGAATTTGCCACAGGTGGTTTTCTGGTACTGGCAGAGTAGATTATTGAGTGTATAAAAAAGGATTGGTGGGGTGTGTGGAACAAAAGGAAGGCAACATACAGAAATGTGGTTGTACAAGGTTGTTTGGGAAAGATAAAGCTACCCGTGCCGATAGATAGTCCTCCACTTATGACCACTCTTGAGCCCAAAACTTCTGCTGTTCAGCAAAAACAACAAAACACTTATGACCTTTCTTGCCACAGTTATTATGTGAATCACTGCAGTTGTTAAGTAAATCTGGCTTCCCCGTTGATTTAGCTTGTCAGAAGGTCACAAAAGATGATCACATGATGGCGGGACACTGCAACGGTCGTAAATATGAGTCAGTCAGAATAGAACTGGAAGGGACCTTGGAGGTCTTCTAGTCCAACCCCTTGCTCAAGCAGGAGACCATATACCATATCAGACAGGTAGTGGTGCAGTCTTTTCTTAAAAACTTCCAGTGTTAGAGCATTCACAATTTCTGAAGGCAAATCTTTCCACTAATTGGTGTGTGTGTGTGTGTGTGCTGTTGTCATGTGATGACCCAGAATGGAACACAAACTTAACAAAATCCAAAACATAAATAAATGTCTTTTAATGCCTCCAACTTGGCCTCTCTGTTCAATGATACTCAGTTGGAGATAAAACATACTTAAAAATAGTCTTCAAAAGAAAGCAATACAGTCCGAACTTAATCAGCAGATAGAGGTGAAATAACAAACCAAACAAACTACAATGATAAAAATTTCCACAATAGAACAGGAGAAGTATTTACCAAATTCAAGGAGATAACAAGGCACAATCTGTTGGAAGGACGCCAACCAAGATAACTTCAACCAAAATAAAAACACGCTTTGTTTCCAGAGTTTGCCAGTACGCAGGTCCAAACTCTTATTCAGTTGTCACACCTGCAGCCCATGAAGAGATCAAGGCCCTCTCCTCCCGAGGAGACCACGTCTCTCCCTTGTCCTCTCCTCCCGCGTGCCCTAGGATGGATAGGGGATGGACCTGGGTCCTCCTCTGACTGCTCAGCCAGCCTCTGCCCTTCCCCAGCCTCCTCCACAACCTCTGGAGCCATACTTCCACTCCCTGTTGCCTATTCCTCCTCTCCCTCTCCCTCCACCAGGGCCATGACATGTCAGTTGCCCAGTGTCTGGGTATTGATCACGTGACCCTGGGGCTGCTACAATGGCGTAAGTGTGAAAAACAGCCATAGGCCACTTTTTCAGCCCCATTGTAACTTTGAACAGTCACTAAATGAACTGTTGTAAGTCAAGGACTACCTATACCTGTTATCCAAACATTTGCCACAGGAAAGTGCTAAAGACCAATTGCAAAGGGACCAATGTAGGATAAAACAGCTGTAAGAAAGACGATGCTAAACCAGCTAGGATTTTGACTCTGTTCCAAGCCTGCTCATTGGAATGGCTTATTTTACCATTCCTCTACATCAGATTCATTTGGAGCATCCAGTAGTTCCTGAAGCCAAACAGCTTCTAAGGACAAGGAATTTTCCCATTAGACCTCTGAATCACAATGCTGGGCTTGGTAGAAGGCTAAAAATGTTCCTCTAATAGGTTTCCATTTTCCAAGAATCTGAACTTAACAAGAAGAGTTTAGCTGAAAGCCTGAAATGATTATTCTACAAAATACAGTGACTTTATCCTAATTAGCTTCTTGGCAAAATCCAATCAAAGCAATGTTCACATGACTTTTCCAGCTTAAGTTAGACCAGTTTCATACTATTTATAAATAAGTAATAGTGGATGTTCTTTTAATTTATACCCTGCCTTGCCATCCAAATGATCTACAGCAACATAAACTGTCTTTTTTAATTTGTCTCTGCTAGTTTGTCATCTATCTATCTATCTATCTATCTATCTATCTATCTATCTATCTATCTATCTATCTATCTATCTATCATCAATCTATCATCAATCTATCATCTATCTATCATCTATCTATCTATCTATCTATCTATGTATCTATCTATCTAATTTATAGCTACCCATCTAACTGTCTAAGACAACATCCCCGGAAGACAGAAAAATACATATGATACAATATTTGTCTATCTTTTATCTAATTTTATTTATGACACATAACTTTTGCACCTTTCTGCAAAGTGCAGAACAGGATTAAGACAAAATAAACTGAAGAAATTAAAGTATGACTGGGGTATGATGGTCATAAGTACAAGTCATAAGTAATTTTTGAAAGGTCATCATAACTTTGACCCATAATTAAATGAATGATCCTAAGTTAAGAATTACCTGTATCCAATTCTCACTTTTATTTCTCTTCTAACATACGTTTTCCTTATTACTCAACTCTTACTTCCATATAATAGTGTGGGCATAAGCTTTTAGACACCAAGTCAACCCTGAAGCTTACCTGACCAATGCCATTTTGAGGCTTACAGGGTAGGGGGAATAGAGATAGTGGGGTTTTGTAGCCAAAACAAAATACTTTCTCCTGGAAACCAAGGACATTCCCACAGGTGATCGGAGAGAGGAATGAAGTTACCAGGCAACCAGATGGCACCTTGATTGGACCATATGACTGATTGTTTGGGAAAAGGGGAAAAACTTTTACTTTTAATTAGGTGAAAATCGAGGGAACATTCAGAGTCAGTTTTCACCAGGCTGTGCCAATATGATATGTCCAATAAACCTAATCTTTGAGGAACCTGCTTGCCTCGGAGTTCTGTTTGCTATGGGTGTATTACTTGGAACCCTGAAATGCAATGTCATTTATTTCAACAAACATTAATTTTTCAAGGCAAATCACATAATGCCTCCTAAGATTTACCCATGTTTAACATTTTGCCATCCATTTTCCTATGTTTAATAAACATTACACCAGCATACTTCCTATTTATGTATAATAATTATGTATAATTTGGAATTTTCTCTGGAGGAAAAATCCTCCTTTTTCATCATTAACATATTAATTTTCAGATCCATGCTCCCTACTTTTTAATGCAGTACAAATTATTTGGGTTCTCAGACGTTCGTAAAATACAACTTTTATGAAATGTGAGCTACAGTAAGGGATCCTGGGAGTTGTAACTCAGTAATTTTTGGATAAATGGAATGCTAGCAAGTAATTCAACATTGAGCAAATAGTTAGACAAGGATATTAGATACCCTTTTGGTTGTATAAAGTACTTATGGATAAATAGATATGGAATGCTCATTGTGATGGCAGAGGTGCACTGGCTGGGAATGTGAACGTATTTTTGTGTGCAGATGATATTGTTGTGTTTTCTGGTTCTTCATGTCTAAGCACATGGTTGCTAAACCCATGCTAATTTGTTGATAGCCCACTCTGATTATCTGTGGGGGGGACATTTAGCATGCACTGCCTCAAATACACAAATCTTATGTAGAAATTGGTTAGTCCTCATTGCCCCTGATGGTAATGTATAACTCACCTGTCTCCCTCTTTTTCTTTCTCTCTTGGATAGAATGTGACACAGAAACAAAGAAGGTTCAAGATGTTCTTTCTGGAATTGAGAAACCACAGGTACGTGATAGACAAGCTTAACTCAAAGTAACAACATTAAACATTAAAGATAAGCTGTATATTATGTCAATCTATTATAAGTACATTTTATTTGCAAGATGGTGTGAATTTAATTGGTTTTATCATTATAAATACTAGATTCCTAGAATCCTAGTCACTGACTAGTCCAAGGAGGAGTCGGGGGTGGGATTGTATCGATTTGGCCTGGTTTGGGCAAACCGCTAGCTCCGAGGGTCAGCTGTGAGCAAACCAGTTTGCTCCGATTATTAGCTGTTGGGCCCACCCACCCACGCCGGCTCTAGTCTGTGCTTTACATCTTGTTTTTCAAGCTCAGCTGATTTGCTCAGCATAGCGGATTGCTGCGCATCAGCTGTTTAACACACAGAGATTGCTGGAGAGAGTCAGTAGCAAGTGCTCTGTGCATGCGCAAAGCATGCGGTCACCAAACCGGTTGTTACACTGGTTGAATTGCACCGCTGAGAAGAGTACATGCCATACCATGAATTATAACATATTTTTTGGTCTGGCATCATATAAGCTAAGCCATCCCTTTTGTCCTCGCATAGTTTTAAGCACATTGAAAGTACCGAGTTAGCTTGTGAAGAGCTTCGGATCTGATTCCCAAATCAGTATGCGGGGACTTCTCTGCAACTCTTTAAAGCAGCTTTGTCTTTTCCCAGAATCACACAGCTACTTTTAAGGAGTTTCAATGTCACATTTGCTCCCTGCAAGCTCTAGAAACTGTCCCAAAGGTGCTTTTTTCAAGAGGCAACTGGACTTTCTGGTTTTCCTTGGAAGATGTTTCACTTCTCATCCAAGAAGCTTCTTGGATGAGAAGTAAAACACCTTCCAACAAAAACCTGAAAATCCAGTTGCCTCTTGAAAAAAGCACCTTTGGGACAACCATAATCTGGATAGCTGAGAATCTCCATAGACTCTAGAAACTGTTTCTAGGTCTGCCGCTGAAGGACTGCAAATTCATAGAACTCGATTATGGTTTACCCAACAAAGTAAGATTAAGTCAGCCCTCTTAACATAATACTTGAATTCAGTGAAAGACTCATTTCTCCAGAATAAAGCTTCCGGTTGTAACTATTCATTTTAAGATTTCTGAGTTTAGATGAAAGTATCTAATTGATTTCCAGTATGAGCATGAATGTATGTCAACTACCCCAGCCGGTAAACATGACTGAATCTTCCATCTCACTATCCATATTCTGCACATGTGAACTCAGAGCAAATACCTTTAATGATTAAGCAGAATTTTAAACCAACGAACAGCCATGATTTCAAATTTCTGGTCCATGGTGACCAATCCTGCATTTCTACCTCCTGCTGAAATATAGAAGAACACTAAATGTGATTAAGGAATTAGGTAGAGAGTGTAGTAGTTCTCATTCACCAGCTCCAGTGGGTGGTACTTCAGAATAGTTTTCTCTGCTTCTGATCTCATGTGCAACTTTTGGCTGTTTTTCAAAAAAATATCAATTTAAAACCCTGACCCACTCCAAAAAATGGGTTATAACTCAAGGCAGCAGAGACCAACAAAGAACTTAGTTTTAGAATTATTTTTGCTAGCTTTACTCAGCCTGAACAACTGCTATAATGCTAAGCTGACTTCACTCTGATTCCTTATCTGAAGTGGTTTATTGCTACAGCCGTTGCTACAGTCAGATTATGAGTCATATGCCTTTTCAAAACAAGCGGATGTATAGAAACAGACCCCATCAATAAATAAAACATTACCTCCTTATGTTTACTTCTAGCTTTCTTTTCAAGGGTGGGGTATTCAAAGATCATGTAGGAAAATAGTCTAGTGAAAAGCATTTACTAGCATTTATTTGTGATTATTTGGATAATCTGTGACTGTTGTGGCCTGTCAGCTGCCAACCCCTCCATCAGCCAAATCAGATAGGAGGCCTGGGAGTCAGGGTCAGCATCAAGACAGCTCTGAGGGAGAAGAGAGAATGGAGCTGGCAGAGAGAGAGAGAGAGAGAGAGAGAGAGAGACAGAGGCAGAGCTTGGGCCATCCATCAGCCCTCAGATGGAAAATCAACAGCCCCCAGGTCTGGAAGTGGCTGATGAGGAAGAAGAGGAACAGTTGGTTCCAGTGCCTGACGCGTAGATGCTCAGAAGACAGAGGAGAGGAGAGCAATGGAAATCCATGGGCCAATCCTTGGGAAGGAAGAGCCACCAGTGCTAGCGAAGCCCTATCCTAGCTCTGGAATAAAAGGCGGGGGCAGAGATGAATAGATGTGGTAGAAAACTATTCATCTCCCTGTCAGACAGACTTGTTAGCCTGAGGTGAGAGAGAAACTTTTGGCCTGGGCTGATGGCACTCCTAATAAAGCAATATTTGAGTTAACTTCAGAGGGTTTGTCGTGTTTGGGGAGCTGAGTCAGAACAGTGACTTCATCACACATGTAAGCGATATGTCCATATGTATTTCAAGCTACAATAACTTTATTCTGCCAGAGGATAATGCGCAAAACCTTAACTGAGCACTACAATCAGGATAGGCTTAAAGTCTCATTGATGGGTTTTCTTTATTATCAGTCATACATTTCAGATAAAGAGAAATTGGTAGGCCTTCATGGCATGAGAACAGATTATCTGAGGGGCCGCCTCTCCCCAATTACATAGGTCAGGCAGAAGAGACACGTTACGGGCCCCATCTATTAAGGAATACAGGGAGTCCTCGATTTATGACCACAATTGAGCCCAAAATTTGTGTCGCTAAGCAAGACAGTTGTTAAGTGAGCTTTGTCCCATTTTATGAACTTTCTTGCAAGTTAGTAACATAATTGTTAAGTAATCTGGCTTCCGTGTAGACTTTTGATTGTCAGAAGATCACAGAAGGCGATCACATGATCCTGTGGACCCTGCAACCATCATAAATACCTGTCATTTGTCAAACATCCAAATTTTGATCATGTGGCCACACGGAAGCTGCAATGGTCATAACTTTGAAAAAACAATCATAGAGTGGCTTTTTTCAATGCCATTGTAACTCCAATCTATCAAAGTCAAGTCCAATCTAGTAAGTCAAGGACTGTCTGTAGCATCTGACTAGCAGCAAAGGCTTTTCTGTCATGGCGCCCATTCTTTGGAACATTCACCTGGAGATAAGATAGAACCTGACTCTACTGATTTTAAAAAGGCCTGAAGTTATGGCTTTGCTATCTGGCTTGGAAGCTGGAGTCCAGTAGTCATATGAGTTAGAGCAGGGGTGTCAAACTCAATTTCATTGAGGGCCCCATCAGGGCTGTGGTTAACTTTGATGGGCTGGTGGGCATAGCCGACTGGGTGGTCGTGGCCAGCTTGACATCACTCTCCAAACTTCTGGCATGTATCTTCTTCGCATTGGGTAGGCCAGGCCGAAGCCACTCTGGATGGATGTTGCCTCTTCACATTGGGTAGGCCAGGCTGAAGCCACTCTGGATGGATGTTGCCTCTTCACATTGGGTAGGCAGGGCCAAAGTCATGATGGCCCGATGTTTCCTCTGCACGTTGGGTAGGCCAGGCTGAAGCCATGCTGGCCTGATGTTTTCTCTTCGCATTGGGTAGATCAGGCCAAAGCCATGTAGGTAAAACAGACCAAAACCACACTGGTAGACCAGGCCAACACAATGCAGGCCGGCCCCTTATATTTTCTAGGGTGGCCACACTGGCCAGATCTGACCACATCCAGCCCACGGGCCTTAAGTTTGATATCCCTGAGTTAGAGTTAGGGTTGGGGTTCAATAGTTAGACTAAATGCCGCGAATGTTTTATACAGGTGGTCCCCAACTTACAACAGTTTATCTAATGACCATTCTAAGTTACAACAGCCCTGAAAAAAGTGACTTATGACCATTCTTCACAATTACGTCCTCTGAAGCATCCCCATGATCGTGTAATCGAAATTCAGACCCTTGGCAACTGACTCATATGTATGATGGTAGCAATGTCTCGCAGTCATGTGATCCCCTTTTACGACCTCCTGACAAGCAAAGTCAATGGGGAAGCCAGATTCACTGCACAACTGAGTTACTAACTTATCAACTGCAGTGATTTGCTTAACAACTGTGGCAAGAAAGGTCGTAAAATGGGGAAAACTCACTTAACAAAGGTCTCACTTAACAACAGAAATTTTGGGTTCAATTTGTGGTTGTCAGCCGAGGAGTATTACCTGCTGATAGTAATACTAATGTAATTTTTTTTAATGTGGTAATATTTTATTTGCTTTTTCCTGCAGATTTCTTACTGTTTTGTTTTCAATTGTTGTGAGGTGTCCAGCATTATGCATATAAATAGGGCAGCTGTACCAAAATCAATCAATCAATCAGTAGAGTATAATCCTGGAAGTTTAAAACGAATTGTTCATGGTCAATCTCACTTCCTTTTGGCTCCTAAAGCGCTGCCAACATGCCAGTATTGAAATGTTTAAGGAACAGGAACAGGGAACTGAGAATTGGGGAATTTGGAAGATCAACACATTTGGTGGATGCCAAATGGGAGAAAGTTGTTTTGTAATATGACTTAAACCATGTAAGGTGGTTTTAAGAGGATGAAACTGATTAAACGAATTACTGTCAAAGATGAATGCAACATTTCTTTTACTTACTCAATGACTTGAATGCAGAATGCGGGGGGTGGGGAGTAAATCACTATGTAATCCAGGCCTTGAGTTTATAGGCATTTTGGAAGTGTTTCGTGGAAGATTTAAAGTAGCATTTTAACTTGAAAGATGTTTATTTTTTTGACACAGAATGAATTGTCATCTGCTTTCATAATTGAAAACAGACCTTTTTGCTGTGCAGTGTAATAACTAGTAATAATTAATGTGCAGAACTAAATAACACGTATGGCCACATAAATAAAGTGTTCCTTTGGACATTCTACAGAATTTGATTCTGTGTAGTAAGAAATCCTTCTTGTAATCTAAACAGGAAGCTTATCAAAAAAATGAGTTTATCATAATACTACACAAAAAATGTAGATCTCTCTCATTTCGGCTGTACTTTCTTGGCATGTTTTCAATGGAATATGGACAATAGATTGTGTGCATCAGAAACGTATCTCATACATACTAGTGGTTCCCCCCAGTTCCAATTAATGGGGTCTTCCTTAGCTATCTATACAAAAGACGCATCAAGTTACACATAATGTTTGGAAGGCCCCTGGATCACTGTTTTTAAGAACCTGACCAAACTGCCTTTTGCTACTACTGCATTGCATCTTCAGGAAACTAAATCTTAGTAGCAGGAATAACACAATCTGTTTAGTATTTAGCTTGGTCCTCTCTCCATTCTCCATATTTATTTCTACTTTACAGATAAGAACACAATTCACTTTACTCTTTGGATTTTCCAAATTATTAAAGTTCATAAAAGGATAAATGTTTTGATTTTTTTTTTTGGGGGGGTTGGCCATATGTTCAACATAGCTACGTGTGTCCTAGCTGGTGAGCATAAAAGAAAGAAAGCATTCCAATTTAACATTGGCTGGCTATGGTACATTAAGTTCCAAATCCCTGTGTGAATTTATGCAAAACAGTTATGCAACCATATGTCCCTAATAAAAGAATTGGGAAAAAGCCCTTTCTCCTTAGCTATACTGGTTTATGTCCTCATGCCAGAAATCCGATTCAGATGTCCGTTTGTTCTCATATTCCCCCCTCTTTTTTTAAAGTTCCTAAAATCCTTAATTGAGGTCAAATATGGTATGTTCACTGTAAATATCTTTCTTCTTGGCTACTATTACAGTCCTTTAGTAGAACTGAGGCAGTTTGTTTGCATCATCTGATCTAATCTGAGATTACACGATATTTCTACAGATGCCTGGCTTAATTTATTGGCCCTCTTAACTAGTCCAAGTGCTCAAAGCTATCAGTGTTAGAATGTTACATAAATTCAGAAAAAAAGTGTTAAGACTACACAAACTCTTCCACTGGCCAATAAACTGAAGTAGGTCTTTTGAATTTGGAGAGGTGTTTTTTTTTTTAAAGAATCTAAGCAAAATCAAAATATCATTTTGTGAAAATGTTTAACGTGATACGTGTTTTGGTTCAGGATGAATGGAACTACAATGGTAACTCATAACTTTGTGGTCCTTAGTGCTCTCTGAGCTTGGTTGTTTTCTTGCAGACGTTTCATTACCCAACTAGGTAACAACATCAGTACTAGCTGATACTGTCTCAAAGGTGCTTTTTCAAGAGGCAATTCAACTTTCTGATTTTTCTTTGAAGACATTTCGCTTCTCATCCAGGAAGCTTCTTGAAAATTGAAGAAACTTCTTGGATGAAAAGCGAAAGACCTTCAAAGAAAAACTAGAAAGCCCAGCTGCCTCTTGAAAAAGCAGCTTTGGGACAACCATGACCTGGATGACTGAGAATCTCCATAGATATTTAGCTAGAACTGTATTGATGGTGTTACGTAGAGCATCAAGGATCCCACAGTTAACCTGAGCTACAAGTTTTGTATTCTGTTGGTAGTTCATAACTTTTGTGATTCCTCAAATGTAGGCACTCTAAAATGTCAGTGTGCCTCTTGGGATGAAAACTAACCTCATCTTATTTTTATCTCCCAAGGTGTCAAACATTCAAGCTAGAACAGTTTCACTCACTTGGTCTCCTCCAAATGGTCTTTCAAGTGAAGATAGACTCAGCAATGGTTTGCCTTATACTTGTACTTACGAAGTTGCCTTATCTGACAAAGGAAGGGATGGAAAATACAAAACAATCTACAGGTAAAATTCTGGATGTGCACAACGTTACATGTCATGTTTTCTATTTGAAGCAGCAGGGCATAGAAGCAAATCCATTAGTGTTTTTCTAGAGTTGAGTACCATTTCACTGTCAAAAATATTTCCCATTTTTGTCATATCCTCCTCCTCTTCCGAGAGGTTTTTTTTCATGATGTTCACCAGCTGGAAAAGTTTCATGTGAAGTATCTAAATCTTTATCTGTTGTGTGCCAAACTGAAATATTGGGATCCTTGTTGACCTAACTATAGTTCATTTCACCTAGAAGGAGGGGAAAAAATAACCATAGGAAAGAAATGTATAGAACTACCCATTGGCTCTGAAAGCTGTTCCAAAAACTGGATGTCACTGCATTGTAATAAAAAGTCCTAAAACTTAAGCAGATCGATCTAGCTTATCCTGTTTCTGCTAGACAGGTAGTCCTTGATTTATAACCAAAAATTGGAACTAGAGTTTCCATTACTAAGCAAGGTAGTTGTTAAGTCAGTTGTGCCTGATTTTACAACCTTTTTTGCCACAGCTGGTAAGTGAATCACTGCTGTTTTTAAATGGAACACATAGTCTTTACGCAAATTCAGCTTTCTGTATTCATTTTGCTTGTTTGAAGCTGGTAAGGAAGGATGCAAATTGGGGATTACAATGCAACCATTGTAAATACATGCGCGTTGCGCTGTGCCCAAACTCTGATCACATGACCATGAGAATGCTACCAGCATTGTAAGTGCAAGGATTGGTCATAAGTCAGTTTTTTCAGTGCCATTGTAACTTTGAACAGTTGCTAAACAAATCGTTGTAATTTTGTAAATTACATAGTACATTATTTCAGTACAATGTTGCTGATTTACATAGTGCATTATTTCAATACAATGTTGCTGATTTAAAAGTTCACTAGACCAACACTGTATTGTTACCTTATGTTGTTTGTACATATTGAAAAGTGAAAAAGAACAAACAAGTTTGACAATGAGTAGAATACCAATAGGTGAAAAAAGAGGGGAAATCTATTAGATTTCTATCTCCCTCCTTTTGTGAATCTGTTTATTACAATATTAATAAATGCTTAGATCTATTAGAAACCAAAATGATTATATTTACCATTCTCTGTGATCTATGCATGCAAATTTTTGTTTACATTTGGTTAGGGTTAGGGTTAAACTTCTGTTGTGAATATTTGTTAATTTTCCCATCATTGCATGTTCCCAATCAGATATTGTTGGGATTATATTTTCCTTTTGGTATTTGGCAAAATTTATTCTTATTACTGAGGTCGTGTATATAATTTGAATATGTTGGGTAGGATCTTAATATATAGGGCATATTTGCTGAATAATTCAGTACCATACTTTAAATTTTGTTTGTTACAACTCTGTCTCTTTTCCAGTGGAGAAGAATTGGAATACAAATTGAAAGATCTTAGGCCTGCAACAGAATATCACGTCAGGTGAGACTGTGTAATTTTATACATTCCATTCTAGATATCATAATAGACGTTCTGAAATTGATAGGTTTTGGCAAATGCTGACAAAAGTAACAATGCCATGAATGTTTTAAAATAAGCATGTTTTTTCACTTTGGGGATTTAGCCAAATGAATGCTGACAAATGTCCCAAACTGACTATCAGCTTTCAACTGTGTGTCATGAAGGTTTTTGTTTTTTTTTAGCTGTTCACAAAATTTTCTAAGCTTGTCAACATTCACAAGGCTTAACAGAGCATATAACCTTTTTGGAACATGGTAGTAAAGTAGATAAATTAAGGCTGTGAAAATCTCGTTTAAATTACATTGGACAAAAACAAGTGATTCTCTTTGCCATTTGTCCATTTTTTTTCATTTCTGATGATTCCTAAATCTCACATTAAATTTTTAGTATGGGTGTTTACATCATTCTCAGATGCATTACAAGAAAAATTGGCAACCTAAAGTCTCTATGCAGTCCTTGGCCTTATTCTGGCCAGCTGAAGCAACCCTGATTATTATTTTTTGTTTATTTATTTAATTTATTAATTTATTAAATTTATAACATATTAATTTATCATTATTTTTCTATTAACTTAACTTTCCTTAACTTCCCATCATCTCCAACTCTGCAATCTCAAAGAAAATGTCTTTAAAAGTCTGGATAACTTTTCAAGCTTTTTAAAGATTTTCTTCCCGACTTGAAGAAAAGGGAGTTTTCTCTCTGTGTCCTGAATGCTTTTGCATCTAAGCATGCTGGAAGGATAGTTTATTCCTGACAAACAGAAAGAGTTCATCAGTATTATTAGGAAATAAGAATAAAGTCATTAGAATCAATTTTACTTGATGGCTTTCTAAAAACAGAAGCAATCATTCAGTTTCTCTTTGTAAGATGCTGAACAAGAACGACATTTTGTATCTATGACCAGGAAATAATTCAACTTGTTCACATTTGAATAGTGGCTTAATCATGCCAGTCATTTCAGGAGGGTGAAAGAAAGAAATAGAAAGTCTTCTATGGAACATTCATTATAGATAAACATGCAGAGTGAATAATCACAGAGGCTTAGAATTATGGGACAGATCTATGACTATTTCTTCTGCTTCCATATCCGTCATCAGATGATCATGTTGGCGATCCTATTTTTATCAATAGCCGCACGAAAAAGTGCTGTTGAGTTTTGTCCAAACCAGTCCCTAGATCTAGACTTAGACTCAGTTAAATTAAGAGGACGTAAATTTGTAAACATCTTAGCCCCCATTGATTTCTATTGACTACTCTAAATAGAATGCCAGACTGAAGAACAGATTTCTGAATTTCTCTTTATAATCAGAAACCCCTTCCAACTGCAAACAGTCATCCAAACCTAGGAATATATTCTTGTATTATAAAAAGAAATTTACATTAAGCCCATCACCTTAACAAAGATTATTTCAACTCCTGTTCTTCCTTCTGAGAAAGATTGCTGCTTTATTTTATTTATTTATTTTTTGTTTCATATCTTATTTCATTTCGTATTCATATATCAGTGATAAAGGTGGTTGTCAGATATAATAAAAAAGTGGGCTCCCATCCAAACATTAACCAAGGAAAATCCTGTTTAACTTGTGAGACCAGCCAAATACTGCCATCTGCTGAAGTTATTTTGGTTTTTTTTTTATGAAGTTATCCAGCAGATAAAATAATTTTATTATTATCCTAAATTATAAAAATGAAGTTTATATCAAGGCAAACCATTAAACTACACAAAGATCAGAATGTTATTTTAGGTCTAGATTGTAGTCATTAAAAATTGGATATTGTTTTACAGGGATAAAATGTTCTGGGAAATATATCTTTATCTTTTGTTCCAATGCAACTAAGCAGGCTATTCATATCTATCATAAGTAACTTCCTTCTGTAATTAGGTGTCCTATTTCTTCCCAAGGTGATATCAATGATCCTTTTTTCAAAAACTGCAATTTTCTATATGGTTTCTAGAGAAGCATTGACATTTATTTATTTTACCTGCATAGACTCTGGGAAAAATTCAGTCCAGTGACTATAGTCCAAAGAGGATTTTTTTTTCCCCTCAAAAATTCTAGGCTATGGAGCGTTTTGGACAACCTCTCTTAAACTGTTGTTACAGGAAGATTTGAGTTGTATATTATTCTTTTGCAGGACAATCTTAACCTTTCTAGGTCTTGTTTGCAAACACTAATCCAATCATAATACCTAATATTAGTCATCTTTAGGACCATCCTGATAAAGTAGATCAATATTCCATCCATACTAAGAAAGTCTGAGAGTAAATCGGAGCCTAACTCATAGGTGGTGCGGTTTGGTACCCAAAGCCACAGTCAACATCAGAATACACAAAACTTCCAATTCTAGCACTATCCATTCTATTTACCATATACAGTCATGTATAATTCCATTCATTTATACAGATAAGCTGACCTTGAAGTTTGTTACCAAATTATAAATGTGCCACACGAACACAAAATGTTCTTACATTTAAATTTTCACAAGTGGCTTGTCCATGAGTAATACACAATATTATGCGTAAAAATTTTTAAGGATTGACTTATCTGTATATGGGTGATGTGGTGGCTTAGCTCAGGGCTGCCAAACTCATGGCCCGTGGGCTCGATGCATCTCATGCTGGCCACACCCACACCCAGTTTAGCAAAGGGGAAAAAAGTCCCAATACTTCATGTGATGCCACCATGATGATGTGGTGGGCTTAGCTTTTAAGATACTGGAAGCCCAGGTTTGAGACCTGAGCACCACACGATGGGTGAGTTCCCATTCTTGCCCTAGCTCTTGCCAGCCTAGCAGCTCAAAAGCATGCAAGTGTGATAAATAGGTGCTGCTTCAGAAAGATTACATGGGTTCCCTAGGCTGAGAATTGGAGATGAGCATTGCCCCCTTGATTTGGTCATGATTGGGCAGGGGGAAATCTTTAAACCTTTATCTGCAGATGTGCTTATCTGTAAGGATACACCAGTACATGGTAAACTAAACCAGTTTGGGGCGGGGAGGTGCATTTGTGGCACCAAAAATTATCAGCTTATTTACAAACATGTATGATATTATTATAATTTGGTTTTTGTTTTATTTTATTTCTTTTATACAAAAAAACCTGTCAATTAAAATAAAATAAAAACTAAGACAAAGATCATAAAACTCAACAAAAGCAGCAAGGAAAACATGGCAAATCATCTACAAACATTTCACCTATATGGCAAATATTCAGCAATATCACAAGATAAATCAGAAGAGAAAATCAGAGCCCTCACATTTTTTTTACATAAGCATCAGAGAAAATCTGACTTCCATTATTTCAAATACATATCTTGTTTTATCCAGGGAACTTGAAATAGAATATTTTGATGAAACGATTTCAGTCTTAAATCCAATGAAAAATTTAACATTGTTTAAAATATGCAACCACAGGTGTGAAATGAGTTCAACTTTTAAAACATTTAATGTTTGATACAAATAGGATATGGGTTTGTTTTCAAAAATGAGCTCAATTGGAAATAAAAAAAATCTTAGGACCTTAAAAGCAATTAAGGCATCTGGTCCGCATTGAGTTGTCAAGACAGGACACTTGAGTTGATTTTATTGCTACTCTTGTTAATTAGGCAAACAACATTATATGTGAGATTAAGAGAGAGCCTTGAAATCACAATTACAGAGCAAAATGATTATTCTGGATTCCACCCATAACATTTTGTCCTCTATTTTTAACATTAAATATGTAAAAGTCTCATAATAAAAATCTAATCTACCATCCCAAAGTCTAGCTGCTAACAATACCAGAAATAAAAGGCCTTTTTATTACATTTTGACTCAAGTAAATATCATGATTTTAGTGGAAATAAGTAATAATAATAATGTGTCCCACAAAGGACAGTCATCTACATTTCAATGCGTAATGCTATTTTTTGAAATATTAACCCTCATAGGGTTAGACTTAGAATAACCTTGTCACTTTGAATGTACACTAATCGCCTTACATTAAAATGAAATTATGTTCCATACAGCTGTCAGAGGGTTGTATGAAAACTGCAAGGCATTGTAAGTCCTGTTGCAAGCCTTATTTTTAATGTTAAAGAATGCCACAATTCTTGCTTCTTCTGACAATTTCTGATTCATTGTTCAGGTTCTCATAGGAGTGAGATCCAGAGAGGGTGGAATGGGGGGAACTATTCAAAAGCACAAGGACAGAAAAGATCCTTAGACGTTTTCAGCTCAGCCATGGGGTTAGGTCGGGATAGTGGCATCGCCATTTGAAAAATAAAACTAAATTTAGCTGGACTCGGAGTTGGCAGGGCGTTTGTCTAGACTTGAATGCAGTTAATTTTATGTACTCTGGAAGATTCTTTTTTGGAAACTGAGTAATAACCCTTAAGCATTGGAGCTGGTATCTTTTTTTCCCAGTGGTGCCACAATCCTTTCCGAGCAATATCTGCACAATATAGTTCTTCTTCCCTTCAATCTGTTGCATAATACTGGTTTTTTTTTTCAATCTGACCTATCCTGACATCTTTATTTCATTTATTTAAAACATTTCTATCCTGTTTCCTTACAACTACAATGACCTGGTTATCCAGTTCTTTTCTTGTCTAATCACTTTCCATGAAGTTCAGTCTAATTAAACATTTTTGCCCGTGGATAATTTAGAGGTTTGATTAGGGCCATATACAGAGTATGAATGATTAAACTATACCTCCAGATGGGGGAAATTTATAAATGAATGAATTTGTTCTAATTCTCACCAATGTTTCATATTTGGAGGCACAATAAGAGCTTAAGGTGCGAATGAGGACCCTGAAGTTGCCTGTTTCTGCTAAAACTCCTCCAGACATTGTGTAGGAATTAAAATGTTGCTGCTACAGTAGGGGAGCAGGGGAGCTTATTAAATCATGAGTAATAATATTAAATACATTAATTCATAATTAAATGCACCAATCCCTTTAAAAAACTCACAAATTGTGTTTATATTGTGCTCTTCTATGGACTTTCCAGTGATCTGCTGTCCAGATAGATTTGCAATCAGCATTACTTAGCTTCTGTGAGAGTGCTGCGCTTGGTTATTGTAGGTCAGCCCTCTCTAGCCTTTTGTCCTTCAAAGGTGTTGCAAAGTCTGGAAATTACAATCCAAATAAATTTGGAGGGCACAAGAGTGAAACCACCTATATTAGAATATTTAATTTTGACTTTCACAAACATCCATCTAAAAAGGAAGGTGTTGGGAAAATCCTACAGTTTGACAAAAAGAATACGGCTCTCTGGCAGGGTAAAGGTTAAGGTTCCCCTCGCACATATGTGGTAGTTGTTTACAGCTCTAGGGGGCGGTGTTCATCTCCATTACAAATCCAAAGAGCCAGGGCTGTCTGAAGATGTCTCCGTGGTCATGTGACCAGCATGACTAAATGCCGAAGGTGCACAGAAATCTCTATTTTTCTATTTGCATTTTTTACATGCTTTTGAACTGCTAGGTTAGCAGAAGCTGGGACAAGTAACGGGAGCTCACTCCGTTACGCAGTGCTAGGAATTTGAACTGCCAAACTGCTGACCTTTCTGATCAACAAGCTCAGCGTCTTAGCCACTGAGCTACTGCATCCCATTGCAGAGTACTTCCAGATAAAAACTTTGATTTTAGGCTTCAGAAATCAGAATCCATATGATTCTGTGCTGTGGGCTGGGTTTGGCAGCTGAACCAGTTTATTTCCACTTCATTTGAGAGGAAAGCAAAATTAATTGTTCCTCCCCAAAATTGCCACTCTGTGAATCTTGGGACTGGTCTGTTTCCCTGTTTGCAAGAACTCTTGTTTCACCCTTTCAAGTAGAAAAACATTTGTTATGAAAAAGTAAAAATATGAATAATGGTACTGGTAGTCCTTGAGTTATGATCTTAATGGAGCCCACCCATCACGGTTGTAATGCATGACGGTTGTAAAGCTACATTTTTGTCCTAACTTGCCATTAAGAAAATCCCCACTGCTGTTAAATGAACACCACAGTCATTAAGCATACCCCTGGCTCGCTATTGACACAGTTTTGCTGCAAACTGGAAGTAAATGCCAGTGTTCAGTAAAACCAACCCAAAACATAGTCACGTGCAAGTGATCCGACTGCTGAGTGGTTGAAGTGAGGTCACATGACCTCCATCAGAACTTTGAGTCCAGGTTGTAAGTAACTCCATGGTAAGTCCGTTGGAAAGTTGAATGGTTGCTAAGTGACCAGTTATAAGTCAAGGACTACCTGCATAGGAGATTTATTTCACTCTTGTGTTGGAGTAACATACTTGATGCTCCAGAATATACAGCTGATGAGGGCAGTGCAAATATGTAATTGAATTAGAAATAGAAGGTGCCATTTACTTCATCAAGTCCACCCCTGGTACTCTAAATGATATTCCATGGTCCTTATTCTAAGCCAGGGGTATCAAACTCAAGACCCGGGGGCCAGATCCGGCCCACGGGTGCTTAGATCTGATCCACTTAGATCTGATCCACCAGCCTTGGAAACAGTGAAGGACCAGCCCATGGTGTCTCTGACAGCAAAAAATGGAGCTCAGGAGGGCCGCACGCTCTGTTTTTGCTGGCAGAGGGTTGCAGAAGGCCATCACGGCTGAAAACAGAGCTTGGGAGCCTGTTTTCACTGGCAGAGTGCTTGGGCCACCACAAGTCCCCCAACATGAGTGATGTTGAGCTGGCCACACACACCCCAGCACCCACAAATTCAAACACAACCCTGATGCAGCCCTCAATGAAATCAAGTTTGACACCCCTGTTCTAAGCAAATTAAGATGAGCATTTTCAAACTACTTTTGATGGATTGAGAAATGTCATGAAACTCACCCAATTAAATCAACAATAACAAGCGTGTTTCTTAAACTTCGTTCCATTTTTCAGGATACATGCTATGTACAATTCCGTGAAAGGATCTTGCTCAGAACCTGTCAGTTTCATCACCCGTAGTTGTGCTCCAGAATGTCCTTTTCCACCAAGACCTTCGCATAGGACCAAAAATTCCTTGACTTTGCAATGGAAGGTAAATCTTCTGAGGAAAATCTTCTCTCTTCTGAAACTCTTCAGATTTCCATTCTCTTCTCCTTAATCCCCAGGTAGTTAAAATTGATGGTTGGGGGTGTATCACTCCACCATACCTTGAAGGTGTGAAGCTAGGAAACACTCTTTCACGTTTCTCTGCATGTGAACATACGTTGTGTCTGTGTGTTTAAAAAAAATATTAATGAACTCTTTTTCATTGCATCCAAACAAGGCACTTTGAAAGGATGAAGTTCTTTTAGGTGGGAAAGCCATTATCTTGGCCTTACAGCTATCACAAAAACTGAGACTTGATAATTATTATTCTTTCTTAAATTTTTACACCATTCAACTTCTAGTTCCCCTGGCTGATTCACAAATAAAAACACAAATATAATGTTTGATTGATTCTGCAA
Organism: Pseudonaja textilis; assembly: GCF_049901715.1. Taxonomy (NCBI): domain Eukaryota; kingdom Metazoa; phylum Chordata; class Lepidosauria; order Squamata; family Elapidae; genus Pseudonaja; species Pseudonaja textilis. The sequence continues at coordinate 78,103,387 of NC_141993.1, forward strand.
TACAGATAATCCTCAGTTTACAATCACAACTGAGCCCCAAATAAAAGAATACAATAATTTTTAAAGAAACAAAAGATGACAAAAAGCAGATATGGCAAGAACAAGAAACAAACCCATACTACCCAAGAGGGACTTTAATTACCCTTGTTGAAGGCCTCAATTTATTCTCTCAACTTTTCTGGATGTTAAAAGCCAGAGGAAGATGGAAAGAGAGTGGCTGGAACCTCAGAATAAATGGTTTTTCTTCTATTGAATTACAGGTTTCCTTTCAAGGCAGAGAGAATTGTCAGCAATTGAGCTTGGAGGAAATGCCTAGTTTCCAACATTATAAGGCTTGCTTTTAAATCTTAAGGGAATTTTAACCCTCTTTTAGTTAGGAACTGGCTAGATTATTTCATACAACTTTATGGATCTTTTTCAAAGAGCTGTTTTCAGCCTTAACCCTGAGCTATCTTAGATCTTAACAACTGATTCTCATCTTAAAAATTAGTAGGAATGTTGCTACTACTAGCATATATAATACAACCTTTTTATTTTTGTTTTTTTAAAAAAACCAATATGGTATTTCCTATAGTTGAGATCCTGTTTTCCCTTTCATGGCACTGCCACCTATCTAAGCTTCCTGTTGTGGAATTTTCTGGTCTTTCTCTCTCTCTCCCTCTCCCTCCCTCTCTCTCTCTCTCTCTCTCTTGGAATAACATTTATTACATGATCTTCTCCAACCTTCCGTTGTGTTTATTTACACAGGCCCCAATTGACAATGGTTCAAGAATCACCAGCTATCTTTTAGAGTGGGATGAAGTAAGTGACAATTATTTTAGAAAAACAACAACAACCTTTTGTCCTTTATCTTAAATTGTTTCTACATGCTTTAACCAAATACAGGGGAATGAGAATGTGGGGGAAAAAATGGTTCCATTGGTTTGTTTATTCATTATTTAAAAATAATGAGCGTTTCTGGATATTTTTACAAATACTGTCCTTCCAAATTTGTCTCTTTCAAGGCTCTTAATTTTGGGTGTGGGGGTAGGATTAATCTTTCCTTTTCACTCCCTTCGCCATGTTATCAAACAGGTAACTGACTTGCTGTCAAATCAGATTTTCAAAAACAGTCTGACACATAACCACATTTCTGTGGGAGTCAGATGCCCCTAAATCGTTTGTCTGCAAAGTCTTATTTGTAAAAGAATACATTTCAAGTATAAAATTTACATTTCCCTAATACAAAATAGGCCTCGACTTATAACCACCATTGAGCCCCGCAATTTTGGTCATAAGTCATTACTGTCGTAGGTCAAGTTACTAAATGACTGGACTCCATTTTATGACTGTTTTTATGATGGCTGTTCAGCGAGCCACCGTGGCTGTTCAGCAAATCGCCCATTCATTAAGTGGATTAGATGGTAGTAAGTCTAAATTTAATGGTCACATCTTGCTATTTGGGGCTGGAAAATTGCAAAAAAAGTCACAAAATCTGATCACCTGGCTTCAGGATGCTGCAGTTGGTTGAAAATGCAGTTAGGTGACTGAAGAGGTGATGCTGCAGTTGCACCTGGTTTTGCATATCTTTTTTTCAACTCAGTTATAACAATACAAGAAAAGGACAAACAAGGAAAACCAAATGCATGATCCATCAGCTACAAGAGTATAGTGAAATTTTATAGATCAATATGAGAAATTTCTGATGATACTTTTGATAAAAGAAAAAATAGTTTTGGAAGCAGAGTTTTAAATTTATTAGTTACAATCAACTTATTAATTACAATTACAGTAATTTTATCCTGCTTCCAGATTATAAATCCCTTCCCATCCATCTTCCTTTTCCTAAAGTTTCTCTCTTTCTCTGATAACTAAGCTAGAGAAATAGCTCTGGTTGTATACATGTAGAGATGATCCTCGACTTACAACAATTCATTTAGTGACCATCCAGAAAAGTGGCTTATTACCATTTGTCACACTTAAGGCTGTATTCCCATGGTCATGTGATCAACATTCAGATTGACGCACCTTTATGACGGTTGCAGTGTCCTGGGGTCACGTGATCACCTATTTTGTGGCCTTCTTGTAAGCAAAGTCAGTGAGGAAATCAGATTCACTTAACAACCATGTTACTAGCTTGACAATTGCAGTGATTCACTTAACAATGTAAGAAAGGTTGTAAGATTCACTTAACAAATGTTTCACTTAGCAACAGAAACATTGGGCTCAGTGACGGTCATAAGTATGAGTCAATAGGTGTGTTTAAATGGTTTCTTTCTTCTTCTTTTTAACAACCCACAACTTTCCCCTCACATTTACAACTAGCTCCTTCATAATTCTAAATATATCTTATGCACACAATTATAGATAATCTTGTCCAGGAAATATTTCCAGGCAAGATATGTCTAAATGTGAGAGAGAAGTGAATTAGTACAGTAGTTTGTTTCTTCAACAGATGCTTTCGTTTGCATAAACTCCGCAGAATTGCTCTGTTTTTCTCCAGCAGTGTTAAAGCACAACTGATATATTTTCATAGCGCGAGTAGGCTAGTCCCAGGGCTGCTGACCTTAAGACAATAATAAGTATTGTGAAATTTAGGAACGTAGGAGAGAGGATTTGCCTGACCTTTGGTAAATTAGCATTAGTGTTTCTTTCCCCCTCTGTAGAAAAGAGGGGGCAGTGCTTTGCAAAACCGTTCTCTGTTTATGTGGGACATGAACTGGGGGGGGGGGGGAAGGAGGGAGAGAAATGAGAAATAGCTTAGGATTCCAAGAAATCAGTAAGTCAAATGAATCACTTGTCTTTGCTTCATGCCCAAAATCCCAGCTTGCTTGAGAATTTCCAAGCGATCAATGCCTACATTAATTAGAAATGACAGCGAACCTCTGGTGTCATTGGCAGTGGGGTATGAAATATGACACTTTGTGAAACCATTGAAATGGCTCCAATCTGAATTTAGCTCAGGAACATGAAAATGTCAAATTTGGTAAGAAATTTCTGGGCGTATGTGAAGGATAATCTTAGAATCTGAATAATTTGAGCAGCAGCACCCAAAGGTTATTCAGAACATTTCTTTAAGATGTTTTTGTATATAAAATGTTAGCCTGTTTTTCGAACAAGTTCTGAGTTGCTTAAATTTGACAATAGTCCTAATTGTCTAATGCAAGAGGTCAGAAGGGATTTATTGGAGAAATAGCATTTCCTTTCAAACCTTTGGTGGTTGCGGAAAATGTTGCAATCGGGGAGAATACTATTAAGCGACTAAAATCTGGCCACAAATATTTCTTAATGTTTCTTGGAAGGACTAATTGCAAAAGTACTGAGACAGAATGGAAAAATGGAGTGAAGGGATACCAAAACCATCTCCAGTTTCCTTGAATCTGAGTCTTTATCCTTCGGTGACCCTAGTTCCCACATGCTTGTTCAACAATTGAGATAACTGTAAGATGCCATGAGTTTGTGCCTGGAAAATGGATTCTCACCACTGTAATTCTAATGGTATCTAATGTTGTGTCTGGCATAATGCTTTTTGCAATATTGGACTATCGTGGTATGTGTCACCCAAGAAGAGAAAAGCACAGAATTGGCCCTCCCACCTGCCTCTGCACTTTTCTCTTCTTTCTCCTCTCAGCTGATTGGCAGGCTTCATCTGGTGTGTGGAAAGTTGTGCATGCGCGTTAGGTGCGTGCACATCAGGTGTGTGGATGCCTGTGCACGATGACCAAACTGGTAGTGGAACAGGTAAGATCCCACTGTTGCCACTGGGTATCTGCACCTCACTCTCGGCGAATCACTGTAAAGATATTCTTGTGGTTAAAAAGTGTTGCCAAGGTTAGAAAGCCGAGATTAGTAGTTGAATGGAACTGTCCAGGAAGAGTGTGTATCTTACTGTGAAGATGAGTAGACAATGAACTGTTTCTTCTGTCCAGTCAGAAGAAACTACTCTTTGCTTTGTGGGGGGAAAAGAAAGAAATTGAAAGAGCAATCTCATAGAACTCACACCTTTGTCTTTCAGGGGAAAAGGAGTAATGTTTTCAGAGAATGTTACTTTGGGAACCAAAAACATTACAAGGTGACAAAGCTGTGTCCTGCTGTGGGTTACACATTCCGATTAGCAGCTCAGAACGAAATAGGCATAAGGTAAGTCCTGGTGCCTGATTGATAACATGCTTCAGCCATCAGTCAAGCTGTTTCTAAAAGCCAAACTCAGTTGAGAAATAAAAGCTTGGCTGGAGAACACAAAAGATCCATTTATTCCAACATCCTGTTTCTCACAGAGGCCAATCAGATGCCGTTCAGTGTTGTTTCAGCGGAGAGATTTTTCCATTTCAGAGAGTCTGGTTGCTTGCTTAAAACAGAAATGCAAATGGATACACATTGAAGCCTAGTACTACGAAAGAGCATCAAATAGACATCAGTCTGGATTATAAAGAGAAACAAAACTCAGTCCAACTTCCAGGAACTACTACTTCAATAGTGGAAAGCAAAATCTTGACAGAAATAGTGACAGATGAAAAAGGCTGTCAAAAATATCCAACTCTTGTATCTAATATCATTTAGAACATGGGTCTTCAAACTTGACAACTTTAAGACTTGTGGACTTCAGCTCCCAGAATTCCTAAGCTAACATGACTGGAGGAGAAATTCTGGGAGTTGAAGTCCACAAGTCTTAAAGTTTTCAAGTTTGAGAACCCCTGATTTAGAACATGAATCTAGAAATCACTAATGATCAAGGAATGAGATCATGTCAGTATTTTGGATCTCAGATCTCCCTGATCAATCCCTGATCTCCAGAATAAAAAATAAAGCCACCCCATGCTGAATTGAAGGATTTCAGAACTTAATCACCTTGTCTTTAATCTGCTAAGTATAGCTGAGAATCAATAGTATAATCTTGGCTTAAAGATGGAGAAGCTTCTGTTATGAAACACAACCAAGTTCTTCCTTTTTCAGAGAGAGGATGGAATTTAGCATTAACACGTGTCTTGCAAACAAAGAAAGGGCAGTTAAAATTACATCCTGCAGTTCCACAGTGTAAAGTTCCAAACTTTTACTAAAGAACATCCTTTCTCTCTTCCCCATCTCCCCTTCCCCCACTCTACAGTGGCTTTAGCCAAGAGGTTGTATGCTACACTTCAGGAAACATCCCTCAGATCCCTTCAGCACCAAGACTGGTCCGTGCTGGGGTAACGTGGATCACACTGCAATGGAACAAAGCAGAAGGTTGCACACCAGAAGAAGTGATTACCTACACTTTGGAGATTCAGGAGGAAGATAACGTAAGTTTTGAAATCCAAAATAACAGAGCAGAATAACATAGTTGGGAGGGATCTTGGATCTTCTACTCCAGGGGTGTCAAACACAAGGCCCACAGGCCAGATCCGGTGTGCGATGTGGTCAGATCCAGCCTGTGGAGCCCTCTTGGAAAATGTAAGGGGCCACCCCAGGTCACTTTGGCCCAGTCTACCCAATGTGAAGAAGAAACATTGGGCCAGTGTGGCTTCAGTTTGGTCTATCCAATGAGAAGATGAAACATGCCAACAGTTTGGGGAGTGGTATCAAGATGGCCATGACTACCCAGTCAGCCATGCTCACCCAGTTGGCCACACCCACCCAGTCAACCACAGCCCTGATGCGGCCCTCAATGAAATTGAGTTTGACACTCCTGTTCTAGTCCAACCCTTGCTTACACAGGAAACCCTATACTTCAGTTTAGTTTACTTTATTGTCATTGTACCTCATACCACAAAATTAAATACCACCTTCAGTGTACGTCATGACCATGAAAATAAACACAAATACACATCCTTCACATTCTATACATTGAGTAGAAAACCCCTGATATTGCATTAATATTGCACTATACAGTAGAATTCGATAGAGTTACTGCCCTGCGATAGAAGCTGTTTTTCAGCCTATTTTTCCTTGTTTTTATTATCCTGTACCATCTGCCAGATGGTAATAGTTCAAAAAATGGGTGTCCAGGATGAGATGGATCTTTGAGAATGTTTTGAACTTTCTTAAGGCAGCGGGAGCTATAAAGCTCTTCCAAAGAGGGGAGAGGGCAACCAATGATCTTCTGGGCAATGACGTTAACCCTCTGAAGTGCTTTCCTATCTGCCACGGTGCAATTGGCAAACCATACAGAGGTACAGTAAGTTAAGATACTCTCTATGGTGCAGCGGTAGAAGGTCACCGGCAGTTTTTCCTTCAGTTGTTTTCAGACAAGTCTCAAGTAGTATAATCTCTGCTGGGCTCTTTTGACCAGGGCTGCAATGTGAGCAGCCCAGGTGAGGTCCTCTTTTATGGTAACACTCAGAAACTTAAAACTTTGCTCCACTCGGTCTCCATTGATAAGCAAGGGCTGGATGTCTGATATTTTCCTTCTATAATACACTATAAGCTCCTTGATCTTATTGATGTTGAGGACCATGTTATTGTCTCCACACCACGAAAGCAACCAGTCCACCTCATCTCGGTAGGCAGACTCATCCCCCCTGGAGATGAGTCCCACCACTGTTGCATCATCTCCAAATTTAGTAATAGTATTACTAGCTTGAGTAGGAATGCAGTCATGCACATTTCAGACAAATGGTTGTCCAGTCTCTTCTTAAAAGTCTATAGTGACAGAGCCCCCGCAATTTCTGGAGACAAGCCGTTCCACTGATTAATTGTTCTCACTGTCAGTGAACTGATGATGATATCAAATTTAGGTAATGAAACATCTGCAAGAAAACAACCAAGTTCAGAGAGCACCAGTGACTCCTCACTTTTATACTGGCTCACACTTTGCTTTGCCTTCATAGAAAGTTAGCATTACACAGTGGTCATAATAATTCTGTCCCATGATCTAAATCAGGAGCGGGGGAACTATGTCCCTTTTATGACCTGTGGACTTCTCCCAGAATTCCTGAGCCAGCATGTTCCCCATCTCTACTCTAAATCCATAAATGCAGCTGAGCTGATAGCCATTTCTAAATATTCTTAACTCTCCTTAGTTTCCACTGGACCTTGCAATGTATCAACAGAGATTTTAAATTTCCCAATATTTCCTTGTGTTGGCAGCCGATGCACTTTGTTTCTGTTGAGTTTGCACAATGTGCTTCTGTAACACTAATGCACCCAAGGGAATGTAATGTCATCTCCTCAATTTCCTGTGCGAGAGCCAAGGGGGTCCTTCTGATATTTTTTTTTCCCCCCTGGACTGCAATCCTATCCTAATAAAGCTTATTGCAATAAATGAATCATAGAAGTTCTTAAATATCGAAAAGGCATTTTAAATGTCTGATGGAGTGTATAAAGAGTTCCTGATCTGTCCATCTCAAGGCGGCTCCTATGAGACATTTGTTCTTGGCAACTTTTCCAGTTGCACTCAAAGGGAAATTGCTACACCCCATCCAAGAACTTGGTTTTACATATATTGTTGGCATCTTGCCCCAACCTTTTATCCTGCATTGGGGAGCAGTGCCATACTTTAGTCTCATTTCCATACATGCTCGCACAGCAGCTCAGACTGTTGATGCATAAATAAAGAAAACATTGCATAGCTATTATTTTGCTCCCTCCCTAAAATGTTCTACCTTGCGTTATTACTTTTGGCAAAGCTCCTGAGTTTTATCAGCACGTACCTGGTAGATAGATAGGAAGTTACTACCATGTTTTCCCCAAAATACAACCCTGCTTTATAATTTTTTTTCCACCAAAAAATTCACCAGGTCTTATTTTCAGGGGATGTTATCTATTGACTAACCTCACTTGCACATGTCACTCCCGGCCTCCTTTTCGTTGTCAGAGGCCTTCGGGAACTTCTTCTGCAGCCAGCAAGACTTTCCTGAAGGCCTCTGCAGCGGATAACAAAGCTCCAGATCGATCCAGAGCTTTGCTATCAGCTACAGAGGCCTTCAGGAAAGCCTTGCCAGCCTTGCTGGCTGCAAAAGAAATGGGCTGGCAAGGCAGATGTTGGGGTGTACAAGGCCTGGCTACAATTGTCCAAAGGTAAATAGTAGGGCAGCTCTACTCTCCCATCCTCACTCTAGCTTAATTTTTACCCGTGCACTCGAGTGGGTGAAATTTTAATTAGGGGTTATTTTGGAGGTAGGGCTTATATTGGGTGCATGTGTAAAAAAAATCAAGCTAGGACTTACTTTCATGGACTTACTTTCAGGGAAACAGGGTACAAGAAGAACATTCCTTAACATAAGTAACCTGGTACTAAGTGTGCTGTGGTTTTTCTTTTTGACACAAGAGGGAGCCCCTTTTACAAAGTTAAAAACATTTAAGGGCTCTTGAAACTATTATTACAATAGGAATGCAATGAGGATTTAAATTCAATTTTTCTTTTTTAAATGGTAGTGAAACCAGCTCAGAAATTTCAGGTAAGAAATTTGGGAAATGTCAAGCTTTCATTGATGGTTCCCAATCTTAAATTTTCAATTGTTTAAGGTTTCGTCTTAAAAAAAAACTATAGTAAGGTACTGTATGAGTTGGCAACAGATAATCAAAGGTCCTTCTCAGCTCATAATTATAATGATGTAGATTAGGTTCTGGGGGCGATGACAGGTAATCTAGAACATAGATAGCATCATTCTCTGCAAAATTCCAAGGGAGAGGATTAATTTGCAAATAATGGCAAATTCCACAATAGAAGGGGCAAATATTTCATGCCCCAGCTGGAGTGGTATATTATTGCTTGATGTATAACACTGTGGGTGATATTCCTGAATTTATTTTTGCTTGCTATTGCTCTTTAACTGGTAACTTAATTTGTCTTTTAGGATAATGCATTTCATCCAAGGTACACTGGAGAAGACCGAACCTGTACTGTGAAGAATCTTAAAAGAAGCACACAATACAAATTCAGGGTAAATTTCTTTCTCTTTCACTTTCATTTTCATTGTCCTGTCCAGCATAAGGGTTTATACTACTGTCTCATACATGTTTATTATTAGAAAGAGTTTATGGGTAGGCCTCAAGTTACAACCATTAGTTTAGCAAATGTTCGAAGTTACAATAGCATTGTTTTATCTCGCAAGGAAGTACATGCAGAAATGTACGTATCTTGTTTACTTTTAAATAACAATCCCATGCCACATGTTTTCAATATTCAATTATTCACTATTCAACGCCACTGACGATGCTGCTGTCCTTCAAAGTGACCTTGATTATGTGTCTGAATGGTCAAACAATTGGCAACTCCAGATCTCGATCAACAAATGTTCTGTCCTACACATTGGTAAAAAAAAAACAGTACACCAAATACAAACTAGGTGGATATGACCTTGTTGATGACCCTCACTCTGTCAAGGACCTCAGAGTACTCATATCTAATGAGCTAACCACCAGAGCTCACTGTAACAGCATTGTCAAAAAGGCATTAAGAGCTGTAAATCTAAGCTTACAAAGCTTCTATATAGAATTGCTAACTAGGGCATACAAAATCCTTGCTAGACCAGTACTCGAATACAGCTCATCTGTCTGGAATCTGCACTGTATATCGGATATTAATACAATTGAGCGAGTCCAGAAATATTTCACGTACTACACTCCTCTCCTCGCAACAGAACACCCTACATCACCAGGCTTGAAATTTTGGGCTTGGACAACCTAGAACTACGCAGCCTATGGTTGGACTTAAGCATAGTACACAAAAGTATCTGCTACAATGTCCTATCAGTCAATGACTACTTCAGCTTCAACTGCAACAATACAAGAGCACAAAACAGACACAAACTCAATGTTAACTGTTCCAAACTCGATTGCAGAAAGTACGACTTCAGCAACAGAGTGGTCAATGCCTGGTTCTGACTCTGTTGTTACATCCTTTAACCCCTCCCTCCTTTAACCTCGAACTATCCACTATTGACCTCACCCCATTCCTAAGAGGTCTGTAAGGGGTGTACATAAGTGCACCATTGTGCCTACCATCCCTGTCCTATTGTCCCCATTTATTCGTACCTATTTCCTGTATTCTTACTTATGTTTATTCTTATACCTATTATTTTGTAAGTGATTGACAAATCAAATAAATAAATAAAATTTTAATTTTAGGTGCAATTTTAACAAGATGCCACAGGGGGGCACTCTGATTTCTTTTCTCTCTTTTTTTGGTCAGAACTGCTGAATTTGTACTTGCAAAAATTCTCCAATTACTGTGAAACATATTAATAAACATAGGAGTAATACATAAGAAACTATTGTGGATTCAAAATGAAAAGTCTAGTTGCAATGACTGTTTATTTATTTTGGTAAAATGACCAAAACGTAATTGGGCAAACTTTTACAGAGCTCTTGTGCAGACAAATGTACTCTGCAATGCAACATGTAGACAGACGCACAAAAAATCATATATATTTTTATTCCAGCTGATTGTCTCCAATGTAGAAGGGAAAAGTAGTCCTAGTGATGTCATGGTCTGTACCACAAGCCCAGATAGACCAGGACCTCCCTCCAGACCCATTGTTAAAGGCCCAATAACATCTCATGGCTTCAGTGTGAAATGGGGTAAGAGTACATCTCTGTGTTTTAAAAGCACCAGAAGGAAATGTTTTTAACATGCATGACATTGCTTTAGAGGTGACTGGTGCTGTTTTGTTGTGATATATTGCACTCTTGCCAACCACACGTGTAATGTATGTCTGCAGAGAATTGACATTGACTATTGATTCTCTGAACTGATACTGAAAATAAAATCGCTCGCTTGTGTTGTACAAATGTTGCCTTATTTATCTAGTTTTTTTATTCTGTCTATTATTGTTATAATTAACTCAAGGTGAAAATAATATCTAATACTCCTTCCTTCTCCTATTGTTCCCACAACAACTACCCTGATAGGTGACTTGTATTGAGAGAGAGTGACTGGGCCAAAATCACCCAGCTGGTTTTCATGCTTAAGGCAGAACTTAAAACTCACAGTCTCCTGTTTTCTGGTCAGGTGCCTTAATCATTAGACTAAACCTCTGAATCTACCATTAGCAATGATGGTGCAACATAACTAGTGAGCGTTGCTCCAGAAACGAAATACAACAAGTCATGACAAAATAAACGAGCAACATTTAAAAGGAAAAGGTTCTGTGATCTGCACCAGAAAGAAAGACTTCATTTAAGCAAGTGCAGATGTGTTCAAGTTAAAAAAAAAACCCTTCATCTACTTCCTGTGGATTTCATTTGGCAAATCAGAGGGAAGTAAGTTCAGAGACGCGGGGGAAAGAGGAAAGGCCTCTTATATATTTTTTTTTTCATCTGCTGAAAAGAGTTGGAGCTGGAACTGTTATACCATGTTTGCCCAAAAATAAGACCCAGTCTTATTTTCTTTTGGGTCCCCAAATAAGCACCAGGACTTATTTTCAGGGGACGTTTTACCTGCTTACTTTAGGCATCCCATGCTTAGACCCATGTTGCTCTGCTGCCTGACTTCTGAGGCTGCTCAAGGCCAAATGCCACCACTCACGGTCCTGCCATAAGCAGTGGCACCGGTGCAATGTACCACATGTCACTCAGTCGCAAGCAGCCGCAGAAGTTGGGCAGTGGCACAACAGATGTTGGGGCATTGGAGGCCTGGCTGTAGCAGTCCTAAGGTAAGCAGGTACAGGTTGCATGGGGAAGCTCCACCCACCCCACCCCCAACGCCCCAGCTTTATTTTTATGCCTGTGCCTCATCCCACCTTGTATAACCAGACTGTGGGGCAAAGTCGGTGGGTTCTTGACTGGGGGTTATTTTGGGATAGGGCTTATATTAGGTGCACGGGTTAAAAAAATCAAACTAGGGCTTATTTTTCAAGATAGAGCTTGCATTTGGGGAAACACGGTACTTATAAACTTTTAGCTGTTCTAACTTGTCAAACAAGGACATAGACTAACAACCATATCAGAGATAATCTTCTGCCAACTGACTAAAAAATAGATTCTGCATCTAAACATCACTGAAAATAATTTTTCCCATTTTTATAACTTGCATATTATTTCTTTTCTTTTCCAATCCTTTTTTTTTTTTTTTAAACAGAGCCTCCTCAGGACAATGGTGGTTCAGAAATCCTAAATTATCTGTTAGAAATTTCAGAAGGAAGCTGTGAAGGTAAATTCGATTTGTAAACAGTCTGGTTTCTTTAATTACGCATGATGTTCATAAGAAAATCTAACTGCAGATAAGAAAAGTGTCACTACTCTCAAAACCTTCATATCAAGTAGCTGCAAATTTCTCAGTTGAATTTATATGATTGCAGTGATTCTTCACCATTCTCAAAGGTTTGATTAATTTATCATTAAATAAAAATGGTAAAGTAATCAAAATGGAAATCTGTAATCCAGATGTAGAGACCACATTTTTAAAAGTTAATATGACTTGCTGAACTGTAATAGTTAATTATAGTTGCCTATTAAAATCATATAGGACTGATAAAATTCCAGGCAAATCTAAATTTTTTTTTTTTTTTTACAAACTGCAACATACAATTACAAACAGTTATATTTACTTAAATGTGCATCTAATGTAGAACCGTGCTTTGCGAAATGAAAACTATCATTAGCAATGATGAGTTAATTTCAAAATAGGATTCATTTTTATTGAGATTCAGGTTTTTTTGGTCAACTTTCCTAATTAATTGAAAACTTGGTCTCGCCAAAACCTTTTGTATTTAGCAAATACCAATCCAGCAGTTAAGCAAAACTCTCTAATCCAGCTTTCAACTAGTGAAAGGGCCTGATTGAATGGGAAGGATCTGATTGAAAGGATCATAGGCCAATTTCTTCCCATAAAGGAGCTATTGCCACAAATCACTGCAAAGGCAGGGTCTTAAATGAAATCTAAATAGGATCTTAACAGCAGTTTATCACTGGCCTGAGTGAGTCCAATTAACCTTACAGCAAATCAATGGGAAGTTGCATATAGAGGACCTGCTATGGAATGTACGTGTGCATACTTGAAGCCAGCCACTTTGTACAAGCTCCGGGCATGCTGTATTAGCACTGGTGGACACAGTCAGGTAAGAAGTAAATGAACAGCAATGGGTACTATTCCGGGGTGGACTGCTGTGGGTTTGCAGGGGTTTGGGAGACCCCCTAGCTAAGAATCTTTGCAGTTCAGAAAACCCCCAAATCCCACTCATGGCTGGCCCCACCCACACTGCCCCGCCCCTTTCAGGAATCCCCACATGGCCCGTTTTGGATGCAGGTAAGTACAAGGTGTGTGCAGAGGCTTGGGGAGAATGAAAAACGAGCCTTCCAGAAGTTCAGGAAGGCCAGAAATCGGCCCGTTTCTGGCTTCCAGAGAGCCTCTGGAGCCCAAGGAGGTCACAAATGCCTCTCCCGCCATAGTGCAAGAGGCCGATTAGGCAAAGCCCACCATGGCCATGCCCATCCAGCAACCAGACAGAGAACCCTTTGCTAAAAAATGTTGAAGCCCACCCCTGGTACTATTTCTTTTCTGTTCATTCTACCATACTTTCCAACTTTTGTAGAGCTGATCTCGTATTTTATTTTATTTTTCCTAAGTACAGGTGTTCTTGGTCATGAACCTGTCATGTTGTATAGTTTTCTGTAAAGTTTTGAATGTAGTTTGCATAGTGCCACACCTCAAATGACGATGAGGTGTATATTTTCAGCTGCTATTTTATGCTGTGTTGTGTTGCAAGTAATCTTCATAATTTGCTTAATGATAATAATTGGGACTGGGCATGTCCATTACTAAGCAACACAATCATAAAGGACAATCTCATGTGACTGGCTTGCTTAGCAATGACAGTTCCAGTCATGATTAAGGTTATATAAAGAGAGGAAGGCTTATCTAGTAGTAATTTGGCATTAATAACAGAAGGTTCCTCTTAAAACATTGTTATATTTTGCACAAGGCTGTGCTATAATTCGTCCCTTAAAGTTCATTAACAACTTTCAGACTGAGTTTGTACTGTCTCAAATTCTGACCTATATCAAACTATATGCATTGTTTGATTTCTTAAAAACACAGTACCCATTTGCTAGTGAGGTTGAGGGAACAGTTAGACACTTTAGCCTCCTGAAGTACTGCGAATTTCCTGAAGCATATTTTATCTCTGATGTGCATTGCCATTTTTCCATTCTTTCTGGATTGTTAAATCCAAACATTTGGTTTGCCATGTGAAAAACAAAATTGCATAAAGGCTGTATTCCTGAGGTGGTATTCAGCAGGTTCTGACCAGTTCTGGAGAACCGGTAGTGGAAATTTTGAATAGTTTGGAGAACCGACAAATACCACCTCTGACTGGAGATTTTACAGTATCCTTCCTCTGCCACGCTCACCAAGCCACGCCCACAGAACCGGTAGTAAAAAATAATTGAATCCCACCACTGCTGTGTTCACACAACATACTGAACTGCAAGTTATCCAATCCCATTTTAGCATAGTGAATGGTGTGAAGTTGTCCTTTTTTGCTTGTTCAAGATTTAGGGAAACTTGGATTAATTGCATGAACCAAGGTTAAATTAACCATGGGTAAAGCCAATAAGGTGCCTAGTGCTGAACTAAAATAGATTATAGCTACTGTGAATTTAGAACAAGTAAATTTCAATGATAGCAAGATAGGTTTATTTTTGCTTTTTTGTCTTTTTCTAGTGTTCTGAAAATTTACTTGTTCGTACGCTAAGCATTGCTCCAGACCAGTGTCAACCACCTAGAGTGCTTGGAAAACCAAAGCATAAAGAAATACAATTGCAGTGGGGTAAGTTATTAGGATTTGAAATTTAATTTCCTTCTTCAATGGGGCGTAGTATCCACCCCTCAGTGTGACTGCAGGGTCCCACATCAAACTGCAGACCATAAAGCGACCAGCTGTAAGCTGAGGTCATATCACCAGTCCAGTATCTGATTTTTTAAAAATAAACAGTGCTGTGCTTAAATGGTGTTAGATGGTCTATATTGGTATTTGAACACAGATCTTTTTAACATTTATATTTTATTGTGTTTTGCTAATCTAGATGGAATGTTAATATATATTGCTAATCCATGTATGATATGCCGTATGCTGAATAAATAAATCTTTCTTCAAAATTTACGTGTGCATGTCAAGGATGTAAGCTTCTGGGTAAAGCTACCTTTTGCAGTTGACTGATAGTAATGTTGTCAATGCCAAAGATAATAGAATAACAGAGTTGGCAGGGAATTTGGAGGTCTTCTAGTCCAACCCCCTGTTCAAGGAGGAAACCCTATACCCGTGATGGCGAACCTCTGGCAGGTGTTCCACATGTGGCACACAGAGCCATTTATGCTGGAATGCGAGCCACAGGCACCTCACAGCTGACTTTCAACTGCACCTCACAGCTGACTTTCAACTGGTGTGAGGCCTTCTTTGGCCTCCCAGAGGCTGAAAAGGTGCCTTTCAACACTTCCTGAGTGACGAAACGGGGCTATTCGGCCTGCAGAGGCTCTTTTCAAGCCTCTGGGAAGCCAAAAAAGGCCTCAAACCAGCCAAAAATCAGCTGTGAAGTGCAGTGCAGGTGAGGGAGTGAGGGGCAGTGGTGGGGGGCCATTGAGGCCATTGGGAGGATTGTGTGCACATGTGCAGGGGGTGTGGGGCGTGGCATTGCCTTCTGGGTGCTGGCGTGTGAGCACACACGCACCAGTGTGCGCGCACAATTTTTGACACAGGAGCCCCAAAAGGTTAGCCACCACTGCCCTATACCATTTCAGGCAAATAACAGTCCAATCTCTTCTTTAAAAGACCTCCAATGTTGGAACACCCACAATTTAGAAAATGCATAGTTAAGAGAAAGTAATTTTGTCTAAGTAATAGTACCAGCTTCCTTACAATTTTATTAATTGTCTCAACATCTCTTTCCAGATGCTCCCCCTGTATCAGAAAGCAGCAGTCATATCTCAGCATACAGCATAGAAATGACTGGACCTGAAGAGGTGGCCACAGAGATTTATCATGGTCCAGACCTTGAATGTACTGTCAGCAATCTTCTGCCTGGAACAACGTATCAGTTCAGAGTGAGGGCTTTGAATGATGGAGGGGTAAGAAATCTCCACTCCAAAATATTGCCTATAAAAGCTAAACAATATTTGAAGAGGGCCGTTGTTGAACCCTTCTCCTAAAAAAAGTTTGGCTACTCCAATCTTACACAATAGGTATCCAGTGTTAATTTGCCTGCATTTGGGGGCCATCATAAATGCTGGGAATCACCCTATCTGTGGAGGAATGAATTCTCCAGGAGCAGTTCAATTTGTGGCATATCCACTGTGAAAGGAATAGAACATCTTCCATGTTAATAGAAAACTAGCCCAGTGATGAAATGTTGAAGTAGAAGAGGAGAGATTTGTGTGTCTGAAATTGTAGAATTACAGTACTGTTTATTAGAAAAGTGTTTGAAAACAGACCATGTTCACTGATCTGCATGAACCTTTTGGGTGGTTTGGGCTTTTTCCCTAATCAAGAATCAAATAAATACATATTTATTTATTCACAGTCCATCTGAAGAACATCAAGAACGTATTATTATACTGTACCTGCCTAAATCCTTCTACTATAAGTAACGTGTGCATGAGTTTTCCTGTTTTTCTTTTAGTATGGGACCTACTCTGAAGCTGCAAAAATTACCACACTGGCTGGACCTCCAGGGCAGTGTAAAGCACCTTGTCTTACCTTCCTTTCAGATTCAAGTGTACTTGCGAGTTGGGAGGTAAGAGAAAATAGTTCTTTGGGCTTCTATCAAACCTCCATTCAAATTAATGGGGATTAGGGCTCCCTAAAGAGACAATTAATTGGTGGAATCATTACCTTAAATTATCCATTGTTCTGTCCTCACTACATGTTAAGTCTGTGTGCAGCTCGACATGCATCTAAATCCACTGATCCTCCAATAAAACAGACCGTATGGGTAGATCTGGATGCTTTATTGAAAAAACAGGCTATGGTGAAACTGGGGAAAATAGGGATACATATTAATTGTTATGTTCAGCAGTAACTTAATACTATCTATCTTGTATCTGATTCTCATTGTATGTATGTATGGGGGGCGGAATCCTGGAAATTTATAAGATGGAAGGCATAAGGAACAAAGCTGTTACAGAATCTAGTAGTCCTGCTATAAATACTTCAAAATCTCCTCCCAGAGTGTTTTAATAATAAGAGGTTTAGTAACTCACTTTAGTAATAAGAAGTAAGTTTAGTAATAAGAAGGATATGGAGAATCCAGGGCTAATCTAGTCTCAAAATAAATGATGTTCCAAAGTATGGGTGCCATAGCAGGAAAGAGTTTCCTTCTAGCCCTCACCAGCCAACACTGCCCAGCCATCAGTGCCCAAAACACACTGTTCCTGCTAGATTGGGTAAGATGGCTAGAAACAATTGGGGAAAGACAGACAGTCTCATAAATAACCTCCGAAACCATGAAGATGACAACTCTCACTTTGAGTTGCACCCAGAAGCACATCAGAAGCCAATATAGCTCACAGAGCCACCACTCTGTTACACAGACCAAGTAACTGGCACTAGTAATTGCCTGTACCATTACATTTTATACCAGTTGAAGTTTCTGAATACTCTTCAAGGGCAGCCCCACATGAAGCACATTGCAGTAGTCCAATCTGAAGGATCTTGCTTGCGAGGTTCCCAAGTTACCTACTATGAGAAGAGAATCCTGGTTTTGGGGTTTGAATTAGGAGAGATTTTTCTTGTATCCCTATGAAACTTCAGCCACGTTTCTTCATGTATTTAGTAAATAAAAAAATGAAGTACTTGAATGTCACTGCCTAAAGTGCAGCACTTGCTTAAAAGCTGTTCAATCTGCCAAACCCAATGCATTTTGGTTCTAACATTCGCTTCAACTTAGCTGAAAAATTGTAGGAAGATCATTTTGAGCATTTCCTGTTTGTGAAGGCATACAGCCGATGTTTTTTAGAAGATGGAAAACAACATCTAGGGCTGATTGGTAAGATTCTAATGTTGCTGTTGCATTTTCAGAATGAGTACCAAAAAATACTATTTAGAAAAGTTGAAATGGATTGGCATCAATCTTTTAATGACGATAATCCACATTCAGTTGTTATTTTCTATTCACGTGGCCTGCTGAAAGTTCAGTATTTATTTGTAGAATTCAAGAGGAAAATCTTGCCCACAAAGAGCCATTGGATGTTTTCTAATCCATCATTTGAGACACTTTACATCAAGTGGTCCCTTTATTAAATCGTTTACTGCAAATATTTCTGGACCCTCAAACCAATGTTCCATTTTGTTGAGCTCTTTCTCCAATACTATCAAGGCATAGGAGTTCACAAATGGCAAATACAAAGAATGCTAAAAGAGAGGAAGAAAGGCAGACCAAGCAGATGAGCTGTCTTAACTGTATAGTAGAATAGAATAGAACAGAATTTTATTGTCATTTTAAATATACACTAATCAGCATACATTAACATGAAATGTTATTGCATTCAGCTCTCAAAGGATAATCATTATGCATATACCCACATATACACAAATATATGACACAGAGAAACATTACATTCTAGTTCAAATATATACATATACATGGCAGGTGCGGGGAAGAATCCTGAGAATTTACAAGACCAAAACTATTCGTTCTGGTTTTGTAGGACCTTTAGCATGGAATAAAGCTCAGGTTCATTGAATATTCAGCTGTAAGTTGAGGACTAGCTGTAAGAGTTGATTTGCGAAATGCATATTTAACTTTTCTATTCACTAAGAAACATAGTCAATAAGCACCAAATTTCCTTTTATCACATTTGCTCAAATTGGTGCCTTCAATATATCCCAACTGCAACATATCTTTATGAAAGGCTTCTCTCAACTAATCCTGGACAATTTTCAGATTCAGTTACAATTCAATAAATTAGCCCCAGTTACTTAGACCTCTGCTTCTACTACTGAATGTCTTCTCTCTGAGATTTCTTCTCTTGACAGTTGATCTCGGTATTAAAGAAGAGGCCTTGATGTTCTATGTGACTCAGATACGGATTGTCCATTTTTATATATAAAGCAGAAACATCTCTTGGGGCTCAGATATGATGCAAACTTCTGTTTGCTTTCCAGAGTCCTGAGAGTTTTGGTGCTGACATCTCAGAATACAGACTGGAGTGGGGAGAAGACAAGGAGAATTTAGAACTAATATATACCGGCACTGCCAACTCCTTTGAAATCCAACAACTTTCAGCCGCAGCACATTATTTCTGTAGACTACAGGTAAGTCAAGACAATTTACAGCTTACGGCTATATATAAATCAAGATTAGAATATAAGTTTCTGCTTTCCTCATCACCTTACTGTAAAAGTCTGTAGAGATTCCCGGTCATGGTTGTCCCAAAGGTGCCCTTTTCCAAGAGGCAACTGGACTTTCTGTTTTTTTTTTTCCTTTTCTTTGAAGACATTTCGCTTCTCATCCAAGAAGCTTCTTCAACTCTGACTGGATGGTGGGACGGTCCACCCCAAGGATAAAACACCCAGGCAGCAACTGAGCAATGTGGTATATGCAGTACGATGCAGGGAGCCATGTATTTGTTCTCCTATGTTGTGTCATGCGTTTATAAAGTGGTGGTTTCACTTCCCCAATGTACAGATCTGCACTAGATTCGGCACTTCATCTGCATTTGAAAGACACAGGCCATTCTTTTGAAGACAGCAAAGTCCATATTTTGTGCAGAGAGGGCTGCTGGTTTGAAAGAGGGGTTAAACAGGCCATTTATGTCAAAATTGGAACAGCGCTCTCTCAACAGAGGGGGAGGGATATGACATCATCTACCTCCAAACTACAACACAGTCCTTTCAACAGTTCTAAGAAGGCTCCATACCAATTTGCACCACCCAGGTGACCTTGACAACAAGATAAACCTCCAGGTGGCCTCAACAACCCTCTGAGAGAATGCAAATGACCGGCTGTCTGCAATGAGTGTAAATCCTTCCATTCCCATCCTTCTTGGATGAAAAGTGAAAGATCTTCAAAAAAACAACAACCAGAAAGTCCTGTTGCCTTTTGAAAAAAAAAACACCTTTAGGGCTTACTGTAAAAGGTGACATTTTTAGAGAAACAAGCAGAGTTAGGTAATAGTTGCAAGCAGCTTTCATTCCAGTGAGTGATTGGATTGCCACTCACACAGCCTGGTTGCAAATAGGCCACGGCCTGGGAATGTGCCACAACCCAAACATTGGGAACCCTTGATCTAGATCTTTGTCTCTCTATAGCTCTGACTTCCAAGTATGTGGCTAGTTTGTGGGATAATGAAATCCATCCTCTATTTGTTTCCCAGGCAATAAACCAGGCAGGAGCAGGATCATACAGTGACCTGGTATCTTGCAGAGCCCCAGCATCTGTTCCTGAGGCTGTGACCACCCTCTATGTATCAGAGGATGAGCACCTGGATGCCTGTCCAATGCCTGTCGTATGCCTCATATTGAACTGGGAGGAACCGTGCAATAATGGATCTGAGATTGTATCTTACAATATTGAACTGGGAGATAGTATTCTATCAGTGGGTAAAGTCACAACTTACGTAATTGAGGACCTGCCTCCAGAAACCACATTCCGGTAAGTGTTACTGCAAAGTGTTAACTTCAGCAAAAATCTAAAATGTTTCTTTCTCCAATCTTTATAGGACATAACCAAGAGCTGGAAGATGTTTAGAAGGCATAATTCAGATCTTTCTGAAGTCCTTGGAGTCCCTATGTCTTTCCTCAGAAACCGTTATAAGACAAACTTAAAATTTATCCAGTGGTAGTATACTGTTGTGGTTTGTCAACTGCCAGCTCTGCTGCCAGTCGAGTCAGAGGAGTTGGAGGAGGTGCCTGGGTTACCATCGGAGGCCTGAGGAAGGCTCTGAGGAGCAGGAGGTCTCAGAGCCAGATGCAGAACAGGAGCCATCTACTCACACTCAGGTGGAGAAACAGCTGTTTTCGGGGCCTGAGATGAGCGAGGGGAAGAAACAGCTAGGGCATGTCCCAGATATGCGTATGTGGAGAAGTGCGGAGAGGAGAGCAATGCAGGACTGAGGGCCAGCTATCCAGGAGGATGTTAAAAAGAAGGAGGATGTTTAAATGAAGGAGGATGTTAATAAAGCCCCCACCCCACCCCCCCGCTGGGATATAAGGAGGAGGGGTGTAGGAGGAGTTTCCTCTGGTGTATTCCTTGCCAGGATTCCTTGCCACTACATACCTTGGTCAGGACTCTTTGTGTTGGGATTGAAGTGCTAATTGAGGCTACCTGAAGGGAACTCAGAGACTGCTATGACTTGCAAATCACCTAAGGATGTGTGACCTGGAGCTTTGTCAGTGAATGCTTTGTATTTCTGCCTTTCTAAATGAAAGGGAGTTTCTCCTCACGAATAGGCTGTTGAGTGGGGCTCGCGAAGGCTGGATCAGAACATATACAACTTTTGATATGAGCTCTCAGACTAGAAAGTTACCCACTTTGCAAATCCAGGGGAGGCTTCATGAATTAACTACCCAAATGTGTAAATATTTCAGTATATATTCTTGCAGTTTCTGCCTCCTGGTGGTCAAATAATGTATAAAATCACATAAATGTTTCATCTGAATAAGATAATTGTAGCCACTGAGCTACAGCAGCGTTTAATTGTCATCTTCTTCACTGAGTAATAAGAGGAAGTTACATCTGTCACAGATAAAATCTAGAGAGCAGAATCTGCATTGTCACAAGATACCACAAGATTGTATCTTGGTTTTGATGCATAGTGATGGCTTTTTCTCAGCACGGAGCTCTTACAGGTCCATCCTTACTTTGACCATAACAGTCAAATACAGAAATCTGCAAAAGTTTTAAAAGTCGCAAAGAGAAATATTTTGGACAATACTGGTTATCATCTCATCTTAAATGCTGTCCAATCAGGTTCCAAAAACCAAAAAAAAAAAGTCATGTGAGGTTCTTCTAGCCGTTTCCTTTATTGTTCCTTGCCTATAGACAGAAATCTTGCCAAACTAAAGCAGACTACTACTTCTACTACTGCACCATAAAACATGTGGGAGCTATTAAAAAGGAGCTGTCTTCACCCTCTTTCTCCCACATAAACTATGATGCCTCTTACTCTTTGGAATGGAGCCTCTCCCGCCCAGGAAATCAAGACTACCTTCCACCACAGTCCTTTTTCAGTTCTTCTAATCCATCTCCGCCTTTTCTGTTTCTTCTTTCTATTCTCCTCTCCAAACCTTATATGATACTGACTCTGTCCTTTTTTGGCTTTTTCTTTAATTTGGGGTGTATGATAGAGCAAAGCTTCTGCCCGTCTTCTTTTACTCCAGGCCTCCAAAGAAAGAAAAGGGAGCATAGCGAAGGATCTCTGCTAAATTTCGTGGATGTGCGTCTGTGATTTTTTAAAGTATATGGTGCTAAGTTTGCAATCCCTCCAACTTGTGGGTACCAACATTTGTGCCAGGCCTTGTGTGGTAATTCTATTTTTTAAAAAATCCTACTTTTATTAATTATATAAATAACTGAAGGCCATGAATATAGCCTATACTGGTTCTTCCTCCTATGTTCCCCACAACAACCCTGTGAGCTGGGTTGGCCTGACAGAGAATGACTGGCCCAAAGTCACCCAGCTGGCTTTCATGCCTAAGGTGGGACTAGAACTCATAGTCTACAGATGATAGGCCCAAAGTCACCCAGCTGGCTTTCATGCCTAAGGCAGGACTAGAACTCATAGTCTACTAATGATAGGCTCAAGTCATCTAGCTGGATTTCATGCTTAAGATGGGACTAGAATCATAGTACCCTGGTTTCTAGACTGGTGCCTTAAGCACTAGACCTGTGATGGCGAACCTATGGAACATGTGCCACAGGTGGCATGCAGAGCTGGTCTTAGGATCTCTGCCACGCATGCAGGGGGTGGGGCGCATGTACAGGAGCGGGGCAACTGCACGGGGCAGGGCACATGCATGGGACATATGCATGGGGGATGCTCACACATGTGCGGGGGGGCGCATGCACAGGAGATGTGTGTACATGCATGGGGATATGTGTGCATATGTGGAACACATGCGCGGGGGCAGGGCACATGCACAGGGATGCATACACATTGCATTTTGGGGATGCACACACATGCTTTGACCCCTCAGTGCCGAAAAGGTTAGCCATCACTGGACTAGACCAAACTGGCTCTCACAACTAGCATTACTTGGCAGAGAGAGAAAACCCTCTCATTTGAAAGATAGACCTCTAAGAACAAACTGCTGTAATCAACTTCACACAAACGTGAGATTGTCATCATGGGTGTTGCTTTCACATCTGGGTAAATGTATATTGTGGCATTTTCATGATGACCTCATTACACACTGTTGTTTGACTCCCTGTAGGTGCTTTTAATCTTTTCACCCTCGGCTTCAACAGCTTCAGTCTGTGCCCTGAGGAACAGTGGATTTCTATTGCTTAGCGTATGACTGATGCTATTTTGCTATGCAACTGCTTAGGCTGCAGAAAAAATAATAATTCTGCTAAGTAGAAATAACCATCTCATCCCCCATAATAAATCTGTTGATGTTTTCCATTCATATCCTTCCTTAATTACCTTTTTTCCCTCTGTGTTTTGAACTCATACTTTGATTGAGGATATCTGCAAACAATGCAGATTTTTCATTTTTTTTACTTTGCATTACTAACCATTAAACTAATTAGAGTATATGTTAGAAATAATAGAAAACAATTAAAGGTTTCCAAACTAGAATGATGAGCATAATCAGTAATATAATAGAGTCATTTTTAAGTCTTGGGTAGTAATTATTAAATGTGCATATTAATTCTGTTAATGGGCCTGTGGAGATAAATAACTGAATTTATAATTCTTTGTTTCTTTGGACTTTTGAGAAATTAATTTAGGAATTAATATAGATAAAGGATCAACTAGCATACATAACTCTAAAAATCTAAAGTAATTCAAAGTCATTTTCTTTTCAGACAGCATTATAATAGTGTCTCAATTCAAATTATTGCTAAAAGCAGCAGAGAGCAAAAAACTGCATTATTCCTGCACTGTTGTTAGTTACTGTTATAAGTATGGTTAATTAAACTCTAAGATATTTATCAGGGTTGAATCAAGTATAAGTCCAATAAGATGAGACTGGGAACTTGGAAGTAATAATATTGAGAAATAATATTTTCACAATAACACATTAAGTGCACTGGGATGTAAATATTTTTCTTTCATCCAATTCTGTTGCTCTCCAGATGGGATCACAGAATCATCAAGACTAGAGCATAACCCAGTAAGGCTGTATATTTTCCTGGTTGAATAAATAGCATTACAGTTATTTGAAGAATTTCAAGAGATCTGCTGAGATCTTAGTAGGATAGATAAATAACATGAAAATAGGATACTGTATCTGGGTTACAAGAATCCTAGAAGGTCCCTAAATGACCACTAGATGGCAGCAAGGAAGGGTTTTTTTTTTTCATATTGCCACTTAGTGGTTCTGAAGATTTTGCAACCCAAATAAAATTATCTTAAACATAAACATAGCATTCTAGTAAAGATTAGGTATATCATTATCTCTAAATGTGACTTTTTAAGTGAATAGTACTGTTCTTTGGGGTTTCCAGAGACTGTCTAGGATAGCATTTCTCAAATTTGGGAACTTTAAGATGAATGAAATTTCCCAGCTAGAAATCTTAAGTTTTCTGGCTGGGAAATTAAAGTCCACACATCTGAAAGTTGCTGAGGCTAACACTGGTCCACAAGTCCAATGAAAAGGAGCTGTCTAGGGTTGTACAGGACTGTTTGTATTTTATGTCATACTGAATTTTAAACCTAGTTTCAACTTAAATATACCATTTTATACTTCTAATTCTTGCTTGTTAAAGGAAGTAATTCAGTTGCACCTATCTTGTAAGGGGAATGGATGCAATCTTCAGCTACAAGCTGATGTTAAATCTGAAATGGGAAGAAGGCAACTTTCCCTTTTGACTTAATCAATTATTTGGCTTAAGCAGATAATCTGTTGGGAAAAATGTTTAGAGGGTGTCAGAGGTAACTGTTCACTTCATCAGCCCTAATATGCTCGAAATGCAACATAAATGCTCAAGGCTTGGAGGAAAAAATAAAATAAATGCCCTGACTTACATGAATTATGCCAATTTTGTATTTTTATTCAACTTGAATAGGTGTTTACTGTTTTTGTACTGATGTATTCTAATTCTGTCACCCCAGTTCTCTTACACGTGAAAACCCCAACAATTACTATAAAACAGGTCTTCCAGTTTGAGCTTCTTCGGTGACAGACCGAAACCACGTCTCTGTGCGGTTTCGATCCGTGCTCGCCACTGGAGTGCCCTGAGCTGGCTGGTTTCGGGGCTAAGCCACCCCATAGAGGTGGTGACGAAGGGGGAGACTGCCTGCAGGATTGAGGAGAGCCGCATCTCTCCTCCCCAGCTGGCCATTACTCCCTTTCCCGAAGGCGGTTGTAGCGGTGGTCAGAAATGGCCACCACAAAGAAGAATTTGACTGGAAAAGAATGTGCAGGAGGAAGATAAGAAGAGAAAGTTTTGGTCAACTGGGTCAAACAGCAAAAGCAACAAATAAGGAATTGGAATTCAAACTATTAAAAAGAAACAATAACATTGTTCCCTAAGAAGATTTTTAAGCTGCGAACGACAGAGAAAAAGGAAAATACTTGGTTTTTTTTTTCTCCTTTTCCTATATTGACAGCTAAGAGATTTAAGCAAGAAATTGGAAAAAAATCAACTTTGACATTAATAGGCATTTAATGCTGAAAATAAAAAGTCAAAGGGATAATAAAGATTTCTGGATAATTAAAAGCTTTTGAAAACAGGAAAGGAGAGAAAAAGAATAAAAGGGCAGGATCTGGAAGGGAGGAGACTGCCTGGAATTAAAAAGAACTTACAGCAAAATCTCAACAAGACTTCCAAAAGATACATCTTAACTGAAACATCGCAACAAAATAGTAAAACCCCAGGAAGAGACAGTGGAAAAAGAAATAAGAAGAAACAGCTTGGGACTATTTGGATTACTTGGTGATCTCTGGATTCCTGGTTATTGTATTTGAATGACTAAAATCAATCGGGTGGTTGTTTAAAACTCTTTAAAATGGCTCCACTCTTAGAAGAACTGAAAATGGAACTTAAAAAGTACAAAGAAGATGCACAAGAAGGGAGAGGTGCTTTTGGCTTTGTATTTCAGTTCTTAGAAATGGAGATTTGGAACTATGAGAAACAACAAGAAATGCCTGCAGAACAAGAAGATTGTGACAAAGAAGACATCTTTAATGAACAAGTAATCTTAGGTGGGGGGGGGAAAGGAAAGGGGGGAAAGAGAATGGAAAGTTTAAGATTGGGAAAAACAACCCCAAAAAAGAATAGAGTGAAAAATAAGTATAAAATCAGAAAGCAACAGAAGAGGGAAATGCAGAAGAGAGAATTAGAAGTAGAGACACAAGGCGGTAAAAGGGGGAGGGAGAAGATGAGAGGGAAGAAAGAAAGGAAAAGAAGTTATAAATGACAGAAACAAAATATAGAGAAACAGGGCCTATTTAGAGATAATGGGTGAAAATCTAATTGAAAAAGGGATTCTGCAAAGTCCATAAGATAATATTGTTATATTAGAAATAGAAATAATTTCAGAAAATATGAAACAATGTATGATTAAAATGTTTGATAAAATAGTTATTGTAATTTAGTGGGATGTTTGTTAATAAATAAATGTAACAAAATAAATATTTGATGATTTATAAAACATGTGAAGAGAAATAAGAGAAAAATTAATTATGGAGATTATACGTGTCTTTAAGGAAGTATGATATTTAATTGCAAAGAAATGTTAAAGATGTTAAGACTTTAATGAATATTAATGATAGAACTGAATTGGAATGGAATGAGGGTTTTAATTACATATATTTATAATCCTTTTTTTTTAAAGAATATAGTGTGTATTATTAGAATGTACCAAGCAGAATTCGATTGGAAGTTATGTATTATGTATTATATTGAATGTCACAACCTTAAGGTATATATCGAAGTTTAAATAAGAGTTGAATGGATAAAATTAAAAGATATAAAGGTGTCATACTCCAATTAGTAACTACAGGAGAAAATTTGTTTAATGAGAAAAGATAATATGAAATTGAAACAGAACAGACAAAAGTATAAAAATAATGATTTGAACTGAGATGAGATAATCAAAATAAAAGTGAGAAAATTAAAAGAGGGGAAAAACTATATAGAAAATGCAAAATAGTAATAAGATATGGAATAGAAAACAAAAATGAGCATGAAATTGAGTTTGTGTCTGTATAAAGAAGTTCAACCCGGGACCATGCTATTTTCAAAAAAGATGTTTTACTTGTATTTTGTATATGTGAAAACCCAAATAAAACGTTATTAAAAAGCAATTACTATAAAACAAACATCGCAAAGATAATCTAAAAGGCAATTCCACCATGGTAAAAGAAATGAAACTTCCCTTTAAGTGGTTTTCTCAGGTGTTGTTTTAAAAAGGTTCTTATTTTTTTCTGCAAAGTGAAAAACCTCAAAAACGTGACCACATTTGCATGAAGCTGCCTTTGACTTTTAATTTGTTCTGATGACTTTTCAAAGCAACCAGCATTTTCCTATTGCACCTGTCAGGGAATTTTGCACAGAGTATGAACCGATAAGTCCTGTGTATTTATGGCAGCCTTTCTGAAGAACCATTAGAATGTTCAATTAATGTTGCACAAATAATAACTAAGGAGAGCTGTGTGACCTTGTCAGTACAAAGGAGCATCAAACAAACTCCTTTGGTGCTGCTTCATAGGAGTTGATGGTTTGGCTGTTGTTTTTTAAAGGCAGAAAATATTTAATTAGGTTATTAATCAGTAGTACAGAGCTGGTTTGGTTTCAAACGTCCTACTATGCAATGTGTTGGAGGAACTGTTCATGTTGCTTTTGAGCAGATGTGTTTGGGCTGGTTGTGTTAATACCCTTTTTCAGGTAGTCCAGGCAAGAAGCACAACCATCAATAATAATAACACTTTATTGTAAGTTTGCCTTAACGCATTTCTTCTTTCCTCTCATTTTAGTCTCCAGAAAACTACACAAACAGACCCTTCTCCTTCTGTGATTTCTTGTACATGACTGTTATCCTGTCTGACTCTTCCTGTGTCTTTTGTTTCTTGTCTGAAGGTCATTTCCTCATACTATTACAAGAGCAAAAAACAAACTCTTTAAGTAGCAGTTGCTGTCGTGCCTATATAATGGGACAGTTTTGGGTTATGGAGAATATACACAGTATATTCTTTGTTCCTACCTGAACCTTTTAAAATTTTGTACTTTAGAAAAGCTGAAAATTCTTGTTGACTGAGAGCAGAAAAAGTAGCCCTGTAATGGCGAACTATGCCATGCATGCTAGAGGTGGCACGCAAAGCCGTCACCCCAGCTCCGCCTCCACTGCACATGTGCGCATGCCTCCCGCCGGCCAGCTGGTCTTCAGGTCTCTGCCGTGCATGCATGGGGGGGCATGTGCATATCCGCAAGGGGTGGACCACCTCCACGGGGTGGGGCTCATCTGCAGGGGGTAGAACACATGCACAGGAGTGGGGCACATATGCAGGGGGTGAGGTGCATGCACGGGACAGAGCCAATGCACGGGGGACGTGCAGACATTGCATTTTGGAGGTTTGTGCGCATGTGCATTCATGTGCACACATGCTCACTTTGGGCACTCAGTGCCGAAAAGGTTAGCCATCACTGGACTAGCCAAACTTTCAGTAAGAGGTAATGTGTGTGTATATCCCCACACTCATGGACACACAAATGTGTTTGTGTGTGTGTGTGTGTATGTGTGTATATATACACACACACTTATACATGTGTATACAGATAGTCCTCAACATACAACTACAATTGAGCCCAAAATTTCTATTGCTAAGTGAGACAGTCATTAAGTGAATTTTGCCCCATTTAACAACCTTTCTTGTCACAGTTGTTAAGTGAATCACTCCAATTGTTAGGTTAGCAACTGAGTTGCTAAGTGAATCTGACTTTCCCATTGACTTTGCTTGTCAGATCACATGATCCCAGTTTTCTTTGTTTCATTTATATGGATACACACACATGCACGTGTGTGTGTGTGTGTGTGTGTGTGTGTGTGTGTGTATCTTTATGTGTAGCAACTGTATCTTTATGCAATGAATTACTGGCAGTGTCAATACTGTAGAACACGGGTGTTAAACTCGCTGTGTCACGTTGCTGTCATATGATGGTTCGTGACTTTTTCCCCTTCACGAGGTGGGCATGGCCTACGCATGATGCATTCGGGCCGCAGGACACCAGTTTGACACCCCTGCTATAGAGTGTGCACACATTAGTGAGAGTGATATTGAGAGTTGATAACATCAGAATTCTTCGTTAAAACTTGAGCAGGTCCATCAGAGTTGGAAGGATTATTATCATAGAATGTAAATTTCAACAGAGGAGGGATTGGTCTAACTTTTTCTCACCATCCATGAGTAAAAATTAGAAACGATCCTGTCTTTTGAAGGATCTGTGGTGAACTGATGCTGTTTATATACATGCATTTAAAACTGTGGCCGCCAATAGTCACCTGTTGATTTCCAGTACCATTTTTTGGCTACATAGAAATGCATGCTCAAATTACTCTGAATGTCTTTACAAGCTAGTATCATGTCCATTAAATTTAAAATGTTGTTTGCTGCGGTTTTTGAAAAAGCTGAACTTTCGGAGCTTTTACTCAACATAAAAATGTAGAAGGCAAGTTTTTAGGAATATAAAATTCCCTTCTGTAAACTGTAAGCCTTGTAAATTCCTTTCTTGTGTTTTTATCTTCTCCTGATCCATATTCTGAGTTAGTTCTAATGAACAAAGAATCTTCTTGTACAAATTTCAAAGAAACACCATAGTGAATATTAATGAATGTTAATAAAGAGACATAGAGAAAGAGAGGCAGGCAGGCAGGATTTGCATGAGAGTAGAATCAAGAAATAAGAATAATATACCAGAGTATTATTTAGGTTATCAGACTGTTCAGTCTGTACCAACTGGTACATTAAGTAAACCAGCCAACAGGCTGATTTATAGCAATAGACTTCAGCTTTTGTAATGCTGCTTTTTTGGTTTTAAAGAATCATTTCAGGCTAATTTTACAGAAATATTACATTTAATCGGCAGAGTAATTTCCATCCCAAGTGCTGGTCTTAGCTGTTTTTGTCCTATTCCTAGTACATTTTCTATGTGAAAAATTGGGTCACAGAATTCCACCTAAAAATAGAATCATTTCAAATCACACCGATTGTTTTTAAGCAGTGGTCTGAGTGTGCTTGGGATACTTTTAACATAAAATATTTGCTCCAAGAAAGACAATGATTTTGGTTTTGGTGTAATTCCAAATAGTTACGTCTAACATGAGAATGTTGTTTTATGTTCACTAATTATAATAATAAGTGAAATAGATATGATTTCAGGGACTAGGTTGGAAAGACCAAGATGACATATTCAGGGTCTTCCTTTCAAGTACATATAGTATAATTCTATAGTCTGCTCTGTCTTTATGGCTGCTTGGAAATCAGAAAACATTGTATAATCAAAAAGGGTATAAATATTAGGATGTCTGCCAGTGGTGCTTTTTTGGCGGGGGGTGGATATCTAACGATAATATCAGAGTGGTTTTTTGTTTTGTTTTTTTAGTTAGGGAACATTGTGATATGCTTCTTTTATGATCCCATAGTGACTTGCTAGTAAGATCTAGGTAGGTACTATTCTTTATTTTTTATCATATTTTATTTCTAAGGAGAAATTTCCTGACAGTTAGAACAATTAATTAGTAGAACAACTTGCCTTCAGAAGTTGTGAATGCTCCAACACTGGAAGTTTTTTTAAAGATGTTGGATAACCATTTGTCTGAAGCTGTGTAGGGTTTCCTGCTTAGGTAGGGGGTTGGACTAGAAGACCTCCAAGGTCCCTTCCAACTCTGTTATTCTATTCTATTTTACCATTGTTTTCCAGTTATAAGAACTGTGGTGGAGCAGTGGTTAGAATGCAGTACTATAGGGCAAACTCACTGCTCACTCCAGGAGTTCAATTCTGAGCAGCTCAAGGTTGAGTCAGTCCTTCATCCTTCTGAGGTTGATAAAATGAATACCAGATTGTTGGGGAAAATATTTTGACTCTATAAAACCACTTAGAAAAGGCTGTGAAGCACTGTGAAGTGGTATATAAGTCTAAGTTCTATTGCTGTTGCTATTCTCACCGGCTGAAGTTTGAGTCATCCATCCTTCCAAGTCGGTAAAATGAGGACCCAGATTGTTGGGGGAAATATGCTGACTTTATAAAAGAGCTTAGAGCGGCTGTAAAGTACTGTGAAGTGGTATACAGTATAAGTCTAAGTGCTGTTGCTATTGCTATAGCATTCATAATTTAGCTAGAATCTGGGAGAATGGGGGCTGTGTTGGTCTGCCATCTAAGAGAGGCTGATAAGCTATCTGTAGCAGCTTCCTTAACAAACCATGGAGTCACCAAACTAAGTGTAGAATAGCATTGATATCGAAGTATGAAACACATTTATAACTTCTATTCTGTCCACTTTAACCTTCTGTTCTTTCTTTGTCTCTTCCAATGACAGGATCCGGATTCAGGCCGTCAATGAAGTTGGACCTGGGCCTTTTAGCCACTTCATTGCAGCAAAGACCCAGTCGTTGCCACCTTTACCCCCTCGGTTAGAGTGTACTGCAGCAGGTCCCCAGAGCCTGAAATTGAAATGGGGAGAGAGCAGCTCCAGACAGCATGCTACTGATGACATGGTCTATCTCTTACAGATAGAGGACAAGAACAAGAGGTAAGAAATGCTAGAGTTTATTGCAGAAATCAAATCCAGAAAGCACACACAGATGACTGATTCAGCAGGATTCATTAACTTCTTTATATACATAATAATATATGAGTAAAATGTACAATACCAATAGTAGATTCTTCCAAAGTAACACAAGCAAAAACACAAGCAGCAGTTTCAGAGCTCAGAGCAGATTAGTTTCAGTTCCCAGCGCAGCACTTTGAGCTGCAGGGCCATGCCCATACTCCTTCAGTTTCAGTTTCTAATTCAGCTCTCATTGTTACCATGTCTCTGCCAGTTCATGAATATTCTGACAAGAAAGCATTAGCTTAGGTAGCACTGTTCATCTGGAAGCTATCCTTCTGTAAACGAGAACCAACCCAAACAGGCTTAGTTCTGGTTGTAGGAAAGGCTATGAGTATCTTCATGAATAAGCTGGTTGGTCTTATTTCATTAAATTCTTTCTGTTGACCCTTGGCAGTGAGAGAATAAATTGGAGATGGGGACACCCAGTGTTGTTAATACAGGTAGTCCTCAAATGTACTATCTCGCTTAGCAACTAAAACTTTGGGCTCAGCAGTAGCCACAGTTGAGCCCAAAATTTTAGTTGCTAAGCGAGATAGTTGCTGAGTGAATTTTGCCCCGTTTTACAACCTTTCTCGCCATGGTCAAGTGAAGCACTACAGGTGTTAAGTTACCGGTAGTAACATGACTGGAGATGTGGGGGGAGGAATACAACATCATATATCTCCAATCTACAACACAGTCCTTTCAAGAAGGCTCCACACCCATTTGCACTACTCAGGTGACCCTGATGACACAGATGGCTTTAATGACCCACAGATGTCCTTAATGACCCTCCAGGTGGCCTTAATGACCCGCTAAAAGAATGCAAATGATCCGCTGTCTGCAAGGAGTATAAATCCTTCCATTCCCCACCATCCAGTCATAGCTGAAGAAGCTTCTTGGATGAGAAGTGAAACGTCTTCAAAGAAAACACCAGAAAGCCCAGTTGCCTCTTGAAAAACCTTCTGTCAGCATTCCAGCAAACCTCCATTCCAATCAGTAACTCCCAAAGCAGGCATAATCTCAAAAGTACCTTTATTAGAAAGTACCTTTATTAGATTCCACACATCTGTGGAATCATGAAACCAAAAGTATCCTGGACTTCCCACAATGTCCCAAATTACAACCCATTTCTCTTTTTCCCATCATCACATCACATGGACCAATCACGATCCATCCCACTGTAAGATCCTTTTTCTCTGCTGCGCCACACTTAATAACCTTGAACTAATAAAAGAATGTTATTTTGTCTACTTAGAACTACTCAGTTGAAATCACCCCACTCCCACTTTCTCAGGCTATGTGACCGCGTGGAATATGGCTTCCAAAGCTGACAAGCTCCTTTGGGACAGGAAGACTGGTGTTCTCCTGCTTCCTGGTTGAAAGTAGCCTTCCTGCCCAATAGAATTTAAACATTTTCTTCCTAGATTTTGTCTGTATCCATTATTCAGAATTCATTTTTCTTTCCCCCACAATCTTCACACATAATGTACAGGTAACTATGGTTACAGCTATTGGGAAAGCACCAGGTTGCAAACTTGCTGAACGCACTATCATTTTACCATCACAGCCTGCCAAAGTTTTTAAAAGCAACAGGTGGTCAGAAAGCTGTGCTTACAGCAATTGCTCAATTTTGTTTTAAAGCAAACTGCTAAATACACACAGCATATATTGGGAAAAATAGAGTGTGTGTAAAATTTATTTGTTTTGCGTAGTGAGAGTTAGGGTGATCTTTGTAGGTGATAGATCAGGGAATCAACACATAATAGATGCTGGGTTTCTTGAATCCTGTTATTTACTCAACAGGAGAAAGTGTTTGACTGACTCTTGGTGTTCTCTCTGTATTTCTCTACATTTTAAAATCAGGTTGTGGGTCTTTGTTCATCTTCTAAATGTTCTCTGAGGGATTAAGAAGCTGTGTATCTCAATTGTTCTTGTAGTATTCATTTGTTTTGTTTGCTACCTTTATGGAAAAATGATTTCTGGAAAGACAGGGAACAATTAATTCCATAATTTGAATAAATTGATGGAACCCAGATCCACTCAGCCAGGGAAACCAATTCCCAAATTCTCAACAGGTGTGGCTTTTGGGCACACTGATTGGTACTATGGGAGTTGAAGTCAAGAATATTTGGAGAGCATCAACTTGAAGAAAGTGGTGTGGTGGCCTAGGGGTGGAGCTCTTGCCTCACAATCAGGAGGTTGTGAGTTTGATCCTAGGGAAAGGCAGGTATTTCTCTCTCTGGGCATGTTGAGATTATGTCTGCTGAGTATCAATCCACATTGGCGACAGGAAGGGCATCCAGCCAGTAAACAACTCCGCTCCATTCTGTTGCCCAGACTCTATCTTACAAGGGATTATGGGGTCATTAAAAGACGATGATGATAATCAACTTGAAGAAAGTAGCAATGGGTTTATCCAGGAAGAATTTAGCAATATATTAAAACAGGCTCCAGGCCATGGACCAGCATGTGTCCATAGCCAACCAGGAACCAGTCTGTTCAATTGAATAAAGCCCCATCTGTACACAGGCAGCATCCTGGGAGTGTGCAAAACCACACTCCCCTGGTCTGTGAAAAAACTACCTTCCATGGAACCAGTGGTTGGTTGCCAGAAGGTGGAAGAGTACTATATTAAAGGAGAAGAACTGAGAGATGGAATTAAATGAGATGGAATTAAATTGATGGGGTAAGAGAAACTCTCAATGTAAAAAAGCAAATTTGTTTTGAAATTAAAATTAATACAGTTGTCTGTTATGCCATAATAGCCCATCCAAATTCGGTAGCAATAAACCCTTGTTGTTTTCCTTTTCAAGAAATCTCAAGAGACACCTAGTCAATTTAAATAACTGTTGGAAAATAGAGACAAATAAAGCACCTACTTAATGCAGAACCATGCCTGGAAGATAACTGAAATGAAATGATCTTTTCTCTGGTTAGTTGGCTTACTTGCTGTATGCTAAACTGCTAGTAAATATAATTGTAATTCCTAGCAAATGCAATAATCCAGTGATCAGCAGGTCTCTTGCTGTATTAATTTTAATATAGTTATTAGCAGCCAAAGTAGTTGTCTCTGTTGCATTGTTATTGGCAATTTATCGTTGCTTGTAACTTTTGCATAACAGAGATTGGAGTTGCCATTTGAGGAAGGAAATTTATTAAATATCCTTTTGTTTGTTAGAAGCTCTCTTATCACTCACAATTCTCCAGCATTTGTAATAAAACAAGCGGCTTGTGTGCTAGATATACATGATAAAAATTGAAATATTGCTTTCAAATTACGATGAGCATATGAGGCAGCCTTATGCTAAGTTATGTTTTGGTCCATTAAACCTCGATTTTCCTTTGGGCTATTTTATCTGGGTTGCAAACAGTGCAGACGATCATCAGTTGATGGCATCAGTTAGATTTTCCTCTCTCGCTAGCTGCCAGTCATATGTATTTTTGCAGCCTGAATTGGCAGCTGTACTTTTCTGTTCTGGCTGTTAGCCTCTTCTGGAAATCTTTAGCCTGGCTGGAACCAACTTTTTAAAATGCTCAGAGAAGTATCTGCCACAGGAATAAAATTTGCCTCCAGACTTGGTTTAGGTTGTTAAATACAGTATATTCTTGAATTGTCTTCTGAATCTTACTGTGAATCTCATTCCTTTCTCCCACACTGAAATGCTTCCTCAGCAATATGTTAATACACTGCATATTAAAATCATGCTAAAAAACTTGAACATTCTCAACAGTTAAGTGAGCTAGGAAGAAATGACTTTCAAAATTTGTTTTCAAGGGATATATTATTATTTAGTGTATAGCATACAATGTCAGGGAAATCTACACGTGTTAGACTCAATTAGTCCAGACAGTCTAGATTGCTAGTTCATTCTGTTCAGTGCTTGCGCCTTGCTTGTTTATCCTTGATGCACTGTGGTGGTGGTGGGAATTAGTTTTACACCAATTAGTTAGTGGCGCTTGGGTTGCTGGTTCCTCCAGACTCCTTCTCCAACCTCACTTCGCCTCACCTTGTGTTGCAATGCCTCGCGTCCAGCCAGGCCCAGCGCCAGCTTTCACACTTCACACATACGAGTGCAGTTAGGTTTTTCCCACCAATGTGATACCCATTTATCTACTTGCAATGTTGCATGCTTTCAAATTGCTGGGTGCTTCAAAGGAGCTAGGAATTGAGCAACGGGCGCTCACTCCATCTCACGGAATTGGGCTCAAACTGCCAGCGTACAGACCATTTCTGGCTGGCAATTCCAGCATCATTAAGCCCTGCAACACCATGTCCCCTCAAGGGGCATAATCCCCAAATATCTATTATTCTGGAATTCCATAGCTACCACACAAACTCTAGAAAATGTAGCTTCTCCAAAGAGGTGCCAAGAAGTGTACATCATCACATCTCTAAAGCAACTTTTCCACTTTGGATCTGAACAGCTGCACATAACTGTTCTTGATATGCTGCCAAAATTCCTACCAAGAAGACTAATTTAGAGTATTTTCAAACTTGTGCTGGTTTCTGTGGAAATTGGAATGCTGGTAACTTTTTAAAAATGAGTTGTGGATTATAACAAGGTGGTTGTAACCATCTTTATGTTAATTAAACATAAAGTAAAAATAAATCCAGAGTGTAAGCTTGTCTTTTTAAAAAAAACAAGTCAAACAAATTAACATAATTACATCAACACTTTAATTTCTGATGGTGATAATTAGTTTGAACTCTTCAACAATCATAGCTTTCCTAGGAAGCTTGTAGGTGTTTCCAAGAACCAGTGCTATAGTAATCCAATTAACTGGTGTTCTAATTATATGTTAGTCTCCCAAATGCTTTCAAAGTTTCCTTTAGAATTTGGCTGTGAAATTGTCTCTAGTTTACCAAAAAATAAAAGGGTAAGTTTTGCAAAGGGTTAGAAAGCATATTATATTTTTAAAATACACCTTACATATATTTTAGTTTGTTAGACAATATATTTTGCAAGGATTAGCCTTCTACACTTTCAGTTGTTAATATGTCCAGTCTGAAATCAACCTTCTCCAACTCTACAGATATGTGATATTCAACTCCCAGTCTTCCTAGTATGTGACCTGCTAAGACTTATGGGAAAGAAATGCCATTTATTGCAAGTGGGCAGGTATCCAAGTAGAAAAGGGCTGGTCTAGAGAATTGAAGCATGGCAGTTCAGGATAGGACTAAAACAGATTATCCCCATTTGATTTAAGGCAGTTTCTTGCATTTCTAGGTAAAACTAAGATTTATTTTGTTAACATTAAATTTAACATTAAAGTACAGATAGTCCTTGACTTACAATCACAAATGAGCTCAGAATTACAGCCATTGTTGCTGTCATTAAGCAAGGTACCCATGCACTCCCAACTCTCCCCCTGGCAGTCATTATGCACATAGCATGAGGTACCTCAATGGGTGAGGGAGAGCCTGGGTTGCTGAACAAATGGTTGTAAATTGAAGAATGCCTGGACTCCCACCATTGCAGCATTTACAGATTAATTGCAAATCTCTCTTGCCAGTTATGAAAACTGTGGTATTTTTGTTTCCAGGAAAGACTTTCACCTGATTAGATTTGTCCACTGGTATTATTTGATTTGGTCCTGCCCATCTAGCTGTGCAAAAGCATGGAAATGCAAGTAGATAAATAGGAGTCACTTCAATGGGATGGTAACAACATTCCATGGGACTTGATGTCTAGTCATGCTGTCCATATGATCATGGAATTGTCTTCAGACAATGCTGGCTTCCTCAGCTAAGAAATGGAGATGAGCATTGTGCCCTAGAGTTGAACACCACTGGACCTTTATTCCCTTTATTACTTGGGTCTTAAAAGGCTTTCTTTTTGCTTATTTCATTCTCCAGATATTTTCCAAAGTAATATTTTGATTCTTCCTTGGCTTGGCTTGACTTGAGTTGAATTTTTCTTTCTTCCTAGTGATTATCATTACCTCGAAGTATTTATCCCAAAGGTACTTTTTCAAGAGGCAATTGGACTTTTGGGGGGGCGGGGGTTTGAAGATGTTTCACTTCTCATCCAAGAAGCTTCTCCAACACTGAAGAAGCTTCTTGGATAAAGTGAAACATCTTCAAAGAAAAACCAGAAAGTCCAGTTGCCTCTTGAAAAAGCACCTTTGGGACAACCATGAACTGGACGAATGAGAAGCTTCATAGATATTCCAAGTATTTAATTACTAATACAGACTTTAATGTTAGCTCTTGAATTTCTACAATAGCTCTTGCATTAGACATTTAGTGTCATTAACCTTGACTGATTGATGCATTTCCTCAGTTTCAGTGCTGAAATATTTGCCCTTTGTAGCAACCATGCAAGAAAAAAATATGACTGCTTTAATGAGTTGAAATGAAATACTTAATGTTGATGCAATTTTTAAAGTGTGTCTTCCAAATGCTTGTCACATTGCTGCATCCCACTTATTTATTACTTCCTGGTTTATTACAAGCCAAGTCCAATCCAGCATTACAAATTACAGTTTGAGGTTGGTTTATAGTATTGATTGAAAGGACAAAAAGATATCAGAATATAGATAAGGCCAAAAATGTAATATGAAACTATGACTTAGTATTATATCTAAATAAGATGGTTTACGCTAACATTTAAATAATATAAATGTTATTTTTCTGTAGAAGCAGAAAATATGCTAGAAAGACAAAAATGAGTTATCTTGCAATCATGAGTTTTCGAGAGTTAACTAGTGTGGAATGTTATCACCAACCCCTCTCCTAGAAGAATGAAAATTTTTGAGAAATATTTAAAAAGGCAGGATA